>NC_067433.1:19001134-19344652 GCF_009764475.1 Pristis pectinata | reverse complement strand
AAAGAGGGAGGGACAGACAGGACACAGGAAACATCTCTGATCGGGTAGGGCCAGGACAAATTGGTGATGAAGCCCGTTTGCTGTACTTGCATTGAACAGTCAAATTAATCTCAGTGCCTTTCAGACACACTAATCTGATGCGTGCCCCCGATCACCAGCAGCGCACGTATCAGGCGAGAGCAAGATTGGGTTTGGGTTTCATGCCCAAGACAGGGATCATAGCTAAGCTCATTCGAGAAAGAAAAGGTTTCCTGGCACTGTAGATAGCAAGGACCTGATGCATTGAGGACAAAGAATAGGGAGAAAAATCAGAATGAAAGCATAGCTGGGAATCATTTGAAGAGAAAACAAAATAGCTCTCATTGTACTGGCAGTAACATTAAATGAGTGGTACAGACGCATGTTTTAAATAAACTCCTTACTTGGAACCAAACTCTATGCCATTTCAAACCCATTGTTGTTTGATCATCTCCTTGCATTGGAAGGGACACTGAAAAGACCACAACCACCTGCTGATGCACAGTACTGTCTTTGGCAATGTTTGATATAAGTTCAGGCAAGAAACACAGAATAACAAGAGTTCTCGCAACTGAGTGGAATTGAGTTCATTATATTCCCGGCTTCAGGCAAGCTTTGTGCTTGTACAATGATGGCTTTAGTGGGTGGACACTGCAGAAGCATGAGGATTGGTTCCTTCTCAGTCTGCACCTCCACAAGGCTGGATTTGTTGTAGTAACTTGGATGGACTGTAAATATTGATGTGGATATGAGAAAATCTTTAAGAATAGTGGGTTAAAACTATAAATGCAGCAAATTAATATTTCCAAAGGCGGCTTCTGGTAACGTGTTCCGCACCGTCTAATGAGTCATGTTGGGTATTAGTAGGACTCTGCATTCAGCAGGGACCCTGATTTGTTAGTTCTTTTACTAACATCTTAGGTTAATGGAAAGTGGGGCATTATACTTTGTGCTGGTGCACCTGATTTACGCAGGGAACAAAAATCACCCCATTTTGTTCCATTTTCTATTGAGGATTTTAAAATTTGTTTTTGAGATCTCGGTAACATTGGAAGGAAGCATTTACTCCCCATCCCTGTTCCATTTACAAAATTACCCTATTCATAAAATGTATAGTTACAGTGTAGGACATTGCATTGTGCTTATTCACCACAGTCAATTATGTCATTATGTTTGTTTAAAATATTTACACTGTGTCAACATGGCATTAGATTTTCAATCCCAAACATTCCATCAGTGATTAGCCTGAGCGTACTTTACACAGGGCCACAGTCCTTCAGTGTGCACTAACAGGAAAGCTCAGTTCTGTTGCCTTTCCCCACACATCCTATGCAACAGTGACCCAAGTCTCAGTGCATCCCTCAGCACAAACTTCTGCAACCAACGTAACAGTCTGCAGTCTTCGGCTGCGCACAGCTCCTTGCACTGGAAGCCCAACACGTTTTGTGCAGACCAAAGTTTGTCTTTCCCCAAGCTGCTGATCTTCCAGCAACAGTCGATGTTAAGTATGTGTCACTGGGCACAGCCCGAGGTGCACAGAGCTCTGTGTTATGCAGCTGCTTGGATGAACCTCGACAAAGACCTCTACCTCTCCTGTTTGTGAGTTCCGATTTATTTGAGATTTAGTCCCCATCGCCTTCTGCCCTCAAACATGACTGGCTTGCTCAGCCATTTCCCAAGGATAGTTAAGAGTCACCCACACTGCTGTAGGTCTGAAGTCACAAACAGGTCCATCCCTGAAGGACGTTTGTGAACTAGACGAGTTTTCAGTACAATTCAGTGGTTTCACTACTGATACTAACTTTTGTTTGATATTCCAGTTGGTTAATTAATTGAAATTAAAATTCCCTACTGTGATAGTGGGATTTAACTCTATTATTAGAGTCTCTTGATTGCTACTCCAGTAATGTAACCACTGGGCTCCTTTTCCTGTAACCATATCTCATTCTTCCTATCAAAATGAACTGGCTTGCATAAATATTGAGGTTATTTTTTTTAAATTACAAACCCTTTCTGCGTGTTTATTACTGTCACACAGTGCACTGTTAGCATTATCTCTTGGCACTGTTTCAGAGGAAGTAGCTGTAACATGTTTAGCACATCTCCCACACATCTTTAACAAAGTGTTATTAAAAGGCTGAAACCAAAAGGCTACTATAAAATAGTAAAAAGCAGACAGAATCGTGCATAGATCCCAGAGAATGTTCACAGTCTGAACTCCCAATCACTTTGATCTTTGTGATTTAATCTTTTGTCAGTTGAAAGGACAACACAAAGGTGAAAGAAAACAGACCTGTTAACATTCTTATTTCTTACCAGCCAGCTTTTTGACTTTCTATCCCGAATGTGCTGATGTCCACCAGGGTGTGGATCCACAGACAGGAAGTACTTCATTTAAGTGGCCATCTTTGTTTGTAAAACTCTACATAAAATTTATCAAGACTGCTCAGTCATGAAGGCTTCACACACAGGCCCAAGTCACTTCCGTGGCCCTGCTCATTCCAGCACACTTTTTCCTGGTTATTTCTGTTTACAAACCTACCCTGATGTGTGTTATAAACCAGAGCTCCATTTATTAATGATTTTCCTGATGATCGAAACTGTCCATTCCAACATTTCCTCAGCCCTTGACCAGAAATTGAAAAGATGAGTGAAATGATTTTAAGTTTAAAAGGACTTACCATTAAGGTGGCTGAATTCATTGTAGATCCACTTGTTTTTACTTGTTCAACAGCTTGTTTTTGGACCTCTTCACTGGAATTAGTCAAATTTAAACAAGTTTGACTGGTCTCTCCTCCACTGAATGGAATGTTGAAGCGCCCAACAAGTTAACACTAATTCTCCCAGCAGCTGTGTGATACTCTCATTCATAATTATTAAGTTCAGGCTTGTAGGAGGCCTCCCAATTCCAGAGGAGATTTAGCAGGAAGTTTTTGAATAACTGCTTGTAGTGGTGCTGATATAGTTATGTCTGAAATCCTCTAACGAACTCTGAGTTGGAGGTGTGACCTAGCCTGCAGGTTCCTGAGTGGTTAAAGAGCATCAAATACAAATAAAACAGAGTGCATTTGTTCAGTTTGATGCCTTTGCATTCTTAACTAAACATAGGTTTATATAAAAAAGATAAGGCTTCTGTCACATGATGCAGCGTTTGATAAGAAAATCTCACAGGCCCAGAGACAGAATTCTGCCTTTGTGGCTTTATCTTCTTTGGTATTCTTGGTATCGAGGCTCACAGTATGGCTCTGCACGCTCTGAGCTGACTGATGAAGTCAGCGTGGACACATCAGTCTCTTCCACGGATTGGACAGGAGGTGCCTGAGGGGTGGCAGGTGGGTGGGTAGTTTGTGAGGTGGTGCACTCATGCAGAAAGCGCTGGGCTTCCTTACCCTCCCAACACATGGACCGGAGGTTCCCAGTGCCATTCCGAATGTGCCTTCCCTATAGAGATTCCCACTGAGAAGAGGTGAGGATGTTCCCTTTTCAGCTAAACAAACTGGTGGGACTATAAGAGAAGGAGAATCAGACAGAATGTTTTTCGCCAAGGACAAACCTTAAAGCAGACAATGTAAATTGATGAGCTTAGTCCCCAGGCCCTGACACAAGTGTATCCTAGGATGTTGTGGGAAAGAAAGGAAGAAATCGCTAGGGCCCTGGCAGAGATCTTTGTACCTTCCTTAGCCGTGGGTGAGGTATCAGAAGACTGGAAGGTGACTAATGTTGTGCCTTTATTTATGAAAGGCTGCAGGGACGAGCCAAGGAACTACAGGCCGGTGAGCCTAACATCAATGGTGGGAAAGTTACTGGAGGGGAGTCTGAGAGACATGCCCTCTGAGCTTTTTATATAAATGAACAATTAGAATGAGAATGGAGGTGACACAATTAGTAAATTTTCAGATAACACCAAAATTGGTGGTGTGGTGGACAGTGCAGAAAGTTGTCCAAGGTTACAACAGGATCTAGACCTATTGGGAAAGTGGGCAAAGGTATGTATGTGGGGGAACACTTTGGATCTATTAATCATAATTCCATTAGTTTCAAGATAGTCATGGAGAAGGATAAGACTGGTCCTTGGTTTGAGATTCTAAACTGGAGGAAGGCCAATTTTGATGGCATCAGAAGGGATCTGGCAGGCATGCATTGGGATAGGTTGTTTTCTGGCAAGGAGATGCTTGGTTAGTGGGAGGCCTTCAGCGTGAAATATTGAGAGTACAGAATCTGTATGTTCCTGTTAGAATAAAAGGCAAGGCTAACAGGGTTAGGGAACCTTGGTTATCAAGGGATATTGAGGCCCCGGTAAAGAAAAAGAAGGTGGTGCATATCAGGTATCGGCAGTCAGGATCAAATGAGACACTTGAGGAGTATGAGAAATGCAAGAGAACACTGAAGAGAGTAATCAGGAGGACAAAAAGAGGACACAAGGTTGCTCTGGCAGAGAAGGTGAAAGAGAATCCCAAGGCTTTCTATAGCTATATTATAGAATATAGAACACAGAACACTACAGCACAGTACAGGCCCTTCGGCCCACAATGTTGTGCTGACATTTTATCCTGCTCTAAGATCTATCTAACCCTTCCCTCCCACATAGCCCCCCATTTCTCTATCATTCATATGTCTATCTAAGAGTCTCTTGAATGTTCCTAATGTAGCTGCCCCCACAACCTCTGCTGGCAGTGCGTTCCACACACCCACCACTCTCTGTGTAAAAAGCATACCCCTGATATCCCCCTTATATCTTTCTCCAATCACCTTAAAATTATGCCCCCTTGTGTTAGACATTTTCGCCCTGGGAAAAAGTCTCTGACTGTCCACTCGATCTATGCCTCTTATCATCTTGTGCACCTCTATCAAGTCACCTCTCATCCTCCTTCTCTCCAAAGAGAAAAGTCCCAGCTCACTCAACCTATCCTTATGCTCTCCAATTCAGGCAGCATCCTGGTAAATCTCCTCTGCACCCTCTCTAAAGCTTTCACATCCTTCCTATAATGAGGCGACCAGAATTGAACACAATACTTCAAGTGTGGTCTAACCAGAGTTCTATAGAGCTGCAACATTACCTCGCGGCTCTTGAACTCAGTACCCCAACTAATGAAGGCCAACACACTATATGCCTTCTTGACAACCCCATCGACCTGCATGGCAACCTTGAGGGATCTATGGACGTGGACCCCAAGATCCCTCTGTTCCTCCACACTGCTAAGAGCCCTGCCATTAACCTTGTATTCTGCCTTCAAATTTGATCTCCCGAAGTGCATCACTTCACACATTTCCGGGTTGAACTCCATCTGCCACTTCTCAGCCCAGCTCTGCATTCTATCAATATCCTGTAATCTACAGCAACCCTCTACACTATGCACAACACCACCAAGCTTTGTATCATCAGCAAACTTACTAACCCACCCTTCCACATCTTCATCCAAGTCATTTATAAAAAATCACAAAGAACAGGGGTCCCAGAACAGATCCCTGCGGAACACCACTGGTCACCGACCTCCAGGCAGAATACGCTCCATCTACCACCACCCTCTGTCTTCGATGAGCAAGCTAATTCTGAATCCACACAGCAAAGTTTCCCTGGATTCCATGCCTCCTGACTTTCTGAATGAGCCTTCCATGAGGAACCTTATCAAATGCTTTACTAAAATCCATGTACACCACATCCACTGCTCTACCTTCATCAATGTGCTTTGTCACATCCTCAAAGAATTCAATCAGACTCGTGAGGCATGACCTGCCCCTCACAAAGCCATGCTGACTGTCCGTAATCTGCCTATGCTTCTCCAAATGTCCATAAATCCTGTCTCTAAGAATCTTCTCCAGTAATTTGCCCACCACTGAGGTA
The DNA here is from genome assembly GCF_009764475.1 of Pristis pectinata. Taxonomy (NCBI): domain Eukaryota; kingdom Metazoa; phylum Chordata; class Chondrichthyes; order Rhinopristiformes; family Pristidae; genus Pristis; species Pristis pectinata. The sequence continues at coordinate 19,338,792 of NC_067433.1, read as the reverse complement.
ACACTCACTGGTCTGTAATTCCCAGGGTTATCCCTACTCCCTTTCTTAAACAAAGGAAAAACATTTGCTACCCTCCAATCATCTGGCACTACTCCTGTGGCCAGTGAGAATGCAAAGATCATCGTCAAAGGTACAACAATCTCTTCCCTCACTTCCTGTAATAACCTTGGATATATCCCGTCCGGCCCTGGTGACTTATCTATCCTAATGTTTGTCAAAAGTTCCAGTACATCCTCTTCCTTCATGTTGTATGCCATCCTCGCAAGCCTCAAGGTCTCTCTCTCTCTCTGGTGAATACTGAAGCAAATTATTCATTAAGGACCTCCCCTACCTCTTCCAACTCCAGGCACATGTTTTCTCTTTTATCCCTGATCGGTCCTACCCTCACTCTAGTCATCCTCTTATTCTTCACATATGTATAGAATGCCTTGGGGTTTTCCTTGAGCCTACTCGCCAAGGCCTTCTCATGCCCTTTTCTAGTTCACCAAAATCCATTCTTAAACTCCCTCCTGGCTACCTTGTAATTCTCCAGAGCCCTGTCTGATCCCTGCTTTCTAAACCTCAGGTAAGCTTCTTTCTTCCTCTTGACAAGATATTCTACATCTCGTGTCAACCACAGTTCCTTCACTCTACCATCCTTACCTTGCCTCAATGGGACAAACCTATCCAGAACCCCATGCAAGTACTCCTTAAATAACCTCCACATTTCCACTGTGCACTTCCCCAAGAACATCTGTTCCCAATTTGCACTCCCAAGTTCCTGCCTAATAGCACCATAATTCCCCCTCCCCCAATTAAATACTTTCCCATATCATCTGCTCCTATCCCTCTCCAAGGCTATGGTAAAGGTCAAGGAGTTATGGTCATCATCTCCAAAATGCTCTCCACCAAGAGATCTGAAACCTTATCAGGCTCACTGCCTCTCTCCTCTAGTCGGCCTGTCCACATACAGTGTCAGGAATCCTTCATGGACACACCTAACAAACTCCGCCCCTTTACATTAAGGAGGTGCCAGTCAATATTGGGGAAGTTGAAATCACCCATGACAACAACCCTGTTATTTTTGCACCCCTCCAAAATGTGCCTCCGGATCTGCTCCTCAGCCTCTCTGCTGCTATTGGGGGTTCTGTAGAATACTCCCAGTAGAGTGATCGCTCCCTTCCTGTTTCTGACTTCCACCCACACTGACTCAGTAGACGATCCCTCCAGGACGTCCTCCCTTTCTACAGCTGTGACACTGTTCCATGATCAGCAAAGCCACTCTCCCACCTCTTTTACCTCCGCCCCTGTCCCTTTTGAAACATCTAAACCCTGGAATATCCAGCAGCCATTCCTGCCCTTAAGAGCAAAAGGGTAGCAAAGGATAAAATTGGTCCTCTTGGAGATCAGTGTGGACACCTATGTGTGGAGCTGCAAGAGATGGGGGAGATCTTAAATGAATTTTTTTCATCCATATTTACTCTGGAGACAGACACAGAGACTATAGAGCTGAGGCAAAACAGTAGTGAGGTCATGGACCATAGCAGGATTATGGAAGAGGAGGTGCTGGCTGTCTTGAGGCGAGTTAGGTCGGATAAATCCCCGGGGGCTGATGAGGTCTCCCCTCCGACCTTGTGGGGGGCTAGTGCAGAAATTGCAGGGCCCCTGGCAGAGATATTTAAAATGTCCTTAGCCACGGGTGAGGTGCCGGAGGACTGGAGGATAGCTAATGTTGTTCCGTTGTTCAAGAAAGGCTCTAAGAATAAGGCAGGAAATTATAAGCTGGTGAGCCTGACATCAGTCGTGGGTAAATAATTGGAAGGTATTCTGAGGGACAGGATATATAAGTACTTGGATAGACAGGGCCTGATTAGGGACAGTCAACATGGCTTTGTGTGTGGTTGGTCACGTCTAACCAATCTTAGAGAGTTTTTCGAGGAAGTTATCAAGAAGGTTGATGAAGGAAAGGCATTGGACATTGTCTACATGGACGTTAGAAAGGCCTTTGACAAAGTCTCGCATGGGATGCTGGTCCAGAAGGTTAATTCGCTTGGCATTCAGGATGACGTAGACAATTGGATTCAACATTGGCTTAGCGGGAGAAGCCGGAGAGCGGTAGTAGATGGTTGTCTCTTTGACTGGAGGCCTATGAGTGGTCTGTTGTTGTTTATAGAACATAGAACATAGAACAGAACAGCACAGAACAGGCCCTTCAGCCCACAATGTTATGCTGACATAGCTAATCCCTCCTACCTACAGAATGCTCATATCCCTCTATTTTCCTCTCATTCATGTGCCCATCCAAGCCCCTCTTAAATGCCCCCAATGAATTTGCCTCCACCACCCTATCAGGCAACGCATTCCAGGCATCCACCCTGAGTAAAAAACGTACCCCTCACATCTGTTCTGAACCTACCCCCTCTCACTTTAAAAGCATGCCCTCTGGTATTGGATCCCTCAATAATGGGAAAAAGATATTGCTTGTCCACCCTATCTATGCCCCTCATAATTTTATACACTTCCAACAGATCACCCCTCAGCCTCTGCCGCTCCAGAGAAAAGAGGCCAAGTTTGTCCAGCCTCTCCTTATGATTAATATAGTTTATTATCTATATTAATGATTTAGATGATAAGTTGGTAAACTGGATCAGCAAATTTGTGGATGACACCAAGATTGGGGGCATACTGGACAGTGAGGAAGGCTATCAAAGCTTGCAGTGTGACCTTGAGTAGCTAGGAAAATGGGTTGAAAAATGGAAGATGGAATTTAATGCAAACAAGTGTGAGGTGTTGCATTTTAGGAGGACAAACCAGGGTAAGACTTACACAGTCAATGGTGGGCTCTGAGGTGTGCGGTAGAACAAAGGGACCTGGAAATACAGATCCATAGTTCCTTGAAAGTGGCGTCACAGGTAGATAGGGTCGTAAAGAGATCTTTTGGCACTTTGGCCTTCATAAATCAGGGCATTGAGTACAAGAGTTGGGATGTTATGTTGAAGTTGTATAAGACGTTGTTGAGGCATAATTTAGAGTATTGTGTGCAATTCTAGTCACCTACCTACAGGATAGATATCAATAAGCTTGAAAGAGTGCAGAGAAAATTTACACAAATGTTGCTGGGACTTGAGGACCTGAGTTACAGGGAAATGTTGAATAGGTTAGGACTTTATTCCCTGAAGCGCAGTCTTATAGAGGTCTACAAAATTATGAGGGGTATAGATAGGGTGAATGCATGCAGGCTGTTTCCCCTCAGGTTGGGTGAGACTAGAACTAGAGGTCATAGGTTTAGGGTGAAAGGTAAAATATTTAAGGGGAATCTGAGGGGAAATTTCTTCACTCAGAGGGTGGTGCGAGTGTGGAACGAGCTGCCAGCGGAAGTGGTAGATGCGTTTCAACTGTAACATTTAAGAGAAGTTTGGATAGGCACATGGATGGGACGGGCTTGGAGGGATGAGGTCCAGGTGCAGGTAGATGGGACTAGGCAGAAGATCAGGTCGGCATGGACTAGATGGGCCAAAGGACCTGTTTCTGTGCTGTAGTGCTCTGTGACTCTAAAGGAATGACAGATGGAATTTAACTCAGATAAGGACATACACAGTGAATGACGGGGCTCTGCGGAGTGCTGTAAAACAGAGAGACCAAGGGATATAAGCATATAGTTCCCTAAAAGTGGCAACACAGACAGATAAAGTGGTGAAGAAAGCGTATGGCATGCTTGCCTTCATCTGACGGGGCATTATTGAGTACAAGAGTTGGGATGCCATGTTACAGCTGGTGAGATCCCACCTGGAGTATTGTGTGCAGGTCTGGTCTCCAGACTATAATCAGAATCAGAATCAGGTTTATTATCACTGACTTATATGTTGTGAAATGTGTTGTTTTGCAGCAGCAGTACAGTGCAAAGACATAAAATTACCATAAATTACAAAATAGTGCAAAAAAAAGGAATAATGAGGTAGTGTTCATGGGTTCATGGACCGTTCAGAAATCTGATGGCGGAGGGGAAGAAGCTGTTCCTGAAACATTGAGCGTGGGTCTTCAGGTTCCTGTACCTTCTCCCCGATGGTAGTAACGGGAAGAGGGCATGTCCCGATGGTGAGGGTCCACAGTGATGGATGCCATTCTTCTTGAGACACCGCCTCTTGAAGATGTCCTCAATGGTAGGGAGAGTTGTGCCCTTGATGGAGCTGGCTGAGTCTACAACCCTCTGCAGCCTCTTGTCATCCTGTGCATTAGAGCCTCCATACCAGGCGGTGATGTAACCAGTCAGAATGCTCTCCACCGTATATCTATAGAAATTTGCAAGAGTCTTTGGTGACATACCAAATCTCCTCAAATTCCTAATGAAGTAGAGCCACTGGTGTGCCTTCTTCGTGATTGCATCAATTAGTTGGACCCAGGATAGATCCTCTGAGATGTTGACGACCAGGAACTTGAAGCTGCTCACCCTTTCCACCGCTGACCCCTCAATGAAGACTGGTGTGTGTTCTCCTGACTTCCCCTTCCTGAAGTCCACAATCAATTCTTTGGAATTGCTGACATTGAATGCGAGGTTGTTGATGTGACACCACTCAACCAGCCGATCTATCTCACTCCTGTCCGCCTCCTCGTCACCATCTGAGATTCTGCCAACTGTTGTGTCATACAGCAGACAAAATCTCACTGGCTTGCCACTCGGCTTTGGAGCACTCATACTCAACGTCAGTAACACCAAGGAATTGATTGCTGCCTTCAGGAAGGGGAAGTCGGGAGAACACACACCAGTCCTCATTGAGGGGTCAGCGGTGGAAAGGATGAGAAGCTTCAAGTTCCTGGACGTCAACATCTCAGAGGATCTATCTTGGGCCCAACACATTGATGCAATCACGAAGAAGGCACGCCAGCAGCTCTACTTCATTAGGAGTTTGAGGAGATTTGGTATGTCACTGAAGACTCTTACAAATTTCTACAGATGTACGGTGGAGAGCATTCTGACTGGTTGCGTCACCCTCTGGTATGGAGGCTCCAATGGACAGGATTGCAAGAGGCTGCAGAGGGTTGTAGACTCAGCCAGCTCCATCACGGGCACAACCCTCCCCACCATCGATGACATCTTCAAGAGGCGATGCCTCAAGAAGGCAGCATCCATCACTAAGGACCCTCACCACCCAGCACATGCCCTCTTTATGTTACTACCATCGGGGAGGAAGTACAGGAGCCTGAAGACCCACACTCAACGTTTCAGGAACAGCTTCTTCCACTATCAGATTTCTGAACGGTCCATGAACCCATGAACACTACCTTGTTATTCTTCTTTTGCACTATTTATTTATTTTTGTAACTTACAGTAATTTTTACGTCTTGCACTGTACTGCTGTCGCAAAACAACACATTTCACGACATGTCAGTGATAATAAACCTGGTTCTGATTCTGTTCTGGTTCTGAATTTATCGATGGCATTTGAGCTGTGCTTAGCCACACAGGCATGAGTGTTGAGAGAGTAGAGCAGTGGGCTAAGCACGCATCCTTGAGGTGACAGCGAGGAGATGTTATCACCTATCCACACTGACTGTGGTCTCCCTATAAGGAAGTCGAGGATCCAGTTCCAGGGGGAGGTACAGAGGCCCAGGTTTTGAAGCTTGTTGATTAGTACTGAGGGGATGATGGTGTTGAACACCAAGCTGTAATTGATAAACAGCAGCCTGACGTATGTTTTGCTGTTGTCTAGGTCCTCCAAAGCAGAGTGGAGAGCCAGTGAGATTGCATCTGCTGTAGACCTGTTGTGGTGGTAGGCAAATTGCAGCGGGTCCAGGTCCTTGCTCAGGCAGGAGTTAACTCTAGCCATGATCAACCTCTCAAAGCACTTCATCACAGTAGATGTGGGTGCTACCGGGCGATAGTCATTGAGGCAGCTCACCCTACTCTTCTTGGGCACTGGTATGATTGATGCCCTTTTGAAGCAGGTGGGAACCTCCGACTGCAGCAGTGAGAGGTTGAAGATGTCCTTCAACACTCCAGCCAGTCGGTCGGCACAGATTTTCAGTACCCAGCCAGGTACACCGTCAGGGCCTGACGTCTTGCAAGGGTTCACCCTCTTGAAGGATGTTCTGATGTCAGCCTCCGAAACAGAGATCACAGGGTCGCCAGATGCTGTGGGGATTCGCACAGGTGTAGTGTTATTCTCCCTTTCAAAGTGTGCATAAAAGGTGTTGAGCTCATTGGGGAGTGAAGCATCACTGCCACTTATGATGAAAGATGGGATTAAGCTAGCGAGGATGCAGAAAAGATTCACGTGGATGTTGCCAGGACTTGAGTAATGAGGAGAGATTGGATAGATTCGGACTTTCCCTGGAGCAAAGGAGGCTGAGTGGTGACCTTGCAGAGGGGCAGGGATAGAGTGGATGATCACAATTTTTTTTCCCAGGGTAGGGGAAAGTTGTAAAGGGGAACTGAGATGCAAGATTTTCACATAGAGGGTGGTGGGTATATGGAACGAGCTGCCAGAGGAAGTGGGAGAGGTGGGTACAAATACAACATTTAGAAGACTTGTGGACAGGTACGTGGTCAGGAAAGGTTTAGAGGGATACGGGCCAAATGCAGGCAAGTGAGACCAGCTCAGGAAGACAGCTTGGTTGGCATGAGTGATTTGGGCCGAAGGGCCCGTTTCCGTGCTGTATAACTATGACTCGATGATTAATTGGATCTGGGGGATGTGATGACACATGAGAAAAGGGCTTAATTCTTTTTTAACTGAAGGTCAGGGCTGCCAAGTTCATCCAGCTACACCAGCACCCTGGAGCCATTGCTACCGACACATTTCATACTCCTCTCTTTTTGCTTCCTGAAGGTGCAGATTTACAGTGGGGGCCACTTTCACAAATGCCCCTGAACATTTTGTCCAGGTGCCATTCTTCATTTGTGCAGTTGGAATCACCAGACTTTTCAGATTTGGAACACGTCACCTCAGCGTTTGTCATACAGGTGTACAGCACAGAAACAGGCTCTTCAGCCCAATTAGATACCGACCAGTTTGATTTGACAAACAAGATGCTGGAGGAACTCAGCGGGTCAGGCAGCATCTGTGGAGGGTAATGGACAGCCGACGTTTCGGGTCGAGACCCTTCGTCTGGACTGTGTGACCAGTTTGACGGGGTATTCTTCTGTTGTCTACACTCACTTTTCAAAAGGACACAGGCCCAACCCAAGCCCAGAGACGCTGACGCAAAACAGGATCATAAGTCACAAATACTGTTCCCCCCCTCCCCTTCCCCCACCCCATTTCTCAGTCATTTACAGATTGTACTTATCCGCTTTTCCATCCATATTGTAATCTTTACCTCATCCTTGTACCTGTGTATCAGAATGTGAGATATTTACCTTACCCGATTCTTTCTCATTGGAATCTTCCCAGTGCTAGACATCGTGGGCCGAAGGGCCTGTACTGTGCTGTAACGTTCGATGTTCTAAAGGTAGAAGTACTCAGTATTCATCACAATGGAGGTCCCTCCTGCTGAGTATTTAAAGCAATCAAATGTTCCTCCTGGTGACTCTTGCTATCTAAATTCATTCAGTGTGAAGCACAGCTGATAGGGGCAGCAACACAGTGATCCTTTCACTCCTGTATGCTTCTGAAACCTGGAGTGCCGTGCACAGTTTTGGTCTACTTTCTTAAGAAAGAATATACTTGTATTGGACACAGTCCAGAAGGGGTTTACTAAGCTAACTTCTGGTTGTCCTACCATGAGGGGCTAAAGAAATTAGGACGATATTGCTTGGAGTTCAAGAGAATGAAGGTGATCTTATCAAAACATATGAGATGCTAAGGGGGCAAGACAGGATAGATGTTGAGATGTTTCCGCTAGTGGAAGAATTTCAAATGAGAAGATGTAGTTATAAGGTTGGGGACGATCATTTAAATGTGATGTACATAGGAGTGTCTTCTGACAGATGGTTCTGAGTCTCTGGACTGCTCTATCCCAGAGGGTTGTGGAGGTGGGACCATTGGGGTATCTAAAGAAGTAGAAAAGCTTTTGGAAGTTCCGGGAGTTGAAGGTGATGGGGAAATGGACAGAGAGATGAGGCCTGGGTCAGAGCAGCCATGATCATAGAGAATGGTGGGGCAGGCTTGAGGGGCCGAGTGGTCTTCTCCCGTTTCTATGCTCAGACTCAAATTCATTAGCTTCAAGTAACTGACTTTGTCTGTTTGTATCAGAACTGTCCGGTTCTCAGTCCACCTCTCAGTTTTTCTCAGTCAGGCCCTTCACCCACCCTGTCCATGCAGACCACCTACCACCCATCTGTACCAAGCCCATTTTCCAGCATTTGGTCCTTAGCCCTCTGTGTCTTGGCTATTCAAATGCTCTTCTGGATACTTCTTAAATGTTGTGAGAGTCTCTGCCTCCACCACCTCCTCAGGCAGTGTGTTCCTGATCCCAAACACCCTCTGGGTGAAAAGGTTCTTCTTTAGATCCACCCAAAAAAGCTGCCAGTTATGGCAGGGCTTACATGCCATAACAGGTTACCAGGCGAAGTCGGGCTGCATAGCTAACAACAGCGCATCCCTTCCTGATGGACTTAACGCTTTCTATGCGCGTTTTGAACAAAAGAGAAGTGGATTGTCACCAACCACCCTGACAGCCTCCGACACAGCTGAACCTGTGATCACAGTGGAGGACGTAAGATCAGTCTTCCAGAGAGTGAACACGAGGAAAGCACCTGGCCCAGATGGTGACCCTGGCCGTGTGCTCAGATCTTGTGCTGACCAGCTGGCAGAAGTACTTGCGGACATATTTAACCTCTCCCTGCTTCAATTTCAGGTTCCCTCCTGTTTTAAGAAGACCACTATCATCCCAGTCCCAAAGAAAAGCAAGGTAACATGCCTCAATGACTACTGACCAGTGGCTCTGACATCCACCATCATGAAGTGCTTTGAGGGGTTGGTCATGGCACGCATCAACTCCAGCCTCCCAGACAACCTGGACCCATTGCAATTCGTTTATCGGTGAAGCAGGTCTACAGCAGATGCCATCTCCCTGGCCCTACACTCAGCTCTGGAGCATCTGGACAGTAAAGACACATACGTTAGACTATTGTTTATTGACTACAGTTCTGCCTTCAATACAATAATTCCAAGCAAACTTATCACCAAACTCTGAGACTTAGGACTCAACACCTCCCTCTGTAACTGGATCCTTGACTTTCTAACCAACAGACCACAATCAGTGAGGATAGGCAGCAATACCTCCGGCACGATTATTCTCAACACTGGTGCCCCACAAGGCTGCGTCCTCAGCCCTCTACTCTACTCCCTATGCACTCATGACTGTGTGGCCAGATTCTGCTCTAACTCCATCTACAAGTTTGCAGATGATACCACCGTTGTAGGCCGTATCTCCAACAGCGATGAGTCGAAGTACAGGAAGGAGATAGAGAGCTTAGTGGAATGGTGTCATGAAAACAATGTCAACCAAACAAAAGAGCTGGTCATTGACTTCAGGAAAGGGGGCGGTGTACATGCACCTGCCTACATCAATGGTGCTGAGGTCGAGAGGGTTGAGAGCTTCAAGTTTCTGGGTGTGAACATCACCAACAGCCTGTCCTGGTCAAATCACGTAGATGCCACGGCCAAGAAAGCTCACCAGCGCCTCTACTTCCTCAGGAGGCTAAAGAAATTTAGTTTACTCCCTTTGACTCTCACCAACTTTTAGCGATGCACCATTGAAAGCATCCTATCTGGATGTATCACGGCTTGGTACGGGAACTGCTCTGCCCAGGACCACAAGAAGCTGCAGAGAGTTGTGGACACAGCCCAGTGCATCATGGACACCAGCCTTCCCTCCTTGGACTCTGTCTTTACCTCTCGTTGTCTTGGTGTAGCAGCCAGCATAGTCAAAGACCCCACCCACCCGGGACATTCTCTCTTCTCTCCTCTTCCATCAGGTAGATGATACAGGACCCTGAGGGCACGTACCACCAGACTTAAGGACAGCTTCTACCCCACTGTGATAAGACTATTGAACAGTTCCCTTATACAATGAGATGGACTCTGACCTCACAATCTACCTTGTTGTGACCTTGCACCTTATTGCACTGCACTTTCTCTGTAGCTGTGATGCTTTACTCTGTACTGTTACTGTTTTTACCTGTACTACATCAATGCACTCAGTACTAACTCAATGTAACTGCACTGTGTAATGAATTGACCTGTATGATCGGTTTGTAAGACAAGTTTTTCACTGTACCTTGGTACAAGTGACAATAATAAAGCAATACCAATACCAATACCAAAACCTCTTACCCCTTACCCTAAACCTAAGCCCTCGAGCTTTAAACCCCTCTGCTATGGGGAATAGATTCCTATTTAACTACCCTACCTATGCCCCTCATAATGTTGTACACCTCTATTGGATCCCATTCAGCTTCCACCACTCCGAGAACAAACCCAGCCTATCCGGTCTCTCCTCATGACACTTCATCCCAGGGCAACATCCTGGTGAATCTCCTCTGCACCCTCTCCTGTGCAGTCACACCCTTCCGATGGTGTGGTGGCCAGAACTGTGCGCAGTGCTCCAGCTGTAATCCAAGCAATGTTTTGTAAAGTTAAAATTTAGAACAACACAGCACAGGAACAGGCCCTTTGGCCCACAATGTCTGTGCCAAATTAAACTAATCCTATCAGCCTGCACATGGTCTGCATTCCTGCATTCTCTGCCTGTTCAGGTATCTGTCTAAATTCCTCTTAAATGTTGCTGTCCTATCTGCTTCTCCCATCTCCCCTGGAAACATTTTCCAGACACCCACCACTCTCTGTGTAAAATACGTGCCCCACACATCTCCTTTAAACTTTCCCCCTCTCACCTTAAATGCATGTCCTCTAGTACTTGACATTTCCACCCTGGGAAAAAGATTCTGCCTACCCTATCTATGCCTCTCGTAATCTTATGAATCTCCTTTAAATTTTCCTCCCTCACCTTCTGCCCCAGATTCTACCCCATACTTGCATGCACCAAGGGCAATTTCCAGCAGCTAATTAACCCACCAACTCTTTGAGATGTGGGAAGAAACTAGAGTGCCCTGGGAGAAAACCCATGGTCACAGAGAACCAGCAAAGTCCACACAGACAGCACCGGAGGTCAGGATTGAACCTGGGTCACTGGAGCAATGATCTCTACCGGCTATACCACTGTGCAGTCCCCATTTTATCACAGTGGCAGCCCACAGTTTAAAAAAACATCAATATCCAAAACTCCTTGGCAACTCTGCATAGGTTGTAGCATTCAGATCCTACTTAAATTAATTATTTTAGATAAAGATGATAGAGAAATGAATGATAGAGAAATGGGGGCTATGTGGGAGGGAAGGGTTTGATAGATCTTAGAGCAGGATAAAATGTCGGCACAACATTGTGGGCCGAAGGGCCTGTACCGTTCTATGTTCTATGTTAAAGCAGTGCCCTCTGGTATTTGACATTTCCACCCTGGTGATAAAAACTCTACCCTATCAATGCCTCTCATAATCTTATAAACTCCTATCAGGTCACCCCTCAGCCTTGGACGCTCCAGAGAAAATAATCCAACTCTGTCCAACTTCTCCTTATAGCTAATACTCTCTAAACCGGGCAACATCCTGGTGAACGTCTTCTGCACCCTCTCCAGAACCACCACATCCTTCCTATAGTGTGGCATCCAGAACTGCACACAGTACTCCAAATGTGGCCCAACCTAAGTTTTATACAGCTATGTCACAATTTCCCTTCTATGTCCTGGCAAATATCCTGCACGCCTTGTTCATCAGCTTATTGTCCTGTGCTTCCACCGTCACGGCTCCATGGATTTGTATACCAGGTCCCCCTGCTCCTCAATACTCCCTTGGGCTCTACCATTCATTGTGCCTGGCCCACCCCTATTAGTCACCCCAAAGTGCATCACTTCACGGTTATCAGACCATCTGCCACTGTTCTGACGCATCTTACAAAACAATCAATATCATCCTGCAGCCTATAACTATCCTCCTCAAAACCAATTTTCAGGTCATTTGTGGACTTCTTAATCATACCTTCTCTATGCATATCCAAGTCATTAATGTATGCAACATACAGTAAGGATCCCCGCACTAATCCCTGTGGTATTGGTTTATTGTTGTCACTTGTACCAAGGTACAGTGAAAAACTTGTCTTGCATACCGATCATACAGATCAACTCATTACACAACAGATTGAGGTAGTACAGGGTAAAAACAATAACAGAATACAGAGTAAAGTGTCACAGCTACAGGGAAGTGCATTGCAGGTAGACAATAAGGTACAAGGTCATAACAAGGTAGATTGTGAGGTCAAGAGTCCATCTCATCGTATAAGGGAACCGTTCAATAGTCTTATAACAGCGGGATAGAATCTGTCCTTGAGCCTGGTGGTACGTGCTCTCAGGCTCCTGTATCTTCTGCCTGATGGGAGAGGGGAGAAGAGAGAATGACCCAGGTGGGTGGTGTCTTTCATTATGCTGGCTGCTTCACCAAGGCAGTGAGAGGCAACAGAGTCCAAGGAGGGGAGGCTGGTTTCCGTGACGCGGTGGGCTGTGTCCACAACTCACTGCAGTTTCTTGCGGTCCTGGGCAGAGCAGTTGCTGTACCAAGCCATGATGCATCCAGATAGGATGCTTTCTATGGTGCATCGATAAAAGTTGGTGAGTGTCAAAGGGGACATGCCAAATTTCTTTAGCCTCCCGAGGAAGTAGAGTCACTGGTGAGCTTTCTTGGCTGTGGCGTCTACGTGTTTGGATCAGGACAGGTTATTGGTGATGTTCACTCCTTGGAACTTGAAGCTCTCAACCCTCTCGACCTCAGCACCATTGATGTAGGCAGGTGCATGTACACCACCCCCTTCCTGAAGACAATGACCAGCTCTTTTGTTTTGCTGACATCTTCTGCACCCTCTCCAGAACCACCACATCCTTCCTATAGTGTGGCATCCAGAACTGCACACAGTACTCCAAATGTGGCCCAACCTAAGTTTTATACAGCTATGTCACAATTTCCCTTCTATGTCCTGACTAATGAAGGCAAATATCCTGCATGCCTTGTTCATCAGCTTATTGTCACTAAGCTCTCTATCTCCCTCCTGTACTCCAACTCATCACTATTTGAGATACAACCCACTACGGTGGTATCATCTGTAAACTTGTAGATGCAGTTAGAGCAGAATCTGGCCACACAGTCATGAGTATATAGGGAGTAGAGTAGAGGGCTGACGACGCAGCCTTGTGGGGCACCAGTGTTGAGAATAATCGTGCCAGAACTGTTGCTGCCTATCCTCACTGATTGCGGTCTGTTTGTCGGGAAGTCAAGGATCCATTTGCAGAGGGAGGTGTTGAGTCCCAGGTCTCGGAGTTTGGTGATGAGTTTGCTTTGAATTATAGTATTGAAGGTGGAGCTGTAGTCAATACACAATAGTGTAACGTATGTGTCTTTACTGTCCAGATGCTCCAGAGATGAGGGTAGGGCCAGGGACATGGCGTCCACTGTAGACTTGTTTCAGCGGTAGGCAAGTTGCAGTGGGTCGAGGTTGTCTGGAGTTGATGAGTGCCATGACCAGCCTCTCAAAGCACTTCATGATGGTGGATGTTGGAGCCACTGGTCAGTAGTCATTAGGGCATGTTACCTTGTTTTTCTTAGGTACCAGGATGATAGTGGTCTTCTTAAAACAGGTGGGAACCTCAGATTGAAGCAGGGAGAGGTTAAATATGTCTGCAAATACCCCCACCAGCTGATCAGAACAATATCTGAGCACATGGCCAGGGACACCATCTTGGCCAGATGCTTTCCTCTGGTTCACTCTCCGAAAGACTGATCTTATGTCCTCAATAGTGACCATGGATTGCACTGGAGGCTGTCAGGGTGGGTGGTGACAATCCACTCCCCTTCTGTTCAAAACGCGTATAGAATGCGTTAAGCTCATCAGGAAGGGACGCGCTGTTGTTGACGATGCTGCCAGACTTTGTTTTGTAGCCCGTTATAGCACGTAAGCCCTGACATAACTGCCGGCTCATCTGGGCTCGTATTCTGAACCAGTATTGTCTCTTGGCATTCCTGATACCTTTACGAAAGTCATATCTCGATTTCTTGTAAAGGTCAGGGTCACCTGATTGGAATGCAGCAGTCCTTGACTTCAGTAAGGAGTGGATCTCCCAGTTCATCCATGGTTTGGGAACACCCGTATTGTCCTCTTTGGTACACAGTCCTCAACACACTTGCTGATAAATTCCGTGATGGTGGTAACATACTCATCAAGGCTGGCAGCTGAGTCTTTGAACATGGATCAGTCCACTGACTCAAAGCAGTCATGTAGAAGCTCATCTATTTCCTCAGACCGGCACTGCACGACTCTCTGTACTGGATCCTTGCGTTTCAGCTTCTGTTTGTATGCAGGGAGGAGGTCAGATTTACCAAAGTGAGGGCAGGGGGTGGCCCTTTGATGGTTGTATAGAAATGGTCAAGGGTGTTAAGGCCCTTGGTGGGACAGGAGACTTGCTGGTAGTACTTTGGTAACACACTCTTGAGGTTGGCCTGGTTGAAGTCACCTGCAATAATGAAGAGGGCCTCAGGGTATTTGTGGTACACAAATGGTCACAAAAACAACCTTCCACTATCACCCTTTGCTTTCTGTTACCAAGATAACTTTGGATCCAGTTTACCAGCTTGTCCAGGTTACACGGGCTTTAACCTTTTCAACCAGTTTCCTACGTGGGATCTTGTCAAAGGCTTTACTGAAGTTGTGTAGACCATATCAACCACATTGCCCTCATCAATACATTTTGGTATTAAACCCATGCAACATTATCTTCAAACCAAGTCTCATGATTTAATGAAAGGTAAATCCTCTTTGACAAGTTTGCTTCAGTTCTCAACCCTGCAACCCAAATCTCTCATCAGTTAACTGTCCTCATGGAGACAGACCAGGTTTGAGAGCTGGACCTTCATTTTATCTCGAATGTGCCCACCCCTCACCAAGATACCACACTGTGCCTGCAGTTCTCCAACTCTTCTTTATCCCTGCATTAGTCTCTGAGATTTCCCTTCCCCCTATTTTACATTTGACTGTTTCCCTCCCACCACCAAAGTTGCTTGCTTATCCACTCTCCCATTCTCCATGGTCCCTAATGGCTCAGTATAATGGATTCTCTGTTTGCGTATCCACCACACGACTTCCACCTACAACCAGATCTTCAGCTACATATATTTTTCATCTTTCCTGCTTCAAGTCCCTGATGTGTATTTAAAACTAAATCTGCATTATTTTAGGTAAAATGCTGTTGATACATGAGAGGGCTATAAACGGTTCAGTAATAACTCTGTCTATTCTCTGGGGCACAGCCAAGATTTCTCTGAGATTATTTCTTTCACTTATCTCTGAGATCTGACTACATAAATTAATGTTTTCTGGCATTCTCTCATTGTTTCTGTCCAGCACTGTGAATTCTCCAGGATGTCAGTACAGTTCTTGGACTCCCACTGTTGTTGGTCAGTAATTTACATTCCAAAAGTGATTCAGTTAGATAGATAAAGGATTTAGGTCCCCACATATCACAACTGCATAAATGATTCTGTGTGTGTTCCTAACAGAGAGACAAGTTCCACATTGTCACCCTTCCCTGAGGGTAATGATCCTAATTTTTCTTGCCTGTGATCCACCCAGTCTCGTTGTAGTCATGTTTAAAACAGCAAGCATTAAAATTCACGTCTTCTTAATGTATGGACTTTTGAATTGACTCACAAAATTCATACTGTGTGTAGTTTCATTAGACTTTTGGAGATTAGTTTAATCATGATCCCCATTTGACTGTCCTCATTGAGACAGGTCGGGTTTGAGAGCTGGATAAAAGGAAGGTAAAAGGATAAAAGGATCTCTACTGTGCCTAATCCCTGCATCTTCCCACGCTACTGCTCGGGAGAGACAAACTCAAGTGTTCAACATGGACTTTGGGGAGAATGGAGGTCCACAGCTGCTGAGGGGAGAGATGGATCAAGTAGGGAGACTGGGTGGGAAGAGACTTTGTTCTTGACTGAGGCAGACCAGAGATCTGAGTGGGGTTCAGAAATGGGCAGCATTCCTGGAAGAAGAGAAATCTAGTGAGCAGTAACTTTTGGATCAATCTGATCACTGGAGAAGTAATGGGGAAGGAAGTAATGGGGAAGGACCACATGATTACTTTCGACCAGTCAGATTCTTGGCTGAATGGATCAAACAAATGCCCAGAAAAGAAACTCAAGTTCAATATTTTCACCAATGTTGATATTTTACTTAGCAAAATTCAATTGAAAAAAGTATTTTTACAGCCTGTCGTCACTGCGTATGAAACATGGACTTCAAACAACTTAATATGCCTTACTAAAGGTGAGGTATTCAAAGGTGGATTGTAAGACTTCAGATTTACCCAGAAAAGAGCAGAAAAACACACAACAGGTCCATGTCTGAGCGTTCTCCAGTTTATTAATCAAAACAATAAGAGGGTAAAGTAACAATGCCCAAGTCTTATTGTCCTGAACTATGAGGGCCTCTAGAACCACTCACAAAATTAATTTATGTTGTCTTGTTCCATATTATGTATCTTACGTTGCTGGTACGATCTTGGGGTTCTGATAACAGAGGGAAAAATCAGTCTTTTCTATTTATGTAGGACAACAAAATTCAAACAGAACGAATTATAGGATAACTATATATGCACAAATTGGACAGTTATTTGCATTTGAAAGCCAGCTTGTTGGATGAGGGCAGCTGGTAGACAGCAAGGATCATGTTGGGTAAAGAGTAAAACAAGACCAAACAGTCCAAAGTTGTACGTTTTTAACCTTGAGTATTCCAATTTTCCAGTCTCTGCGCAGTCATCAAGGGAATGATAGCAAGCTTTCTAACCAAGGAACAAGATTGATGGATGAGCATGGTCTCGTGTACATTGGATAAGATAAGATTTCTTTATTAGTCACATGTACATCGAAACACACAGTGAAATGCATCTTTTGTGTAGAGTGTTCTGGGGGCAGTCCGCAAGTGTCGCCACGCTTCCGGCACCAACATAGCATGCCCACAACTTCCTAACCCGTACGTCTTTGAAATGTGGGAGGAAACCGGAGCACCCGGAGGAAACCCATGCAGACACAGGGAGAACGTACAAACTCCTTACAGACAGTGGCCAGAATCGAACCCGGGTCGCTGGCGCTGTAATAGCATCATGCTAACCACTACACTGCCATGCCTGCCCTGCCATTTATCCCCCATTTATCAAACTGAGTTTCCATGGACATAGGAGGTAAGAAGACAGGTGAGGCACTGGAAGACTGGAACATAGATAACGAATGTTGTGCCTTTATTTAAGAAGGGCAGCAGGGATAAGCCAGGGAACTACAGGCCCGTGAGCCTAACATCAGTGGTGGGAAAGGTATTCGAAGGGATTCTGAGAGTGTCACGAACCAGCAACAAAAGAAACACACTGAGTCATGATTCAGTGTTAAAAACTACTTTATTAATAACTACTTACGATAATAAGAAAAATAAAAGTAAATATGTTAGAATGTTAGAAGTAAAAATGTTAAACCTTGAACATTAACCCCAAAAACTAAGCTCTTCGTGTGTGTGTGTGGCAAAGTCCCAAACTCCAAGTCCAGGAATGGTTCTTAAAGTTCAGTTCAGCAAGCCATAAGGTGAAACGTGAGCAAAGGCTTCTTCAACAACCACCGTTGTCTGAAGATAAGACGTAGATGTAGAAAACATAGAGAGAGTAATCATGCAATCCAAATGTTCCACGATGGAACCCAAACAACACCTCAGTGTTTACGGTAGTGACTTCCTCACCCTGAAAAGCATCCGACTCATGGTCATCCACACAAATACCTGTTTCCCTCTACAGGTCAGCAACAAAGTGAACTCCACCGGATTACTTCCAATTTCCATACGTGGATTGTAGTAACAGACACAGTTATTGTTTCTCATCCATCGATAGAGAAACTAGCAGGCTGGCGTCTCTCTCCTTTTTCTCTCTCTCTCTCTCTCCCTCTTTGACTTCGACTGACCTCTTCAACAACGTCATTACGTCCTTTATCTTCTGTTGACGTAAGCACGCCACACACACACACACACACACACACACACACACACACACACACACACACACACACACACACACACACACACACTACTACTCTATCTTAAAGGGACATTCACCGAGTCCGTAACAAGAGACAGAACTTATTTGAATTTGGAATGGCAAGGACTGATTAGGGATAGTCAGCATGACTTTGTGTGTGGCAAATCATGTCTTACGAATCTCATTGACTTTTCTGAAGAGGTGACCAAGAGGGTTAACAAGAGCAGGGTGGTAGGTGTTGTCTATGTGGACTATTGCAAGGCCTTTGACGAGGTCCCACATGGTAGGCTGGTCCTGAAGCTTAGATTACATGGGGTCCAGGGTGAGCTAGCCAATTGGATACAAAATTGGTTTGGTGTTGGAGGGAGGGAGTGTAAATGGAAGGTTGCTTCTCAGATTGGAGGCCTCTGACCAGTGGTGTGCTGCAGATTTTGGTGCTGGGTCCTCTGTTGTTGTCATATCTACTAATGATCTGGATGAGAATGTAGGTGACATGATTAGTAAGTCTGCAGGTGACACCAAAATTGGCGGTGTGGTGGATAGCGAGAAAGGTCGTCTAAGGTTACAGCAGGATCTAGATCAACATAGAAAGTGGGCAGAGGAATGGCAAATGAAATTGAAGTGCAAAGTGATACATTTTGGGAAGTTTAGGCAGGCCAGGACATGCGCAGTGAATGGCAGGGCCTGGAGACTGTTGTTGAACAGAGAGACCGAGGAGTACACAGGTGTTGGGCACGCTTGCCTTCATTGGCTGAAGCATTAAGTACAAGAGTGGGAACATCACGTTACTGTTGTACAAAACATTGGTTAGGCCGCACTTGGAGTATTGTGTGCAGTTCTGGTTGCCACGTTACAGATGTGATTAAGCTAGAGAGGATGCAAAAGATATTCACAAGGGTGTTGCTTGGATTGGAGAGCTTGAGTTATAAGGAGAGACTGGATAGGCTGGGTCTGTTTTCCCTGGAGCAAAGGAGGCTGAGAGGTGGCAATGAGAGAGGTACATATAATTATTAGAGGAACAATTAGGGTAGACAGCCAGAGTCTGTCTCCCAGGGTCAGGGTGTCTAAAAGCGGAGGGCATAGGTTTAAGGTGAGAGAGAGGAGGTTTAAAGGGGATCTGAAGGATAAATTTTTCACACAGAGAGTAGTTGGTGCCTGGAATGAGCTGCCAGAGGAGGTGGTGGAGGCAGGAACAGTAACAACATTTAAGAGTCATCTGGACAGATTCTTGAAAGAGCAGGGCATAGAGGGATATGGAATTAATGCAGGCAAGTGGGTTGAGTATAGGTACATACAACATGGTGGGCCGAAGGGCCTGTCTGTATGCCGTACAATGCTATAAATCTGTGACTCTATAACAACGAAGTGTAAGCAAAAACATGTTGGTTATGTATACAGGTAACAAGCTGGAGATTTGTATTAAAGATATATTTATAATCCTTTGCTGTTTGTTGAAAAATATCAAAAGCACTGTAGAGTGTAACATAAAAATTCTCCATCACATAACTAAGCACTGGAAATCTAGTCACTCTTATTTTTATTATCTCTTACAATAGCTAAGGTAATAAGCAATTGTGCTGCATAGTAGGTGGTCATGACAATTATAGTCTGAAATGGCACGGGAAAACACAGCAGGTTTGTAGCCAATGTCAGGTCCGATACCATAAAAAGCCAGGCTCCTATTGCACCAGTCAGCTTTGCTGGAGGCCATTGGTGATGGAACAAGATCTCTGCGTTGGCTCGCCAAGCCATGAGTCCAATCAGAGTGCAGTAGCAGCTGAGCAGCAGCACATCATATAGGTTTGAGCACATGCCGAGAAAGGTCAAACCCAGAATGACTGCAACAGCAACTAAACCTCCTGCTTGAAGATTCAGAGGCTTGAATCCAAAGGCCCACGTGTAGGTACAGTGAGCAAGAGCAAACATTGCCGCACCTGCAGTCAAAAAGAGACAAAGTCAGTCACTGTGATTCTCTTCTTGCTCATAACCAATGTAATGGAAGATTGATCTTGAAGCATCTGGCACATTTCTGCGCACAAGGGCCACACAAATGCAGTTTTTGTTGTAAGAAAAGAACTGTCTGGATGCTCCCAGCCATGTACTTGTTTACTTCAACCAGAAAGAATAAAACAAGGTAAATTAGGACGGTTAGAGTTGGCCCTAGTGACCTGAATTAACGAAGGAAAACGGACGAGGTTCCAGCTCCCCATCAGTGCGATGTTTGGCTTGTTTCAGTGTGTCATCATAGACGTAGGTGGATGGATGACGCCCTACAAATATTCAGATAGCCTACTGCCTCCTACTGCCCGGGCACACATGGAAATGGCCACCTGCATGAGGTACTGGATCTTACCTTACTTTAAAGAAACTTCCCGCGGAAAGACTGAGCAACTTTATAGCTATGGGAAAAGTTCCTTCTGATACTGAAGGAGGATTTATGAGTCGGTGCCAATCCTCAGAGATACCCCATCAACCAGTCTCCTGCCCGTGTCCCTGTAACCTGTTGTCTCTCCCAGGTTCATCAACTCTCCACTGATTCTCCCACCACACACCTACACTGGTGCTAACATCCAGTTCCCAATGAACCAACAACCAGCACATCTTCAGGACGTGGGAGGAAACCGGAGCATCCGAGGGAATCCCAAGCAGTCACGGCGAGAATGTCCAAGCTCCACACAGACAGAAATGGAGGTCAGAAGTTAACTTCTGCCACAAATATTTGTTGAGCCACAGTTCAAGTAGAGTTGCATTGGTTCCAAGGTGGAACATTTCCTTCTATTCTTTAGAGCTTTACTCTATTTGTCAAATTGACTATTGCTACATATCCCACATCCAATTCAGCAGCTGGACGGGTGGATCAATCCCTGGACACTCAGCAAAGGTTAGCAGGCAGGAGTTCCATCTGCTTCTGGATGAGTAGGGGTCACCTCAATCCCTTTACTCCAAGATGAATTAAGTTAATTTTGTGCCTGATGTGAAGATAAGTTGCCTTGGATCCCAGGTCAACTGTCATCAATTAGGGATAAACCACTGTATACATACACAACCACAGTATTCCACTTCTGTGTAAGAATCTCAGAAGCTTCCACTTACCTCCAATGAAAATTGCTTGATTGTCCACAAGAAGAAGTGCATCACCCATTGCTGAAAAGAAGAGGCCTACAAGCAGTTTCCGAACACTGTGGTGATGATGTACAAATTGTTTTCCATTCTCCAGAATAAAAATACACAAACAGATGATTGGCAAGACTTTGCTCAGTCCTTTCATCCAAAGTGGTATCGAGGATACGTGCCCAATGACTATGTAGATGCAGGCAGTTACGAAGAAAGGGACCAATTTTCGCATCTCAGTGTTAGCCTGCAGGCCAAGAAAACAGCCGATGACTATTGTCAATGTAATGTATTCTTTCCAGATCCCCACATCATCCCTTGAACCATTGGCACTCATGTTAATACCTATTTAAAATCCTTAATGTTCCAGAATCAAATATATTGAGACAACATTGTTATTCCAGAAGATCTTGAAGCCTGCCCAAACCTTAATTTTCTTAAAAACCTGGTACTCACTTCTTCTCTTCCCTTCATTTTATTCTCTTAAATATTTGTTCACCCACCTCATTCCTTGTTATCAGCCACACACAAAGTGCTGGAGGGACTCAGCGGGTCAGGCAACGTCTATGGAGGGAAATGGACGGTCGACGTTTTGGGTCGAGACTCTTTGTCTGGACTGAAGGGTCTCTTTCTCTCAGTCCAGACGAAGGGTCTCGACCTGAAACGTCGACTGTCCATTTCCCTCCACGGATGCTGCCCGACCCGCTGAGTTCCTCCAGCACTTTGTGTGTTGATCCAGAGTCCAGCATCTGCAGTCGTGTCTGTCTTTATTCCTTGTTATTTCTGCCCTTCCTCTATTTGTTATTAAGCTCTATGTTTGTTCATCAATCCTGCAGGCTTTTCTTTACTTCTGTTATTGCAAGTCCAGACCATAACCATCTCTTTTCTTTGACAGTGACATCCCTTAACCCTTTGCTGATTCCCCTGGTCTTTTTTATCCTGCCAGTTGCAGTTCTCAGTTCTTTACCTTTGCTTGTTAGCTCCAAGAAGCCCGCATTCTTTGGTCCCAAACTATTCCTTTCCCTGGACAATCATAGAGTCGTAGAGTCATACAGCAGGGAAACAGGTCATTCAGCCCATCACATTCATTCAGACCAGTGGGCACCCATCCACATTAATCCCACCTCCCAGCACTTGGTCCATAGGCTTCAATCCCTGGGTGATTCAAATGCTCATGCAGACACTTCTTAACCACTGTCAGTGGTTTTGCTTCCAGCACTCTCTCAGGCAGTGTGTTCCATGTACACACCACTCTCTGTGTGAAGAAGTCCCCTTCAAATTCTCTCTGAATTTCTGACCTCTTACCCTAAATCTCTGTCCTCTAGTTTTATTCACCTCTGATAAGGGGGACAGATTCTTGCAGTCTACCCTGTCTATACTCCTCATAATTTTATATACCTCAATCACGTCCTCTCTTAACCTTCTCTGCTCCAAGGACAGCAGACTTAGCCTCTGCAGTCTCTCCTAATGCCTCATCCCAGGCAATATCCTGGTGAATCCGCTCTGCATCCTCTCCATCACCATCACATCCTTCACTATCACAGAATTGGATGCTGAGGTCTGACCAATGTTTTATAAAGTTGGAGCATAACCTCCCTGCTCTTGTGTTCAATGCCCAGACTAATGCCCACTAGGACAGGCACAGTAGTGTAGCGGTTGGTGTAATGCTATTACAGCGCCAGCAACCCCGGTTCAATTCCGGCCACTGTCTGTGTAAGGAGCTTGTATATTCTCCCCGTGTCTGCGTGGGTTTCCTCCGGGTGCTCCGGTTTCCTCCCACAATCCAAAGACGTACAGGTTAGGAAGTTGTGGGCATGCTATTTTGGCGCCAGAAGTGCGGCGACACTTGCGGGCTGCCCCCAGAACACTCTACGCAGAAGATGCGTTTCACTGTACGTTTTAATGTACATGTGACTAATAAAGATATCTCATATCTTATCTTGTATCATATCTTATCATGGGTAGTATCCCATATGCATTCCTAACGACATTATCTTCCTACACTTCCACTTTCAAGGGTCTTTAGTCTTGCCTTCCTATGTCCCTCTGTCCCCTAATAATCCCAAGTACCTTACCATTCATGGTGCATGTCCCAGACTCATTAGTGCTCCCAAAATGCATCGTCTCTCATTTATCTGGATTAAACTCCATCTGCCATTTCTCAGCCCATGTCACCCACACATCAATATCACCGCGTAGCCTAAGACCTCTCTCACAGCACTGTCAACATATCCACATAACTGTGTCATCAAATCATTCACATATATTACAAGCAGCAAGGGTTCCAGCACTGATCCCAGTGGAACACCACTGGTCACAGGCATCCAATCACAAAACCATCCCTTTACCATGACCTTCTGTTTCCCATTGCCAAGATATTTTGGATTCAATTTGCCTTTGAACCCATGGGCCCTAACCTATTGGACCAATCTCATCGATACACTTTACTACCTCTTTAAAGAACTCAATCAGATTTGTCAGACAAGATCTGCCCTTGACAAAGCCATGCTGGCATTCTCTGATTAGTCCATACTTTTCAAAGTTTTTTTCCAAGTGACTTTTCAAAGTTCCCAGTCATTTCTCTACTGCTGATGTGTGGGCTCACAGGTCTGAAATTATCAGACTTTTCCCTGCTGCCCTTCTTGAAAAGGGGGACTACACCTGCTGTCCTCCAGCCTTCTGGTGCCTCACGTGTCCAGTGAAGATTTAAAAATCTCAGTTGGAACCCTACAATCGTTTCCCATGCATCCCATCGCAGTCTGGGTGAAATCAAAATGGGGAGATACAGAAGCCTGAAGTCCCACGCCACAAGGTTCAGGAACAGCTACTTCCCCTCAACCATTCAGCTCTTGAACCAACCAGCAAAACCCTAATCTCTACAGTTTAGCAATACTATGACCACTTCAAACACTTTGCACTAAAACAGACTTTTCTTTGTTCTAATTGTGTTCTTTCTTGTAAAACTTGTGTATAATTTATGTTTAATTCATGTTTTTCTCGTGAATGCTGCTTATCTGATGCTATGTGCCAGTAAAGCTGCTGCAAGTAAGTTTTTCATTGCGCCTGTGCACACATGTATTTGTGCGTGTGACAATAAACTCGACTTTGATTCATCAGTCCAGGGAATTTGTCCACCCTAGGGCATTGAGTATTTCCTCTTTATTTAAGAAGACCGGCACAAGAATTTCACTTTCCCCTTCACCGAGTTCTCCAACTACAAAGTCCATTTCCTTTGTGACCATCAATGAAAAGTATTCATGTATGACCTCACGTATCTGTTCTGACTCCATGCACAGGTTGCCCTAACAGGCCTTTCGGCCCACAATGTTGTGCTGAACTAATTAAGCTAACGACACCTATCTGCACATGGTCTGTATCCCTCCATTCTCTGCATATTCATAAGCCTATCTAAGGGTCTCTATCATATCTGTCTCCACCACCACCTCTGGCAGCACATTCCAGGCACCCACCGCTCTCTGTGTAAAAAATTTGCCCCGCACATACTCCCTTGAACTTGCCCCCCTCTCACCTTAAATGCATGCCTGTAGTACTTTTGACATTTCAACCCTGGGAGAAAGATACCATCTGTCTACTCTATCTACGTTTCATAGTTTTATAAACCTCTATCAGGTCTCCTCTCAGACTCCACCATTCCAGAGAAAACAACCCAAGTTTATCCAACCGCTCCTTATAACACACGCCCTCTAATCCAGGCAGCATCCTGTTAAACCTCTTCTGCACCTTCTCCAAAGCCTCCGCATCCTTCCTGTAATGGGCGACCAAAATTTAATGCAAAACTCCAGATGCAGCCGAAGCAGACTTTTATAACACTGCAAATATAACTTCCTGACTCTTGAACTCAATACCTCAACTAATTAAAGCAAGCATGCCATAACACCCAGTCGACTCATGCAGCCACTTTCAGGGAGCTACAGACTTGGACCCCAAGATCCCTCTGTGCATCAGTGCTGTTAAGGCTCCTTCCATTAACTGTGTACTAGTTATTCTTTTGTCCTTAGTATACTGATAAAGCACCTTAAGATTTACGTACCTTAAACCTGTCTACCTGTGATATTTCGTGACACCTCTTTGCCTTCCTATTTTCTTTTTTTAAGTGTTTCCCTACACGTTCAGTGCCCTTATTCTCTATATTTACTACTTACCTACTTTGCTCTCTTTATCCAACCCTCAATATCCTGGGTTCCCTCTACTTGTTACAATTCCTAACTCTGTAAGAATCTTAATAACTTCCATGACACCTTTCTTAGCTATGACACAAGAAAGAGATCATCATCTGATACAGGATAATTCACCCCCCCCCCCCCCCCACTTATCTTCATTCTGTCTCCATGAGACTTCCTTGCCTTTCCCAGGTCCGTGGTTGTTTTCTTTGGAACCCTGGAGACTCCTGTTGCGTGAGGTTGTAAGAAACTTGTACAGAGTGGCTAGTGATGATCTATCTTCTTAGCAGTAATGTCAATAAATAGAGTGAAGGTGCAGAGAAATTTCTTCACCTGGAACGTAATGCAGATTTGAAACTCTGCTAGAAGGGGTCATAGAGGCAGAAACACCTCCCACATTCAACAAATATTTGTGTGTGCATTTGAAGTGATGTTATCTGCTCAGCTACTATACCAAGACAGGTTAGATAAGATGGCTCTTCTACAGCCACCTTGGATATAATATGTAGAAGGGCTTTACATTTTTATTGTTTAATAGAAGGCCTGAGGGCCTGGGTTATAGGGAGAGGTTGGCCAGGCTAGGTCTTTATTCCTTGGAACATAGGAGACTGAGGGGGCGACCTCATAGAATTGTTTAAAATTATGAGAGGCATAGATAAGTTAGATGGTTGAATCTTTTGGGTGGTTGATAAGTTGAATCTTTTCCCCAAAACTAGGGGGCATAAGGTTTAGGGTGAGAGGGAAAAGATTTAAAAGGGTCCTGAGGGACAACCTTTTCACACAGAGGGTGGTGAGTATATGGAACGAGCTGCCAGAGGAAGTGGTTGAGGCAGGTACAATAGTATCATTTAACAAACACTTGGATAGGTACATGCAGGGGCGGGGCCTGGAGGGATACGGGCCGAACCCAGGAAATTGGGACCAGCTGGGTGGGCACCGTGGTCGGCATGGGGTGGTTGGGCCGAAGGGCCTGTATCCGTGTTGGATTGCTCTAAGGTTCTATGACTCTAAATAGTTAAAGGAATCATTGCAGTCTCAGCTTATTCTTTATAATGTCTTATTACATTCAGCTTTCTGGTGACGTCAGTACACTCCTTCAGTGCCAGCTCATATCACCAGCGATCACATACACTGCGATATCGATTAAAGCAACAAGAAGAGTTAATGTTCCAGCTTCTACTTACCACAGAGATCACGAGAGTGACACAGAGATCATTTTGAGAAATTGTTCTGTTTCCGTTGCGTTATTTACGTACTGAGAACATGGTGTGGGGTGGCTGGGATAGATTTCAATGTTAGTGATTTTGACATTCTTATCAGGAAATTGTTCCATGCAAATTGGAGCTATTTGCAGTATTTTGTAACTGTAAATTGGACATAAAAAAATCTTGTACCTGTTTTGAAGTGTTTGAGCCCATTTCCCGTGAAGCTTAGATTTAGACTTTGCTTTTCCTAAAGAGATTCACCCAAATGTTGGTTTAATTCTCTATCATATTTCAGTTTCTATATGCATGTGGTATGGTAGTGTAGCAGTTAGCATAACACTATTACAGCGCCAGCAAGCCGGGTTCAATTCCGTCCGCTGTCTGCAAGGTGTTTGTACGTTCTCCCCATGTCTGCGTGGGTTTCCTCCGGGTGCTCCGGTTTCGTCCCACATTCCAAAGACGTATGGGTTAGGAAGTTGTGGGCACTCTATGTTGGTACCGGAAGCGTGGCGACGCTTGCGGGCTGCCCCCAGAACACTCTACACAAAAGATGCACTTCACTGTGTGTTTCGATGTACATGTGACTAATAAAGATATCTTCTCTTATCAGTTGGGGGACTGCAAGGATTACTGTTTGCATCTGGCTGCAGGAACCAAATGTAATATTAACAGGTTTACTGATGACACAAAACTAAGTGGGGATGTGAGAAGTACTGAAGATACAAAGAGATGTCACTCTCAGGGAGTGAGCAACAACTGCCAGATGGAGTACAACATGGAAAATATGAAGTTGTTCACTTTGGTAGAAAACACGGAAATGCTGAGTATTTTTTAAATGGGGAGAGATCAGGAAATGTTGACGTTCACTAGGCCTGGGCTTCAATGTCTTGAGGAGGACTTCATAGAATGCATCCATGAAAGCTTTCTTGAACAGCGGGTCAGTGAACCTACAAGGGAAAATGTTATCTTAGATCTGGTCCTGTGCAATGAGACAGGTAAAATTAACGATCTTGTAGTTGGGGATCCTCTTGGGAAGAGTGATCATGGTATGACTGAATTTCTCGTACAAATGGAGGGTGCAATAGTTCGATCTAAAATCAGAGTATTATGCCTAAACAAGGGCGACTACAACAGGATGAGGCAGGAGCTGGCTAGTGTAGACTGGAAACACAGGCCATATGGTGGGACAGTTGAGGAACAGTGGAAGACTTTCAAAGAGATTTTTCATGGTGCTTAACAAAAGTATATTCCAGTTAAAAACAAGGACAGTAAGGGTGGGGAGAGCCAGCCGCGGATAACTAAGGATATAAAAGAAGGCATCAAGCTAAAAGCTCATGCATACAAAGTCACCAAGAGTAGTGGGAAACTGGAAGATTGGGAAAACCTTAAAAAGCAACAAAGAACCATGAAGCAAGCACTAAGGAAAAGGAAAATATATTATGAAAGTAAACCAGCATAAAATATAAAATCAGATAGTAAAAACTTTTATAATTATATATAGTGGAAAAGGGTGGCTAAATTGAACATAGGTCCTTTAGAAGATGAGACGGGGCAATTAATATTGGGTAATGTAGATATGGCCAAGGCCTTGAACAACTACTTTGTGTTGGTCTTCATGGTGGAGGACACATCTAACACGCCAAGGAGAGACATTATGGATGCGATGGGAGGTGACCTCGGTACAATCGCTGTCACTAAAGAGGTAGTGATGAGCAAGTCCCTTGGTCCTGATGGGATGCATCCCGGAGTAATGAAAGAAATGGCGTAAGTTATAATAGAGGTATTTGTAATAATTTACCAAAATCCTCTGGACTCTGGGCAGGTCCCGGCAGATTGGAAGACAACAAATGTCACACCAGTAAAGGATGTAGGGGAAAGACAGATAACTATAGGCCAGTTAGCTTAACCTCTGTAGTCGGGAAAGTGCTTGAAACTATCATTAAGGAAGAAATAGCGAGACATCTGCTTCCATCAGGCAGACACAGCATGGATTCGTGAAGGGCAGGTCGCATTTGACAAACTTACTGGAGTTCTTTGAGGATATATAATGA
The DNA here is from genome assembly GCF_009764475.1 of Pristis pectinata. Taxonomy (NCBI): domain Eukaryota; kingdom Metazoa; phylum Chordata; class Chondrichthyes; order Rhinopristiformes; family Pristidae; genus Pristis; species Pristis pectinata. Next base: position 19,310,151 of record NC_067433.1, on the reverse strand, counting down.
GCGCAGTGGATAGAGGGGAACAGGTTGATGTTGTGTACGTGGATTTCCAGAAGGCATTCGATAAGGTGCTGCATAAAAGTCTCAACCATAAAGATAAGGATGCATGGAGTTGGGGGTAAGGTATTAGCATGGATAGAGGATTGGTTAACCAATAGAAGGCAGAGAGTTGGGATAAATGGGTGTTTCTCTGGCAATCAGTGGTGAGCGGGGTGCCAGAGGCGTCGGTGCTGGGCCCGCAACTGTTCATGAGATACGTTAACAATTTTGAAGAGGGGACTGAGTGTAACGTATCTAAGTTTGCTGATGACACTAAATTGAGTGGAAAAACAAATTCCGCAGAGGATGTGGAGAATCAGCAGGGAGATATAGATAGGTGAAGTGAGTGGGCAAGGGTCTGGCAGATGGAGTACAATGTTGGTAAATTTTGGAAGGAAAAATAGAAGATCAGATTATTATTTAAATGGTGAAAGATTGCAGCATGCAGTTGTGCAGAGGGACTTGGGAGTGCTTGTACATGAATCATAAAAGGTTGGTTTGCACGTGCAACAGGTTATCAAGATGGCAAATGGAGTGTTGACCTTCATTGCTGGAGGGATTGAATTTAAGAGCAGGGAGGTTATGCTGCAACTGTACAGGGTACTGGTGAGGCCGCACCTGGAGTACTGCGTGCAGTTCTGGCCTCCTTACTTGAGGAAAGATGTACTGGCTTTGGAGGCAGTGCAGAGGAGGTTCACCAGGTACATTCCGGAGATGAGGGGGTTAGCCTATGAGGAGAGATTGAGTCGCCTGGGACTATACTCACTGGAATTCAGAAGAATGAGGGTGGATCTTATAGAAACATATAAAATTATGAAAGGGATAGATAATATACAGGTGGGAAGGTCGTTTCCACTGGTAGGTGAGACTAGAACAAGGGGACATAACCTCAAGGTTTGGGGGAATAGATTTAGGATAGAGATGAGGAGAAACTGTTTCTCCCAGAGAGTGGTGAATCTGTGGAATTCTCTGCCAAGGGAAACATTAAGTATATTTAAGACATAGTTAGATATATTTGTCTTTGCACAGTAGGGGAATTAAGGGTTATGGGAAAAAGGCAGATAGGTGGAGCTGAGTCCACGACCAGATCAGCCATGATCTTATTGAATGGCGGAGCAGATGGCCTACTCCTGCTTCTGGTTCTTGTGTTCTTATGTACACATGTCCCTGAAAAGGTGCAACAAGCAATTAGGAAAGCAAATGCTAGTTGGGGCTTTATAGCAAGAACAGACATGGTTAGATTTCTGGATATTAATAGAACTGGGGAACACAAGGATGGGCAGGAAAAATGGTGTTTGAGGTAGAAGACCAGCTGTGCTCCTGCCTGACTGGTGGAGCAGTATCAGTGGCCAGAATGGCCTCTTCCTGCTCCTATTCCTTAGGGACATCACTGGTTTTAATGACTTAACAATAGAAATTCTCCTGCTGCTCCTATTTCTCATGTTACTCACGATATAACGAAGAGGGGATCACACTGAAAGTAGTGAGCTATGCGTGAACGGTATTGGTGCGGCAGTTATCAGCCTAATAAACCAGAGGTCTGAGCTAACTATCCAGCGCCCCAAGTTCAAAGCCTACAATGGCGTCTGTTTAATTTAAATTGTATAATCTGGAATTTGCTGGTCAGCAGGAGGGAGACACCAATGGTGGCAATGAAAATGGTGGCCATCCACCCGGGACCTGCCCTCCTCTCGATGCTGCCATCAGGCAGGAGGTACAGGAGCCTGAAGACCCACACCTCACGGTTCAACAGCAGCTTCTTCCCCACTGCCGTCAGGTTCTTGAACCCACCTGAAAAACCCCAACACTGCCTCAGATTGTATTTCTTTTCCCTCTCTCAACTTGCACTAGTGTCGCTTTGTTTATTTTGCGGTGTAAATTATGTATAATTCATGGAAATTTATGTTATGTTAACTAACGTTTGTCATGTCCGTACTGTACTGTACTGCTGCTGCAAGAGGCTAATTTTCATGGCATTTGTACCCTGTGTGTGTATGCCCATTGAAATGAACTGGAACTTGAAAACTACCATAGACCCATCTGTTCACGAATGTCCTTCAGGAGAGGAACCTACCATCCTTACCAGGTCTGGCCGACGTGTAACTCCAGCCCCACTCTGTGTGGTCGACTCCTAAAATTGGTAAATTGGTTATTATTGTCACATGTATGAGGTGCAGTGAAAAGCTTGCTTTGTCTGTCACCCATGCAGATCATTTCAATACAACATTGACAAGACTCAATAACAGAATCAGAATCAGGTTCATTATCACTGACATATATCATGAAATTTGCTGTTTTGTGGCAGCAGTACAGTGACATAAAAATTACTGTAAGTTACAAAAATAAACAAATAGTGCAAAAGGGGAATAATAAGGTGCTGTTCATGGGTTCATGAACCATTCAGAAATCTGATGGCTGTTTCTGAAACGTTGAGTGTGGGTCTTCAGACTATTATACCTCCTGCATGATAGTCATAACAAGAAGAGGGCATGTCCCGGGTGGTGAGGGTCCCTAATGATGGGTGACGCCTTCTTGAGGCTTTGCCTCTTGAAGACGTCCTCAATGGTGGGGGAGGGTTGTGCCCGTGATGGAGCTGGCTGAGTCTACAACCCTCTGCAGCCTCTTGTGATCCTGCACATTGGAGCCTCCATACCAGGAGGTATGGAGAATGCAGAATAAAGTGTTACAGTTACAGAGAAAGTGCAGTGCAGGCAGACAATAAGGTGCAAGGCCATAACGAGGGAGATTGTGAAGTTAAGAGTCCATTTTATTGTACTAGGGGAACCTTAGGCGAGGTTTAAAGATCAGCACAACATTGTGGCCCAAAGGGCCTGTATTGTGCTGTACTGTTCTATGATTCTATAATTCTATAATTCTATGAAATATTTACCACCCTCTTGTGAAAAACTTACCCTTCAGCTCTCCTTTAGATTTCTCTTCTTTACTTTGAACCTGTGCCCTGAGAAAAAGATTCTATCTGTCCTACTTTTGCCCCTCATAATTTCTTAGAACATAGAGCATAGAACATAGAACATGGAGCATAGAACAATACAACATTGTGGCCCTTCGACCCACAATGTTGTACTGACATAGCTATCCCCTCCTACCTACAGATTGCCCATATCCCTCCATTTTCCTCTCATTCATGTGCCCATCCAAGCCCCTCTTAAAAGCCCCCATGACTTGCCTCCACCACCCTATCAGGAAATGCATTCCAGGCATCCACCACTCTCTCAATAAAAAACATACCCCTCACATCTATTCTGAACCTACCCCCTCTCACCTTCAATGCATGCCCTCTGGTAATGGACTTGTATAACGTCACCCTTCAGCCTCCTGTGTTTCACTGAGAATAAAACCAGCTCATCCAATCTCTCATTATAAGTCCAGCCCTCCTTTCCAGGAAACATCCTGGTGAATTAAGGCAGCATCAGCATCAAGGCAGCATTTGACCTAGTGTGCAGTCAAAGTGTCCTGTAAATCTGGAGTTAGTGGGTATCAAAGGGAAGACACTCCAACCCTGGTCATACCTTGCACGAAGGAAGATGGTTGTGTTTGTTGGAGGTCAATCATCCCAGCCCCAGCATATCAATGCAGGAGTTCCTCAGGGTAATGTCCTAGCCCCAACCGCCGTCAGCTACTTCCCAATGACCCTGCTTCTGCCATAAAGTCAGAAGGTGAGAATGTTGACTGATGATTGCGTAATGTTCAATTCCACTGGCAACTACGCTGCAACTGATGCATCGAAGCCTGCATGCAGCAAGACCCAGGCAACGTTCAGGGACAAGCTGATAAATGGCAAATCACATTAGAGGCACAAAAGGGCCAGGCAATAACCATCCCCAACAAGAGAGCATCTAACCACCCACCACTGATGTTCACTGCCGTTATCTGCAGCTAATCCCCCACCGTCAATATTCTGGGGGTCACCCCTGACTAGGAACCCAACTGGTGAATTGGTAAATTGGTTTATTATTGTCACATGTACCGAGGTACAGTGAAATGCTTTGTTTTGCATGTCATCATTTCATCACATCAGTGCATCGAGGTTGTACAAGGGAAAACAATAACAAAATGCAGAATAAAGTGTTACAGTTACAGAGAAAGTGCAGTGCAGGCAGACAATAAGGTGCAAGGTCATAATGAGGTTGATTGTGAGGTCAAGAGTCCATCTCATCGTACTAGGGGAACGTTCAACAGCGGGATAGAAGCTGTCCTTGAGCCTGGTGGTGCGTGCTTTCAGGCTTTTGTAACTTCTGCCTGATGGGAGGGGGGAGAAGAGAGAATATCGGGGGTGGGTGGGGTCTTTGATTATGTTGGCTGCTTTACCGAGGCAGCTATAAGTGTAGACAGAGTCCACGGAGGGGAGGCTGGTGTCCGTGATGCGCTGAGCTGTGTCCACAACTCTCTGCAGTTTCTTGCGTCCCAGGCAGAGCAGTTGCCGTACCAAGCCATATGGATAAGATGCTTCACATCATCTGTCGGGAGTGCTCACCCCAAGAGACAGGCTGCCTTGGAGCCATCTCCTTAGAAGTGCTGACCCACTTCCCATGGGTCAAGGTGCAAATTACACAGTACCTACAAGTGAGCAAGCAAGCAGCTAGCATGCATGAAATGTGCAGGAGAGGATTTAATGTTTTAAAAACAGAGCAAGCCTCCTCAATGATTTCTTAAAGCAAGGAGGTCCCAATTTTGCGATTTGGATGTGATTTCCCATCTGCCGTTAGTGCTGTGTGCAACAACCAAATATGCCAAAAGGTCCAAATTCTAGGCATTTGTCTGCACTGCCAATGATTGTGCGGCCAAGGGGAATGACTGAACTCAGAAAATTCCATTCTAAGTATTAAATATGTACATTTTGGCTCACACCTGTATAGATCTAATGCATTCAGGTGCACAACTTCTGCACTCACAAATGTATATGCTACAACACAAGAGATTTTTAAGTCCTCGCTGGCCACAGGTGAGGTGCCAGGTGACTGGAAGGCAGCAAGTGTGATTACCTTTTGTTCAGGAATGACAGCAGGAATAAGGTCAGTGAGGCAAATATCAGTGGTCAGGAAACAACTGGAGAAAGTTCTGAGTGACGGGATTAACGTACACTTGGAAAGTCAGGGATTCATTGAAGATGGTCAGCTGATGGCCGAGGGTTGTTTTGGTGACTGGAAGCCTGCGCCCAGAGGTGTACCACAGGGATCAGTGCCAGCACCATTACTCCTTATTATATACATTGCTGATTTGAATATGATGTGGAGGTATGATTAGAATGTTCGCAGATGGCATGAAAATTGGTGGTGGCGTTGACAATGAGGGCAATAGTCGTAGGTTACAGGTGCTGTTAATGTTGTTAAGATCGGCAGAGCAACGGCTGAGGAAATTTAATCCTGAAAAGGGCAGAGTGATGCACTTTGGGATGACAAATAAGGGTAGAGCATGTACAATGGATGGCAGGACCCGAGGGAGTATTGAGGAACAAAAGGTATACAAGTCCATACATCTCTAAAGGTGGCAGCATAGTTAGACAGGTTGGTGAAGAAAATATAAGGGATACTTGCCTCCATTAACTAGAGCTTAGAATATAAGAGCAGGGAAGTCACGGTACAACTTTATAAAACATTGGTTAGATCACAGCTGGAGTACTGTGCGCAGTTCTGCTCGGCACACGTTAGGGAAGATGTGACTGCAGAGCAGATTCGCCTGGGATGGAGCGTTTCAGTTATGAGTAGAGACAGGATTTCCTAGGAGTGAAGGAGGTTGGGGGAGACCTGCTGGAGGTATACAAAATTACGAGAAGCATTGATAGTGTAGCCATTAGGAAGCTTTTCCCCATGGCAGAGATATCTAAAACTAGAGGGCATAGGTTTAAAATAAGAGATAAGAGGTTGATAGAGTATGTGAGAAAGAATTTTTTTTCACCAAGAACATGTTTGGAATTCAGAACGCACTGCCTGGGGGAATGCTGAGGATAGGTACCCTCACTACATTGAAGAAAAGTCTAGACAAGCATTTGAACCGTCAAAACATTGAAGGCTACTGATCAAGTGCAGGTAAATGGGATCAGTACATACAGGTACCTCACAATCGGCATGGATGTACTGGGCTGAGGAGCCTGTTTCTGTGCTGCTTGTCTCTATGACTCTGCACACTTATATTTGCATTTTGATACATTCCACTCATACTTAACCTCTGCTCTGTACAACATTTAGGCAGCTAGCTTATAAGGGGAGCAAGGTATAAACTCTAGATGAACAGATCTCACAATACATTTTTGCAAATATGCACCAAAGCTGATAATATAAACTTGCCAGCATTCATAATGCTGATTAAGTGAGCTGAAAGTAACTGAATTCACAATTTGGCATCTGCCTACCAGAGGTGATCCCATTCTGAGCGGGTTTATCCTGCTACGTTCCAGGTTCTTTAAGAGCTGAATTGTCTTGGTCGCTCTTTCCTTATCCGCTTACCGCGAATGTGGTGTGGTTGAGTTATGTTTCAGTGTAAGTAATTTTGACATTCTTATTCAAATTAATCAATCCAAAAAAAATAGAAACATTGAAAGGAACAAAACCTGTTCTACCAGCCAAAATTCAAAAGAGTGTTCGTCTCAAGTGAATGAGCAAATTGTATTTTCAATTAATCACGTGACCAAATCTTGTCAGCTGCAATCTGGATAAAGCAGTGACTGATGGTGGCCTGCAGAGTACATACATAACCCGCGTACGTGGACGTGTGTCCTGTATTGCACATTCAGGAAGGTTTTCAACAATAAAAAACATTGGCTGTTTCTCCTGCTATTTTTAGAAGGCAAAATACTTTTCTAATTCAGAGTGACTGGTTTACCGTTCAAACTCCAGTAAAGAGGCGTTCATCAAGAGGTGTTTAGAGTGCCGCATAATCACATGTCGACTGTCCATGGGACGTCTGTTAATGTTTATTATTTACTCATTTTCAGGATCTGGGTGTCACCAGCAAGAACCTCCCAAACCCATGACCTCTACGACCAAGAAGGACAAGGGCCGCAGTGCATGGGAACAGCACCACACAGTTGCAACCCATCCTCACTTGGAGATACATTGCTGGTCCTCTGTTGTTGCTAGGTTTAAATCCAGGAGCTCCCTCCAAATAGCACCGTGGGAGCACCTTCACCAATATTACTGTGGAAGAATAAATTGTGTCTTTTGACTATACTGGGGCTGATAGGATACTTGAAATTGCATAAGAGAACTATGCTTGCAGCCAACAGTAAATCTGGGCTTGGAGCCAGCAGGTCTGCAGAAGTCTGCTGAAACAAGACTTTGAAATAAAACAGGATGCAAGTTCAGCCTTGAGCTCAGCCTTGAGTACACTGATAAGAGGTACTGGTTGGTTTCATTTTATTTTAATCAATGTAACACATTGATTAATTCTTAAGCATGTAACTGAACGAGTCACGTGATATAGCTGTTGTTTTAACATATAAAATAAGCTTGCAACCTTCTGCATGTTAGAGTCTGGGTGACGGTGGGGATCGCTGCCCACTCTCCATGCTTCCATGCTTAACTAAAGCCTTGGAACAAAACTCGGAGTTATCGTCTCTTAATAGAGACTAGATTAGAGTTTCCACTACAATTACCCTCACTACTTGCCTTGTGGTGATGAACCGCCTTCTTAAACAGGTACATGGATAGGAAACCATAGAACCATAGAACATTACGGCACAATACAGGCCCTTCGGTCCACCATGTTGTGCCGACTTTCAAACCACTCCTAAGACTATCTAACCCCTTCCTCCCACATATCCCTCCATCTTAAATTCCTCCATATGCTTATCTAACAATCTCTTGAACTTGACCAATGTATCAGCCTCCATCACTACCCCAGTCAGCGCATTCCATGCCCCAACCACACTGTGGGTGAAAAACCTCCCTCTGACATCTCCCTTGAACATCCCCCCCCCCCATTACCTTAAAACCATGCCCTCTTGTATTGAACATCGGTGCCCTGGGAAAGAGGCACTGGCTGTCCACTCTATCTATTCCTCTTAATATTTTGTATACGTCTATCATGTCTCCCCTCATCCTCCTTCTCTCCAATGATTAAAACCCTAGCTCCTTTAGTCTCTCAGATTTCTGTCTAAAGATTTAGACAGAAATGCTATGGTCACTACAGAGACACTGGTGGTGTTTTGTGTACTTGCTCATCTCCCTCCAGCAGCCGTCTCCCATCTTCAAACTACCCCCCTCCCCCCACCTTTCTCCACCTGTTTTTTTCTCCTTTTACATCTCTCCCTTGATCTGTCTCCGTCTGTCACCAACAGCCTGTCCTGGTCCAACCACATAGACGCCATGGCCAAGAAAGCTCACCAGCGCCTCTGCTTCCTCAGGAGGCTAAAGAAATTTGGCATGTCCCCTTTGACCCTCACCAACTTTTATCGATGCAGCATAGAAAGCATCCCATCTGGATATATCACGACTTGGCACGGCAACTGTTCTGCCCAGGACCGCAAGAAACTGCAGAGTTGTGGACACAGCCTAGCGCATCACGGAAACCAGCCTCCCCTCCTTGAACACCTCTCGCTGCCTTGGTGAAGCAGCCGGCATAATCAAAGACCCCACCCACCCGGGTCATTCTCTCTTCTCCCCTCTCCCATCAGGTAGAAGATACAGGAGCCCGAGGGCACATACCACCAGTCTCAAGGACAGCTTCTACCCCACTGTGATAAGACTATTAAACGGTTCCCTTATACGATGAGATGGACTCTGACTTCATGATCTACCTTGTTGTGACCTTGCACTTTATTGCACTGCACTTCCTCTGTAGCTGTAACACTTTACTCTGTACTGTTATTGTTTTACCTGTACTACCTCAATGCACTCTGTACCAACTCAATGCATTTTGTACTAACTCAATGTAACTGCAGTGTGCAATGAATTGATCTGTACAATCGGTATGCAAGACGAGTTTTTCACTGTACTTCGGAACAAGTGACAATAATAAACCAATACCAATACCACCCAGCGCCCCAAAGCCAGTCCACCATCCACAAGGCAGAAGTGTGATGGAGCACTCTCCACTTGTCTGCACAAGTGCAGTTCCAACAACTCTCACGAAGCTTGACACTATCCAGGGCAAAGCAGCCTGCTTGATTGGTACCCATTAACCACCTTCAACATTCATTCCTTCCCCAGGGGTAAGTCACTCACCTCAAGACACCCAGCCTCTGACCTGCTCTCAGACATTATGTGGCTGGTCCAGTTGAGTCTCTGGTCAATGGCAACCCTCAGAATACTGACGACCAGATACTCGGCAATGGTAATACCATTGAATGCCGAGGGTATGGAAGCTAAGGGGAAGTGATTGCCCATTGCCTGGTACTTCTGTGGCATGAATGATACTTGCCACTTATCAGCCCAGACCAGGTCTAACTGCATGCAACATAGACCATATCATTTCTGGAACTGAACATTGTGCAAACATCCCCACTTCTAACTTGGGATGAAAGGAGGGTCATTGATGAAGCAGCTGAAGATGATTGGGCCCAGGGCACTGCCCTGAGGAACTCCTTCAGTGATGTCCTGTTATTGTACTTAGGGTCCTCAGTAGTTGAGTATCTTCCATTAGGATTCCACGGCAACAGTGGTTCAACATGGCCATCTGTGAGCAAGCTACAAAGGGAAGAGGAGTGGCCAAAGATTGGGTGACAACTTACAGAATTTGGAGGAGCTATGATTATGGTTAACCAGTGTTTATCGACTGTAATTGTATGCTTAATAATACTGGAACATAGAACAGAGACAACATTCAGATTACTCATCTTACTCACATAAAGACAATAACGTTAACAATGATTTGTAATAGTCAGCAAGTATTTGAGCAGACTGCTCTGCCTGTAACAACAACCAGCATTCATCCATTATCCACTGATATTCACCCTGAAACTGCAACCAGAGTCCCTCTGCACTGCACGAGGTTCGACATGAAGGTCGAACGTCTTGCAGAGCTGATCTGGACGAGGACTTTGCCCTTCAAAAGAGGCATCCAGACCAAACCCAGATCACAGGCTGTGATTGGGGGTCCTCCCACAGGTCACAAGATCTCCTCCTCCTCCCGAGGCAATCCCTCACGGATAAGGATGAGTCAGTTCCATTTGTTTTCCAGGTATTCTGAGATGGCTAATGAGGCCAATGTGAGACCCACAGGCTCCAACATAAATGAGTCAGGAGGTGCTTTATTGGGTAGGGAGTGTGCTGCTTCCACCATTTACAGAGCCTGTGCGTGATCCCAAAGGGATTCCAAGTTCTTTATTCCATTTCAAATGTTCCAACACCATTTTGAATGGACATGGGTCAGGGATTCCCATGAGTCACTGGGGGGCGTAACACAGGGAAGCTTTGAGAACATTCTTGAACCTTTTTCACTGTCCACCTGATAATCTCTTGCCTTGGGATTGTTTCCCTTTACTGCAAGGCTGGTATTGGATATACAAACAACACCGTCCGCCCATTTAAGGTTACTGAATGCAATTAGAGCCTCATTACTGGCGATGTTGGCTGTAGGGTGCTGATTAACCTTGCTAATGGATCTGGACAGCATTGATGACACCTCTTTTGGTGCTTCGAGGTACCTGCAGTAGGTATCCCATATCTCAGAAGTGTACAGGACACCTAGAATCACGGCTGCCCAGTAGATTATGAGCTTTGTGCCAGGTTTGAGGTCTAGATCCTCAAAGCGTCTTTGTCCTCAAGAGAGGCAAAGTCTGTGCTGGGTCTTATCGAAGGTGTTGGTGAATTTCATCACCTCTGCCTTCCCTCGCGGAGAAATAGCTCCTGAGGAAGTGGTTCATGTTTCCCAGGGTCTTGTTGTGATCCCTGATTGCTGGGGGTACGTGTTGTGCACTGGAGGCCAATTAGTTGAGGACCTTTGCTCTGCAGTTGTTCGGTGTAGAGCTAATTCTCGTGTGTGCTTCAGTGATACTAGTTATTGATGACTTGGGCTCAGTCCCCAACGGTGTGCAGGTAGAAATGTTGTCGCCATACTCCGACTCAAATGTCTGTTCACTTGGTTCTGGAGGGGTGGTGACATGGATTGAACAGTTCCCATTTGCCCAATACATTGTCTCCAGTGCAAAGGAAAGCTCAATAGAGGGGAGATACAGCAAACCAGGCAAGATATATTGGGAAATGTGATAGGGCAATGACATGGCTGTGCTTGACACCACAGTTGCATGGGTTCTGAGGAGACTGATGCCACCAGCACTGAATCTGCAGACCTTGACACAGGGTGAGGAGGGTGGCAAATTTGTGAGATGGTGGGTCCCTGTGTGCTCCCAAACCTTGGACTTGACAGTCTTTGTGTGGTACTGAATGTTCCTTCTCCACTTTGGGATTTCTATGAATTACTAGGGAAGTTGGACTTTTTCCAAGTAGGTTTTGAGAATGTTTTCCTCTGACAACCCGGTAATCTCTTCCCACGACAGAGCTTGGAAAAGTGTGTCTGTTTCGGGAATCTAATTTCAGGCATGCACATAACCTTCCCTGGACAACAAGGCCAACAGTGGAATTAGGAGCTCAGTGTATTGGCCCTGGAGAGGGTGCTGACATTGGTTCACTTAAACTTCCAGTGGATCCAGAGATCGTTACAGCATTTGCATTGGTGGTATCTCTCTAATACTTTGAGGTGCCTGCTGTGAGTAGTCCAAGCTCAGAAGCACACCAGAGGACAAAGATCACGGCTGCATGTAGACTATGAGTTTAGTGTTGACTTTGAGATCTTGGTCCTGGAAGATTGAAGGCGATGGCAAATTTCATGATCGATGTCTCCCAAGGCAGCTGCCAAGATATGGGAAGTGGTTCACATTTTCCAGGGTCTCGGCATGGGCTCTCACTTTCGGAGGATAGTGAAGCACAGCACAAGCAGGTTGGTAGGGGACCTGCGTCTTACAGATGTTGAGTGTAAGGCCCTTCCTCTCGTTTCAGTGAACAAGCCAACGATGACCTGGAGCTCAGCCTCCAGATGTATGCATATGCAAGTATCAATTGCTTACTGCAGCTTGGCTGCTGAGGTTGGGGTGACCTTGGTTCTGGAGCAAAGGCTGCGCAGGTTGAACTGGTTCTCATTAGGACTGTAGATCAGTTACAGTCCAGAGGGAAGCTTGTTGGAAGTGACGTGAGACATTGTAGAAAGAAAGCTTGAAGAAGGTGTCAGGGCAATGTCACAGCCTTGGTTGATGCTGGTTTGCACTGAGATTGGATCTGTTATGGGCCCATTGGTTTGGAACATGAAGCAAACATAAGGTGGGGATGAATTTCTTTGGGCAGACAAATGTAAGGAGGCTGCTCTACAGTCATTCTCAACTGACGCAGTCAAAGGTTTTAGTGAGGTTGAGTTTTAGTGCTTGTACTATGGTTGGTGCTATAGCCTACATTTCTCTCAGAGTTGCTGTGTGGTAAATATCACGTCCATTCCACCTCTAGGTGAATGGAATCCAAGCTGTTATTTGGGAGAGGTTCTTCAGCCACTGGGAGGACCGTGGAGGTGACTTCCCCAGAGGCAGACCTCGGGGAGGCCCCTCTGTCTGGATTTCACTTGGTCATGATGACAGGATCTCCAAGGTTCCCAGAACATCCTCATCTTCTCGGACGTGGATTTCCCCAACGCCAAGTTTTAGAACTTCAGTGGGGATCCCATCTGTTCCTGAGGCCCAGTTGCTTATCAGTCGGCATGTGCCAAGCCTAGCGTGGATATTTCTAAAGCGCTCTCAGTGAAGCAGAATTCTTTGTAGACCTGCCACATCTTTATTTGTGAGACTGAAATGGGCTTTCAGTGGGTTTATATGAACATGAATGACTGCCAGGCCCCTGAAGAAGGCACTTAATCCCGATGATTACCTAATATCACTCTTGTTAAATCCTTTCTCTTTGGCTGCCTGGAGCAAACAGCAGCTAATGCCGTGTGATCTGGCTGACATTCATCTTGTCCTGAGGCAATAGAGTCAACAAACACTCCCTCCCTGACCTTCACCTTTCCCAAAGCAGCATGCCTGATCTCAGACCTTTTAGAAAGGGGCAGTTAAACCCTGCCTCACTAACCCAGAACAATAAGCAATGATATTCCTAACACTTATTACCAACACTGTGGCAATCAATGATTTATGGATGTAGTTTGGCATGTGCTTAATAGCAAGCAATCTTTTATACAGCAAACAAAGTCATTTCACTCAGTAAACAGTCAACTTAAAGGATAGATGTAGAATTTTCTTCCAGTGAAATCAAGATTTGTTATCACCAGAAAAATGCAGTTCATGAAGGATAGTTACATATAAATTATAGACCGTCCTTGGTACCAGACTGGTTCTGATCTTAGTCAATTTTGTCCATAGGTCAGAAGATACACAAAAATCACTAGGTAACCATAGTGTTGTAACGATAAGAAAGAACACGTACCAAAAGTGGAGAGAGAGAAGAAACTAGTTCTACTGTTCATTGGAACCAGTGTATGAATGTACGTCGGACTTTTGAACTTAATATTATGGGAGATCGTTTGTATGTAGGGGTGTCCATAAATCAGGCATTTGTAGCCCGGAGACCGTGTGTATTTGCATCAGATCGATCTTCGTCATATAATAAGACCAGAAAATGTTGGAAATGCTCAGCAGGTCAGCAACAACTGTGGAAAGAGAGTCGTTTCAGTTCGAAGGCCACAGCACCATCTGTTTTCAATTCAAATATCCTGCATCTGCAGTCTTTTGATTTTGACTCTCGATTACATTAAGCAGTTTGGGCACTGCTTGATCGACAGAGAAATGATCGAACCATCTCCGCCGGCTGGCCCAGGTCCTGTCACCAAATCTGGTCACTGACATCCTGATGCACCTTATGATGAATGTCACGTTTGAAAGCCTTGCAATGTTCTGGCACGACATGGAGAATGTTTAATTGGGAGCTGGTAATCAGGGTGAGGTATGTCAGGGAGGATTGTTGTAAATAAATGATTGATTACAAAGTTAAGGTGTGTAACACTCCAAGCAGTTCAGGTCAGCAGTAAGTCGGTCTGCCCTCACACAACTCAGTACTTATGTAGTTTTAACCTAACTCACGGGTAAAGAACTTGATTGGAAACAGAGAGAAAGCCTCAGATGGTTCATTCTGTAGGAGGTGTTAATTAATAAAAACAACAATGCTTACATTCTGATCAAGGCTCCATGACTCACCTTGTTCACGTATTGTACAAGCAAATGAGAATCATGAAAGATTTTTTAAAAACTTTGCCTCATTCTTTCTTCTTCTGTGGTGTGTAGGTTTATGACCCACGCATATTTCATTAGTAGTGATCCCAGCAATGAAAGATTCACAAGAATGATCCCAGGATTGGCTTAACACAGGAGGAGTGTTTGATGTCTCTGGGCCTGTACCCGATGGAGTTCAGAAAGATGAGGGGGGATCTCACTGAGACCTACCAAACACTGAAAGGCCTGGATAGAGTGGATGTGGAGAGGATGTTTCCATCAGTGGGAGAGTCTAGGACCAGAGGGCACAGCCTCAGAATAAAGGGACATCACTTTAGAACTGAGATGAGGAGGAATTTCTTCAGCCAGAGGGCGGTGAATCGGTGGAATTTGTTGCCTTAGAGGACGGTGAAGGCCAAGTCACTGGGTGTATTTAAGGCTGAGATTGATAGGTTCTTGATTGGTAAGGGGGTTAAGGGTTACAAGGAGAAAGCAGAAGAATGGGGTTGAAAACAATCAGCCATGATTGAATGGTGGAGCAGACTCGATGGGCTGAATGGCCTCATTCTGTTCCTATATGTGATGGTCTTATGGCACAGAAAGCCAATCGGCCCATCCTACCCACACTGAGCATTTACTGCTCTCTGGGATTTCAACTGATTCCCTTATTTCAATGTGGGTCTGGAGAGTAAATGAACTTAGAAGATGGGGCAGCCATTTAATCTGCCACCATCACAACACCAACCCCACCTCCACATACACAACAGAGTTAATGGGCAGTGATCAAGAGCGGAAATATTGATTGATATTCCAACTCCACAAACCACTGGAAATGCTGAGGATTGACTGTACTGCCACTGCTGTCCATGGTCTGGTAGTGACCAACACCTTTGACCACATCCATCAGGCAGTGGTCAGCACGGAACATCCTGCAGACACTGCGGGACAAGGGCTCAACGGATCCTGTGGAGTGGGGTGGTTCCCTGATCAGACTGTCCAAGTCACCTGGCAGAACGCCTCATCGCCAGAACTCACCAACAAGCACCAAGACCTCACTTGACTGTCTGTGAGATGGACCCTCCCAGTCAGATCCTTCCTGTATGGTTGGAATATCACCCCCAACGTGTGCTGCCCTCGGGACGGCTGCAGTGGGGAAGAGACGGTCACCCACCTCTTTGCAGGCTATGGATTTGTTGAGAGGGTGTGGAGATAGATGCAAGTGTCCTTGTCTCAGTTCATTCCAGCAGCTGTGTACCAGAGGACTCTCTGTGCAGGGAAGGTTGCATCTTACTAACTTGATTGAGCTTTTTGAGGAGGTGATGAGGGTGATTGATGAAGGTAGAGCTGTGGATGTTGTCTACATGGGTTTTACTAAGGCGTTTGACAAGGTCCCTCATGGGAGGCTCATCCAGAAGATTAAGATGCATGGGATCCACGGTGACGTGGCTGTTTGGATTCAGGGTTGACTTGCCCAGAGAAGACAGAGGGTAGTCGTCGATGGGACGTATTCTGGCTCAAGGCCCATGACAAGTAGTTTTCCACTGGGACACCACAATAAGTTTGCAGATGATACAAAGATTGGTGGTGTTGTGGGTAGTGTTGAAGATTGCCAGCTGGATATAGATCACTTGCAGATATGGGAGGAGAAATGGCAGATTGCAGTTAATCCGGCCAAGTGTGAGGCATTGCTTTTTGGGAGATCAAATGTAAAGGGACAGTACACTGTTAATGTCAGGACCCCTAACAGTGTTGATTTACAGAGGGATCTTGGTGTCCAAGTCCATAGCTCCCTGAAAGTGGCTGCACAGGTTGATAGGTTGGTAAAGAAGGCGTATGGCATGCTTGCCTTTATGAGTCGAGGCATTGAGTTCAAGAGTCAAGAAGTTATGTCGCAGCTTTATAAAACTCTGGTTAGGCCACATCTGGAGTACTGCATTCAGTTCTGGTCGCTCCATTATAGGAAGGATGTGGAGGCTTTGTAGAGGGTACAGAAGAGGTTCACCAAGATGCTGCCTGGATTAGAGGGCACGTACTATAAGGAGAGGTTGGACAAACTAGGGTTGTATATGTATATTACTATAGTTATGTGTATTAATTTGAAATTTAATAAAAAGATTGAAAAAGAAAGAAAGGAGAAGTTGGACAAACTTGGGTTGTTTTCTCTGGAGCAGCAGAGACTGAGGGGAGACCTGATAGAGGTTTATAAGATTATGAGAGGCATAGATAGAGTAGACAGCCAGTATCTTTTTACCAGGGTCAAATTGTCTAACAGAAGAGAGCATGCATTTTAAGGTGAGAGGATATAAGTTCAAAGGAGATGTTCGGGGCAAGTTTTTTACACAGAGAGTGGTGGGTGCCTGGAGCACTGCCAGGGGTGGTGGTGGAGGCAGATACGATGGAGGTGTTTAAGAGGCTTAGATAGGCGCATGAATGTGCAGAGAATGGAGGGAAGGGACTGTTTCTGTGCTGAACTATGTTCTAGGACGAATCAAAGACGATGAAGGATTCAGAGTGTGGAATAAAGAGGTGGAGAAATTACGATTCAACCATTAACTAACGATGACTCACTGAAATTGCACCAGTTCTAATATCAACACTGGCAGCACTCAAATTCTGCTGATCACTGACAGTAACATCGTGGCCAATTGCTAATCTTAATGCAAATGGTTATACTGAGACCTCATGCATTGAAGATTAATTATTGCATAAAAGGAAAGAGTCAGAATAACTGGGTCTTTTGCAGGCTGGAAGTGAAATGTATCTAGTGGTTCTTCGCCCTCAATTATTTACAATTTATATTCATGACCTGGAGAGGGTAAGGTATCCAAGTTTCTCGATGACAAGAAAATAGGTGGGAGGGCATGTTGCACTGAGGATATTAAGATTCTGCATCCACATACAGATCAGTTGAGGGAGTGGGGGAAAACTTGGTGTTTAATGTGGGAGAGTGTGAGGCCACCTTGGTGAAAGGAATCTACAGGCAGACTATTATCTAAGTGGAGCAGGATTGCAGATGAGGCAAGAACAGTGAGGTCTAGGCATTCTTGTGCACAAATGGTTTGTATTGCAAGAGGTTAGAATTTAGAAATATGGAAGTACTGTCATAATTGTGACACGAGAGATTCTGCAGATTCTGGAATCTGGAACAACACACGCAAAATGCGTGAGGAACTTATCAGGTCAGGCAGCATCTATGGAGGGAAATAAACAGTCGACGTTTCGGGTTGAGGCCCTTCATCAGGACTGACATAATTTTGCAGGGTTCTGGTGCAGCCACACCCGGAGTACTCGGCACAGTTTTGGACTCCTTACTTAAGAAAGGATATTCTAGCATTGAAGACTGTCCGAAAGAGATTAACGAGGCTGATTCATGGGATGAGAGGTTTGTCCTACCACAAGCAGCTAAAGAAGGTAGCTTGAAGTTCAGAAGAATAAAGGGTGATCTTATTCAAACATATAAGATCCTAAGGAGGCTTGACAAGGTGTTTCCACTAGCGGGGGAGCCTTGAACAGGGGGATATAGTTACAAGATAAAGCGGTGGTCATATAAAACTGAGTTGCATAAGAACTTTTCATGGAAAATGGTGAACCTCTGGAATTCTCTATCCCGGAGGGTTGCGAGGGCCAGATCATTGGAGGTATTTAAAGAGGAGGTAGATAAAACTTTTAAAAGATGAAAGAATTTAGGGGCTGTGGGAAAGAGGCGATGAGGCCTGGGGCAAGGCAGCCATAATCATATAGAATGGTTTGAGGGGCTGAGTGGCCTACTCCTGCTCTTGTTATGCAAGAACATAGAACACAGAACAATTACAGCACAATTCAGGCTCTTCGGCCCACAAAGCTGTGCCAAACATGTCCCTACCCTAGAAATTACTAGGCTTACCTCTTCTTGCTCTTTTTGTTCTTGCCCTTTTCAAGCCTTTCACCTCAGTGTTGCAAAGAGTTACGAAAGTCAAGTACTGTTGAATTGTAGTCCTTGATGTAAAGTAGGAAACACAATACAGCAAGTCTGTACAGCAAGTACCACAAATAGCAATGAGATAAATGAGCAGATTGCCTTTATTTTTAATGATGTTGACCGAGAGATAATTTTATGTCACTAGGGGGAGCTTCCTGGATCCCATGCAATGTAATGGGATCTTTTGGTTCAAATTTCGTATCTCTGCAAAAAGTCAGCAGTCCCAACAGTGCTGCACAAATTTATCAGTGTTGATGTTTTCTCTCAGTTACTGGAATAACACTTGAACACACATGATACGATGACAGGATTACCACTGAGGCAACACTCACTCCTTACGGAGTGAACACCATTGCCACAAGACAGCCTGACTATTCTTAAAGTAAACAATTCACCAGTCCCAATGGGATGCATCCTAGTTGCTTTGGGAAGAAGGGCGGAGATTGCAGAAGTAATTGCTGTAATCTTCTCATCCTCACTATGTACAAGGGAGGTGCCAGAGAACTGGAAAACGCAAGGGATGTAAACATAAGACAGGCAAGCACAGGCCAGTCGGTTTAATCTCAGTTGTTGGGCCAGAAAATGGCAGATGGAATTTAATACAGACAAGTGTGAGGTGTTGCATTCTGGAAGGACAAATCAAGGTAGGACATACACAGTAAATGGTAGGGCACCGAGGAGTGCGGAGGAACAGAGGGATCTGGGAGTTCAGATACATAATTCCCTGAAAGTGGTGTCACAGGTAGACAGGGTTGTAAAGAAGGTTTTTGGCATCTTGGCATTCATAAATCAAAGTATTGAGTATAGGAGTTGGGATGTTACGGTGAGTCACCTAACTATAGGAAGGATATCAGTAAGATTGAAAGAGTGCAGAGGAGATTTACTAGAATGTTGCCGGGTCTCCAGGAGTTGAGTTACAGGGAAAGATTGAACAGGTTAGGACTTTATTCCTTGGAGCGCAGAAGAAGGAGGGGAGATTTGATAGAGGTTTACAAAATTATGAGGGGTATAAACAGAGTTAATGCGAGTAGGCTCTTTCCACCTAGATTAGGAGAGATAAGTACAAGAGGACATGGCTTTAAGGTGAAAGGGGAAAGGTTTAGGGGGAACATTAGGGGGAACTTCTTCACTCAGAGAGTGGTGGGAGTGTGGAACGAGCTGCCATCTGACGTGGTAAGTGCGGGCTCACTCTTAAGTTTTAAGAATAAGTTGGATAGATACATGGATGGGAGAGGTCTGGAGGGTTATGGACTGGGTGCAGGTCAATGGGTCTAGCGGAATAATATTTCAGCACAGACTAGAAGGGCCGAATGGCCTGTTTTCTGTGCTGTAGTGTTCTGTGGTTCTGTGGTTCTATGGTTCTATGGTTGGAAAGCTGTTAGAAACTGTAATCAGGTAAAATATTAAAGGACAACTGGAGAAGTTTATGTTGATAAAAGGAGACTGGCACAGCTTTACTAAAGGCAAAGCCATGTTCAACTAACTTGTTTGACCTTTTTCATTAGATAACAGAAGCCTGAAGTCCCACACCACCAGGTTCAGGAACAACTACTTCCCTTCAACCATTCGCTTCTTGAACCAACCGACACAACCCTAATCACTAGAGTTTAGCAACACAATGACCACTTTGATCACTTTGCACTAAAGTGGACTATGCTTTTTTGTTCTGTTTGTGTTCATTTTTGTAAAAACTGTGTTTAAGTTATGTTTTTCTTGTGAATGCTGTTTATTTGATTCTATCTGCCTGTGATGCTGCTGTAGTAAGTTTTTCATTGTACCTGTGCACACATGTACTTGTGTGTATGACAATAAACTCAACTTTGACTTTGAAAGCTGCTGAAGAGAATACAGTAGATGTCATTTAAGTGTTTCTCAAGGGTTGCTACTGGGACCACTCTTTTATTATATTATCAATGGTTTAAGTAAACGTGTGACCATGTATTACACATAGATATGCAGGATAACATTTCCAAATTAGTTGTTAAAAGGGTCAGCAATGTGGTGAACAGTGACGAAGAGAGTAACAGACTGCAAAAATACATTGATAGACTCTGAATGGATGGGAGGTAGATAGTCTAGTACAGAGAAATGGGAAGTGAAACCTTTGGCAGAGAGAATGAGGAGGGACGATATGAACTAAATGACAGAGTTCTAACAGGAATAGGACGGCCTTAGGTCTGCATGTCCATAAGTCCTTGAAATTGGAAGAGCACATTGAGAGAATGGTCAATAAAGCAAAGGTAACTCAGGGATTTATAAATAAAGGTGTCACGTACAAAAGCAGGGAAGTTATGTTGAAGACACCAGAGACTGCAGACACTGGAATCTGAAGCAACAAACAATCTGCTGGAGGAACTCAGCGGGTCGAGCAGCATCTGTGGAGGGGAAAGGAATTGTCAACATTTTGGGTCGAAACCCTGCATCAGGGGAGAGGGGAGGAAGCCTGTATAAAGAGGAGAGGGGGTGTGGTGAGACAGGGGCCAGAGGTGACTGGTGTTCTGGGGGCGGGCGGGAGGGGGGAATTGGCGAAGGATGACAGGCAGATGGAGCCAGGTAGGGGAGGGGGAGCGGTGGAGTTGGGAGATGGAGACAGGTGGATGATAGAGGGAGGCAGGGAAAGAAAGGAAGGAAGATGGAGCCAGGAGGGGGAGGGACGGTGAAGGATATTGGATCTGTTTGGGCCACAAGTGGAGTATTACATTCAATCACGGTCACCAAAGGGTGGAAAGAACGTGAAGGTCGAGAGGAGGTGAAGGAAAGGTTTTGATGGAGTGTTTCAGGGAAGAGGGATTACAGATTTCACAGACAGAATGGAGAAGACAATGTTGGAATAAAGCCACGAACAATCTGCGGGGGAGCTCAACAGGTCGAGCAACATCTGTGGGAGGAAAGGAATTGTCGACGTTTCGGGTTGAAACCTGCATCAGGACTGCCGACAATGTCGACGATTCCTTTCCTCCCACAGATGCTGCTCGACCCACTGAGCTCCCCCAGCATCTGTGTGTTGCTCCAGATTCCAGCATCTGCGGTCGTTTGTGTCTCCAGTGTTAGGATAAAGATTGAGGGGAGATTAGACAGCAATGTGCAAGATCATGGCTGGATTGGACAAGGCAAATAGAAGAAAGCTGTGTACAGTGTACAATCACTAGTGTACAGTTCAAGGACCAGGGGTCACAGATCTAAAGTTTTGAGCAAAAAGATACAAAAAGAATGTGAGAAGTTTTTTTTACTGAGAGTACTCAGGACCTGGAATTCACTGTCCGTGAAGGTGGTAAAAACCAGTTCTTTCCATTAGTGTTCTGAAAGGGGAATTGGATAGAAAATGAGCGAGAATAATTAGCATGGGATCGGGGAAGGAGAGGGAAAGTAGGACTGATGGATTGCTCTGCTCGGAGCCAGCACAGACGCAGTGGCCTGACTGGCCTCCTCTGTTCTTTTATGATCTGTGATTCTTAATGTTCTCTGAGGAGCAAAAGTGACAGAACGAGCACGAAACAAGCTTTCGGTTGGCTGAACAGCTCATTAGAGTGGTGGTAATCGAGTATGGGTCAACTGACTTTTACTTGGTTCCCAGATAAAAGTGCCACCTTCGAGTGCCAGCTATTCCACATCTATTCACTTTGTTTGAGATCATCGGTTATCTCCACACATACCGTCCTCAGTTCCAGGTCATTTTCTGCACAGAAGGGTTCTTCCTCACACCTCCCCTGTATCTCTTGCCCCACTAACCCCCCTCCTCAAGTGTGAGAGGAGCATGACAACTGACCACAACACCCCCAGGTTATGGACAGCAACACCAGCCACACTTTCTTCTTTTAAATACTTCCCAAATGGGAAACGTTTGTGCTCTGACAGCCCTGGCCCGCATTCATTGGTGATAGGTGCACACATACAGAATTGACGTAGAATGATAAATGGAGACTCTTTATTTAAAAGAAGAGAATGTTGTACAAAAATATTAATTCGGCTTGTGGAACTTTCTTTCTACGTGGCCATGGAATTCACCAATCCTGAGTCCGATTGCTGGAAGATGGGCAGGGCATTCCTTGTTCCTGAAGGGCCCAGGTGACGACATTGACAAGTGACTTCGGAGCAGGTCGGAACTTCTGTTGGGAAGGTCAGTCGATGCTCACGGTCGGACAGAGTAAAGCAGCAGGGTTGAATCTTTAGTCTGATTCTGCTCATTAATCAGGATCAGTGATTTCTGCTGATAAAACTCAATCATTTCTGGAAGGTTTTTAAACGGCTAAACCAGAAAAGCAAACAAAAAATAGGAATTGAGTTAGAATAGAAAGGCTGGTAAGACTTCTTAGGAAAGACTCTGGCCTCGAAATTCAACACCCAGAGCATACATTGAGGAGACACTACATGGAGGGCTTTGCTACTGTTGGAGATGCCTTCCCTCTGTGACTGCTTGCTACTGTGTAGAATGGAGGATTGGGAAGGAGATTGAACCAGAGAGATGACTAGTGGGAGACACCTGGTTGGGGAGACTTTCATTAGTAGGGAACGGGACGGGATTGAGGGAAGGAGGATTGAGGAGGTGAGATTAGACCAGAGACAGTGCTTTGAGGATCCTTGGAGATGAAGGCAACTTAGGAAGGTGTGTGGGGTGGGTTCAAGTTAAAGTCCTGGAACGAACTGAGGGACAATGAAGTCCAGGGTGGAAGGTTGGTTTGGTGCTGATGGGAACAATCACAAATATGTTAGTCTTGAGGTCCCTCGCAGTGGCCAAGGTAGCACTGGACCCTTTAACTGAAGCAGGTCTCAACCTTCCAGTTCTAACTTGTTGCCTCGTTTGAGACCTGCACTATTCAGAGGTTTTGTGTGCACGGTAGATTTTTGTGCAGGTTATGGTGTTCGAGTGCTGTGCATCAAATGATGTCACTGCAGATGTCCAGCTACCTCACAAGTTACATCTAATCACTTTTAGATGTTATTTTTGTGATGCAATTCTTTTATCTAATACATAAAAATGCTGCAAGCAAGTCACAGGAAGAAGTGAAGGGTAAAATGGTGGAGCATTTTAACTTTCCCAATGTTGACTTGGATTGCCTCAGTGCAAGTGGCTTAGATGGGGCGGAATTAAATGCATCCAAGATGGATTTTTAAGACAATATGTCGAGACCCCTACCAGAGAAGGGGCTGCACTTGAACTTAGGAAATGTCACTGGCCAGGTAGTGGAAGGTGTCGTGGAGGAACATTCCAGTGACCATAAATCTGTAAGTTTCGACATAGTCATAGAAAGGGATAAGGTTGGTCCTTAATTACCTACATTGGTGGAAGGCTGATTTTGATAGCGCAAGAGAAGACCTGGTGAAAGTTGGTTGGGGGCAGATGATTGCAGGTAAAACAACATCTGACAAGTTGGAGTCTTTTAAAAGAGAGTTCGGGGTCAGTATGTTCCGGTTAGAGTGAAAGGCAAAGATGGCAGGATTAGGGAACCCTGGACGACAAAGATTATTGAAGGTTTGATCAGGGAAAAAAAGCATATGAAAGGTATAGGAAACTACAATCAAGCGAGTCCCTTGAGGAATATAGAGGCTGTAGGAGACTGCTTAAGAAAGAATGTAGGAAGGCAAAAAGAGGCCATGAAATATCCTTGGCAGGTAAGATTAAGGAAAATCCTAATTCATATATAGGAGCAAGAGGGTAGTTAGAGAAAGAGTGGGTCCTCTTGGGGACAAAGAGGGTAGTGTATGTGTGGAGCCAGATAATGTGAGGGATGCCCTTGATGAATACCTGTCACTTGTATTCAACAAGGAGAAGGATGTGAAGGCTAGCGAGTTCAGGGAGAAATAGTCGGGACGATGTCAGAATTAAAAAGGTGAAAGTGATAAATGTCTTGGAATGTTTAAGGGTGGGTAAATCCCCAGAGCCAGATGAGATCTATCCTGGAATACTATGAGAAACAAGGGAGGAGATAGCTTGGGTCTTGATGAAGACCAGCCATAAGCAAGGTACCAGAAGATGGAGGATAGTTAATGTTGTTGCTTTATTTAAGAAGGGTACAGGCCTAATACAAATTGATGAAAGCAGGGCAGTAGATGTCTATATTGACTTTAGTAAGGCTTTTAACATGGTCCCGCTTGGTAGGCTGGTCCAGAAGGTTCAGGCACATGGAATCCAAGGCAAGCTGACCAATTGGATCTAAAATTGGCTTTGTGTTAGTAGGCAGAGGGTAGTAGTGGAAGGATGTTTTTCTGAGTGGAAGTCTGTAACCATTGGTGTACCACAGGGTTCGATGCTGTGGTATACCATTGCTGTTTGTGAATTCAACTTGCACGTGAATGTAGGAAGTATTATTAGTAAGTTTGCAGATGAAACAAAGGTTGGTGTGTTGTGTATAGCGAGCAAGGTTGTCCAAGGCTACAGCAGGATATAGACGAGATGGTAAGTTGGGCAGATTTGAGGCATTTTGGGAAGTCAAATAGGGGTAGGACATATACGGTGAATGGTAGGGCACTAAGGAATGTTGATGAACAGACAGACCTAGGGGTCCAAGTTCATGATTCCCTGAAAGGAGCAACACAGGAAGATAGGGTGGTGAAAGGGTGATAGCTTGATTCATAGACTGAGGCATAGAATATAAGAGTAGGGACTGTACAAAATGCTGGTTAGGCCACACTCATAGTATTGAGCGCATTTGTTGTCACCACAATATAGGAAGCTTGTGATTGTGCAGGAGAGGGTGCAGAGGAGATTCATCAAAATGTTGCCTGGATTGGAGGACTTTAGTTATGGGGAGAGGTTGGACAGGCTGGGCTTGTTTTCCCTGGGGTGAAGGAGGCTGAGGGGCCACCTGATAAAACTACATAAGATTATAAAAGGCACCGATAAGGCAGATAGTCAGAACCTTCTTCCCATGGTAGGGGTATCAAAAACAAGAGGGCACAGGTTTAAGGTGCTGGGAGTAGGTACAGAGGAGATGTCAGGGGTAAGTTTTTTACTCAGAGAGTGGTGGATGTGTGGAATGGGCTGCCGGCAACGGTGGTGGAGGCGGATACGATAGGCTCTTTTAAGAGACTGTTGGATAGATACATGGAGCTTAGAAAAATAGAGGGCTATGGGTAAGCCTAGTAATTTCTAAGGTAGGGACATGTTCAGCACAGCTTTGTGGGCCGAAGGGCCTGAATTGTGCTGTAGGTTTTCTATGTTTCTATAAGACTGTGGGAGCAAGAAAGGCAACAGTCCCCCCTGCATATTTTCCAGCCAATTGCCATACCTCATTGTCTCTTAAAACTGTACATGTTGATTATTTCAGTTTATCTAGAACTCAACTATTGTTTGCAGACAATTCAATTTGCGTTAAAGTCTGCAATACATGTTGCTACTGCAGCAAGATCACTGTGGGAGGACTGAACAGAACCCGGACTGTATTTCAAGGCCACTATTCAGACTGAATGAACCCATGCGCAAACTTCTTATGGCTCAGATCAAAAGTGCAAAGGCCAATTATGATATAAAAAGCACAAGCTACCAACGGAAGCGGTCGAGGCGGATACAATTACAACATTTAAAAGACATTTAGACAGGAACATAGACAGGAAAGGTTTAGAGAGATATGGGCCAAACGTGGGGAAATGGGACTAGCTCAAGTGGACAACTTGGTCGGCATGGACGAGTTGGGGGCGAAGGGTCTGTTTCCATGCTGTATATCTCTGACTCCCACACCTTGCATGCGCACTTTCTATGCATATTAAAATGAAGAACATCCTTGGTGTTAACCTTCTACTCACCTTCTCTCCTGCCTTTTCCTTGCCAAGAATATAGTGATTGCTGGTTTCATCACAGCGAATGGGAATGTTGTAAACTTTTCCCCTGTACAACACTGCCAAAGTGTACGGTTGGTTTCTGTTACATCTTGAACTGGGCCGCACGAGAAATGCACCATCCTTAGGTTTACAGAAGACATGCGTTATTCATTAGAAGATACACGCTTGTTTGCTCAGCTGATTTACATTGACCCAATTCCATATTGGCTAAGAAAAATGTAATGGTCTTATGCCCAAACTGCAAAATACCCCCAAACTTGAATGAAAAATGCAAGAAAATGTGAGAGTACAGGAGAAAAAAAAACTAAAGGTTGTGAAAAGAAGGAAAGACAAGGGTGACACAAAAAATTCTGCAGATGCTGGAATCTGGAGCAATACACAAAAAGTGCTGGAGGAACTCAACGGGTCAGGCAGCATCCGTGGAGGGAAATAAACAGTCGATGCTTCGGGCCGAGACCCTTCATCAGGACTGGAAAGGAAGAGAGCAGAAGCCAGAATAAGAAGGTGGGGGGAGGGGGAAGCACACGCAGGCAGGGGACAGGTGAGTTCACATGATAGGCGAGTCCAGGTGAGAGGGGGGAGGTAGGTGGGTGGGGGAGGGGGAGAAGATGCAATAAGCTGAGAGGTGATAGGTAGAAGATACCAAGAGTTGAAGAAGAAGGAATCCGGTAGGAGAAGGCAGCAGACCATGGAATAAAGGATGGATGAGGGGAGGAGAGGAGATGGGCAGGTCGTCAAGGCAGGGGAAGGGAGCCATAGGAATAAGGGAAGACAGAGGATTGGGGGGGGGGGGTGAAGAAGAAGAAAACGTGGGGTTACCAGAAGTTAGAGAAATCGATGTTGAGGCCATCAGGTTGGAGACTCCCAAGACAGAATATGAGGTGTTGTTCTTCCAACCTACATCTGGCCTCCACTTCCCATTCCCATACTGACATGGATAGACATGTCAGTATGGGAATGGGAAGTGGAATTGAAGTGGGTGGCCACCAGGAGGTCCTGGTTGTTGCAGCGGACGGTTGCTCCTTCACCACTGTTGGATCTAAATCCTGGAACTCAATATCCAACAACATTGTGGGAGCAATCTTCTCCACCGTGACTGCAGCCATTTGGAAGGTGACTCACAGGCAATGGGAGATGGCAAGTAAATGCGAGCAATCCACTGTGAATAAATAATAAATACTTTATGGATGTAATATCCTGAAGGTGATCCCAAGACATGTTGCGATTCTATTGTTCAACTCTTTCTATTGGTCAAACAAGAGAAAAAACAAAATAGATTCACAGGACGTGGTGCTTTTTCTCTGAGTTTGGATACACCGAACTGTGCCATGATGCTGAAGGATGATTGAGCTAAATGAAGCACATGGAGGACAGAGAGAAATACCAGAGCCCCAAGAGCGCAACTATATGGCTAAGCAAAATGAGGGTCATAATCGGTAACAAAATCTAAAGTTAATACGAGAGTCAGAGGGGTCCATTTAGACTTGAAACAAACCAACGTTTTTTCACAGCATGTACGGAAAGAAGATTCACAGCGTTGAGAATTCTGTGGTACAATTCACCAGAGATCAGAAACATTGCCTATTTTTACAAAGTGAGCACGCCCAACTCAATGGAAGTTTTAGAAGCGGGAAGCTTCACACAGAAATACAAAGTCAGGGAGATCTGATACCTACCTTGCCATTTTCGTGCAATGCCACTTCTGCTGTCTTTCGATCGCACTTGTTCGCAAACCAGGGTTTACCTTGTAAACTGGCATTCTGTGAACATACAGAAGGATGAAAAACGGATGTTCTTATTTATTGGATGATATCAGATTGTCTGTTCGTTATGGATCCCACCTGAGGAGGATGCTTGAAGAAAATTGGTCACAGCGGCAGTGGGTGAAGGATCCACCTGACCCAGTCACCCGACCTGGTGAGGTTTTCTTTCCCTCTCCTTGCTTGGGGTTTTTAACCATGAAAGAGAGGTAGGGTCTAGCGGACCAACTATTGTTGGAGTAGGCTAGAGTAAGAATAGGAAATTAGAGGTTTTGATCCAAGAGGCTTTGATGAGAAGAGGCCAAGGCAGAAGAACAGGTAAGGAGGGTAAGTTTGTCCTTTGATTGTTGCTGCTTTGGTCTTAGATTCTCTTAGTACAGAGTAGACAGGATGGCAGATGTGACAATGGAATGCTCCTCATGTAGGATGTGGGAGTTCATGGAACTTGATGGTCTCCCTGATGACTACAGCTGCGGGAAGTGCAGCCAACTTCAGCTCCTGAAAGACCAGATTAAGGAGCTGGAGCTGGGGTTGGATGAACTGAGGATCATCCGGGATGCTAAGCAAATCATATACAGGACCTTTGAGCAGGTGGTTACACCCAGAGGGCAGGATTCAGGTAGTGGATGGGTGAGCACTGAGAGGTAGGGGGAGAAAGAAGTTAGTGCAGAGTCCACCCGTGGCTATTCCTCTCAGCAACAAGTATACCCCCTTTGGATACTGTTGAGGGGGATGACCTAGCTGGGCAAGGCAGCAGCAGCCAGGCCAGTAGCACCATGGTCAGCTCTGAGGTTCAGAAGGGAAGGGTGATGTCAGGCAGAGCGATAGTCATAGGGGACTCAATAGTTAGGGGGTCAGACAGGAGATTCTGCGACCGCAACAGAGACGCCAGGATGGTGTGTTGCCTCCTAGGTGCCAGGGTCCTGGATGTCTCGGAGCGGTTGCAGAATATTCTTAAAGGGCAGGGTGAGCAGCCAGAGGTCGTTGTGCATACTGATACCAATGACATAGGCAGGAGAGGGGTAGAGGTCTTATGCAATGAGTACAGGGAGTTAGGAAGGAGGCTGAAGAGCAGGACCTCCAAGGTAGTAAACTCCGGATTACTCCCGGTGCCACGAGCTGGTGAAAGAAAGAACAGGATGATCGCACAGACAGATGAGAGGCTGGGGAGATGGTGCAGGGGGCAGGGTTTCAAGTTCTTGGATCGTTGGAACCTTCTCTGGGGAATGGGTGACCTGTACAAGAGGGACATGTTGCACCTGAACCGGAGGGGAACCAATATCCCGGCAGGTTTGCTAATGCTACTGGGGAAGATTTAAACCAGCTTCACAGGGGGATGGGAACCAAAGCAACAGGTCTAAGTGAGGGAGTGGGCAGGAGGCCTGATGCCAAGGAATGTAGTGTTAGGCAGATTCCTGATAACAGATGTGATGGGACGAATGCTTTGAAGTGTTTGCACTTTAATGCTCAGAGTATTATCGGCAAGAGTGATGAACTTAGAGCACGGATCAGTACATGGAACTATGATGTTGTGGCCATTACAGAGACTTGGTTGAGGGAGGGACAGGAATGGGTGATCGATGTACCAGGGTTTCAAGGTTTAAGGAAGAATAGAGAGGTGGAGTAAAAGAGGGGGAAGAGTTGCAATACTAATTAGAGATTATATCAACTGCACTCCGGGGAGACATAATGGAGGGCTCAGACACAGATTCTATATAGGTAGAACTCAGGAATAGGAAGGGTGCAATCACTCTCTTGGGGGTGTACTATAGACCTCCCAATAGCCACCAGGGCATTGAGGAATGGATATGCATACAGATTAGGGAAATGTGTAAAAATTATATGTGGTCATGGGAGACTTCAACTTCTCTAATATAAATTGGGACCTTTTTAATGCAGGGGGGTTAGATGGGGCAGAATTTATTAGGTGTATCCAGGAGGGGTTCTTAAATCAATATGTTGACAGTCCAACAAGGAGAGAGGCTAATCTGGACCTGGCGTTGGGTAATGAGCCTGGCCAGGTGACTCACCTATCAGTGGGTGAGCAATTGGGGAACAGTGACCACAGCTCGTTAACTTTCAGGATAGTTATAGATAAGGATGGGTATGGGGCTAGTGAGAGGGTTTTAGATTGGAGCAGGGCTAATTATGAAGGCATACGGCAGGAACTAGGTAGAGTAAACTGGGAACAGCTTTTTGCTGGCAAATCCACGTCAAACATGTGGAAAGTGTTTAAGGATCAAATACATAGGTTACAGGACAAGTATGTCCTGATTAGAAGGAAGGAAATGAATGGCAAAATAAGGGAGCCTTGGATGTCCAGAGAAGTGATGAACTTAGTCAAGAAGAAAAAGGACAAGTATGTAGAGCTTTGGAAGTTAGGATCAGATAGAGCACGTGAGGACTATAAAGAAGCTAGAAATGAACTCAAGAAAGGAATTAGGAAAGCCAGGAGGGGCCATGAAAAATCCTTAGCAAGTAGGATTAAGGAGAATCCAAAGGCATTCTTTACCTACGTCAGGAATAAGAGGATAACAAGGAAAAGGGTAGGGCCACTTAAGGATAAAGAAGGGAATCTATGTTTGGATGCAGAGGATGTGGGTGAGGTTCTGAATGAGTATTTCTCTTCAGTATTTACCCAGGAAAGAGACATGCAGGACGCAGAAATTGGAACTGAGGGCGTAAACATGTTAGGGCATTAAGAGGTCAAGGAGGAGGTAGTGTCAGGTCTCCTAAACAGTATTAAGGTGGATAAGTCCCTGGGGCCCAATAGGATATACCCCAGGTTACTGAGGGAGGTGAGAGAGGAAATTGCTGGGGCCTTGACCAGTATCCTTGTGTCCTCTTTGACCACAGGTGATGTCCCGGATGACTGGAGAGTGGCTAATGTTGTTCCTCTATTTAAGAAAGGCACGAGGGAAAATCCAAAGAACTATAGACCAATGAGTCTCACGTCAGTTGTAGGGAAATTGCTGGAGAAAATTCTGAGATAGGATATACGAGCATCTGGAATCCAATGGCTTGACTAGGGAAAGCCAGCATGACTTTGTGCAGGGCAAGTCGTGTCTTACTAACCTGTTGAGTTTTTTGACAAGGTAACAAGAGAGACTGATGAAGGTAGAGCTGTGGATGTCATCTATATGGACTTCAGTAAGGCATTTGACAAGGTCCTACTAATAGGTTAATCAAAAAAGTTTGGATGCTTGGGGTCAGTGGAGAATTGGCTGTGTGGATCCAGAACTGGCTTGCCCACAGAAGACAGAGGGTGGTGGTTGAAGGGACTTATTTGGGCTGGAGGCCTGTGAGTAGTGGTGTTCTGCAGGGATCTGTGCTGGGACCTCTGCTGTTTGTGATGTACATAAATGACCTGGACGAGTATGTTGATGGGTGGGTTAGTAAGTTTGCAGACGATACCAAGATTTGTAGAGTTGTGAATAGTGTAGAAGACTGGCGACGGGTACAACATGATATAGATCAGCTGCAGACGTGGGCAGAGAAATGGCAGATGGAGTTTAACCCGGATAAACATGAGGTGTTGCACCTTGGTAGGACTAATGTCAAGAGGCAGTACACTCTAAAGGGCAAGACCCTTAATGGTATTAAAGAGCAGAGAGACCTTGGGGTGCAAGTCCATGGATCATTGAAAGTGGCTACACAGGTAGACAGGGTGGTTAAGAAGGTTTATGAGATGCTTGCTTTCATTAATCGGTGTATTGAGTACAGGAGTCAAAAAGTTATGATGCATATCTATAGAACTCTGGTTAGGCCACATTTAGAGTATTGCGTGCAAATCTGGTCACCTCACTACAGGAAGGATGTCGAGGCTTTAGAGAGGGTGCAGAGAAGGTTTACTAGGATGCTGCCTGGATTAGAGGGCATGTGCTATCAGGAGAGGCTGGACAAACTTGGGCTCTTTTCTCTGGAGCGGCAGAGGCTGAGGGGTGATCTGTTGGAAGTGTATAAAATGATGAGAGGCATAGATAGGGTTGACAAGCAATATCTTTTTCCCATTATTGAGTGATCCAATACCAGAGGGCATGCATTTAAGGTGAGAGGGGGTAGGTTTAGAACAGACGTGAGGGGTAAGTTTTTTTACTCAGAGAGTGGTGGATGCCTGGAATGCGTTGCCTGATAGGGTGGTGGAGGCAAATTCATTGGGGGCTTTTAGGAGGGGCTTGGATGGGCACATGAATGAGAGGAAAATGGAGGGAAATGGGCATTCTGTAAGTAGGAGGGATTAGCTATGTCAGCACAACATTGTGGGCCGAAGGGCCTGTTCTGTGCTGTACTGTCTATGTTCTATCCAGCGTCACTTTCTTAATGACCCTGCTGCATTGAACATTGAATCCTTGGTATTTAAAATGGATTAAGTGAGGAAGAATCAAACCTAACCAACTGAATAGATAACATGAGCTGTAGTACACAGCTTCAAACCAATACATGCACTTGGTATTTGGAAGATGACACCACCGATGGAGTTACCACTCAGTTTTTGAACTGGGAAGTTCAGGTGGGAGGGCAGTATGTTGAGGAATTTTGCTACTAGAAGCATGGGGAAGAATATGGAACAAACTATCTAATCACTGGCCTGATCTCAACAATGATAATTGGGGTTGAAAGGGAAAAATAAATCAGCCATGATCGAATGGCGGAGCAGACTCGATGGGCCGAATGGCCTAATTCTGCTCCTACATCTTTTAAGGTGCCTCATTAACTTCAAAGCAGTAGCTTTTTATTCTTATTTGCTTCCTTGTGCTTTGATGTCCTCCATGTGGACATTATCCATTTAAGTATTTGCTTCACACAAGTTGGATAAATTCATGGCTGACACAGTTGTGTGTGTATTTCAGAAAGGAAATATAATGTATTCAGGCAAAGGAATACATGGACATTCCAACAGTGGAATAGATAATTTGACTAAACCAGTGTGCTTATCCACTGTGCATCTTTTTAGTTTAATACCATGTGCTTGTCCTATTCCAGGCTTTTGACAGCTTTCAACATGACTATCCCAATGCTCTCCAGACACAGTCCCATCTTCCACTTTATATAAACGAGCTCTTTTGCTGGTATCCCAAATCACATCAACTCCTTTACACCCACCATCCTTGTTTGCTGAGTACACCATCTCCTAGTCCACAAAGGCCTCCATTTTAAAATTCTCATCTCTCCATGGCCTCACCCCACTATCTTCCTGATAACCTCCCTGCTCCATCATACAACCCTCCAGGAGCTCTGTATTCCCCCAACCCTACCATATTTGCACCACCTTCACCCTGTCATTTGGTGGCCATGTCTTAGGCTGTCTGGGCCCCAAGCTCTTTGAATTCCCCCTCCAACCCTCATGACCTCTCTCTCTGTCATAAGAAATTCCTTGAAGCATATATCTTTGACCGAGCATTAGGTCACCTGTGCTACAATCTCTCTCATTGTCCTTGTGATATTTCTTGTCTCTGGTGAGGTACCTTGGGAATTTTTTTTTGTCCCTTTTAAGTTCAAGATTTTGTTTGCTTTATTTAATTCAGTTATCTAGCCTACTCTTAAATGTTTGCATGATCTCTGCCTCGGCCACTAACCTCCTCTTGTGCATCCCACTGCCTTAGAACCTACTGTGTATAAAAAGAAATTTTGCAGAAATAGATCTTTCAAGGGTCATAGAACAAATTAATCACAAGAAAATATTTTTTAGATGTGATTCTGTAATATCCAAGCATCACTTGTTTGAATGGAAGGAAAACATTCCAGAATTGCACTGGAGTTTTACTGCACATGCAAACCACAATGTGTAAATTCTTCATGCAAAGTTGCAGAACGTTGTAATCAGGGCCTTACGAACGGTCCTCAGAGAAGTACAATAACCAGAGGAACACTGTCAGTTTACACTGGGGGAATAGACTAGCAATGAGAAAGGACTTTGGGAGCAACATTCCTGCTGTATAATGACAGGACAAACACCCACCTCTCCAACAGAACTTTGCAAAGATGCCAGGCAGCTGCTTAAATTCCCTGATAATGGAAGACAAAAGAGATTGAAGATGTACAACACAACAAATCTACTGAAGTTTCCATTCCAGAATGTTCACCACTTTTGACCCTTTATTCTAGTTCATCACTTCTTAATTCTATATCAACCAGTTAGTGAAGTTAACAAGCAGTGGAAGAGTTATAGAAAAATCAAATAAAGGTAATTAAGAAAGCTATTGCAGTAAACAGATCCACATGTTAACTCTTAAAGCTATTTTCAGCGTTGTAGCCCTGGGTTGTATTATGACCCCAGGTCAAGTACCAGCAGCTTGGAGTTATCCAGTCACAATGTGAAAGGACTGGAGTAGATTAAGGTGATGGGATGGGATGAGGCCATGGAGGAATTTAAACACAGGATAAGAATTTTTAAATTGAGGCATGTACAAACCAGGAGCCAGCGTTTATGTAAACATGGGTGATGGCAAAGAGGGGCTAATGTGATTTGGGATCTTTTCTTAAATTGGTTTTCATTTCTTATCCAGTTTTGGCCTACAGCCATCAGCATCCTTCAGATAGATCACCAAACTGGAAGTGTTCTAAGGCCCCCACCGTCGAGATCATTGCCCTCTGCTCGCTGCTACTGTCGGGCAGGAGGTACAGAAGCCTGAAGTCCCACACCACCAGGTTCAGGAACAGCTACTTTCTTACAACCATCAGGTTCTTGAACTGACCTGCACAACCCTAACCCTACCTCAGCAACGGAACACTACGGACCACCGCGAGCACTGCCATGGACTTGTCTCTGATTGCGTTTTTTTTTGCACTAAGGTCTTGTTTTGCACGGTCTGTTTTTCTCTCTCTCTCTTCACTGACTTGTATAATTTATGTATAATGTGTTGTCTGTACTACGTGCCTGTAATGCTGCTGCAAGCAAGTTTCTCATTGTACCTGTACCTCACCGTACTTGTGTACGTGACACTAAACTCAACTTGGTTTGACCTTGTCCAATCAGCAAGGTACTGCTGTTTCCAAGGTTACAATCAAACTTGCAACGTTTTTAATTAGTCACTGAGATACAACTTTACTCTTCAGGACAGTCATGTTTTCTTCACTACCTGGCATAATTCATGCATAATTTATGTTCTGTGTGTTGTCTGTACCTGCGTACCTGTGATGCTGCTGCAAGCAAGGTTTTCACTGTACCTGGACCTCACCGTACTTGTGCACATGACAATAAACTCAACTTGACTTGATGTTGATTTATATTTGAAACTACTTCTGCAGCGATCAGGACCAGGAGCAAAAAATTTGGCTGTATCTTTCCAGACTCAGGAGGTGAAGGAAAAATGCGCCATCCAGTTGCTGACATGGATAAGATGGGTTTGATCTCTGGGTAGGCCAAGGTCCTGGTCCAGGTGACTCTCTGCTGTGCCAGAAAGCAGCTTTACTTATAAACCAATAGAAGTTACTGTTACAAAGTTAGCATCAGGTATGCACACTGCCGTAGTTCTACTTACTTATAACGGGTGGGAGTGGCACTCAGTGTCTAAACTAAACTGAAGTTTGCAAGTGAGAGGAACAATCCAAGTTCATCCCTTCATAGCTTGTCCTTATTCTCCTTTCGTTCACCTGTATTTCAGTCAGTTATCGAACTTCACTTACCCATGAAGCCTTCCTGCATTTTTGGGAAGGATCCACTGCAAGTAAAAGCGGACAGGATTAGGGTTAACTGAAAATGATAAATTTAACAAGAAAACGTTGGAAATACTCAGCAGGTCAGGCAGCGTCTGTGGAAAGCGAAACAGTTCATGTTTCAGGTCCAAAACCCTTCATCAGAACTGGGAACGTGAGAAAACAAGTTAGTTTCCATTGTAGAGAAGGTGAAGGAGGGAACAACAGGAATATTTCTGATAGGGTGAGACGATGAGTAAATATGGCAGTTCGAGGCCGATTATGCTTGCCTGCTTGTGTTAAGTCTTGCTAACAGCAGGGCTGTAGGACATGTACAGTGGATCAGGCTGTTCTAATAGAGAGAGAAAAACTCAGGCAAACTCATGGACGGTTGACAGGCAGAAATAGCCAGTTCTGATACAGACAGAAAGAAAGAACAAGTTACCTAAAACTGGAAGATTTGATATTGAGTCCGGGAGGCTGCAATGTGCCCAGATGGATGATGAAGTATTGTTCCTCAAGTTTGCATTGGGCCTTGTTGTAACGGTCTAGGATGCCATAGATAGGGATGTCAGAGTGGTAGTGGGATGGAGAATTACATTTACAGGCAACAAGTAGCTCAGGGCCTACAAAGTGATCATTCAATCCATGTTTTGGTTTCCTCAGTGGAGAGGAGACCACATCGTAAATACTAAATGCAGTGCACTAGACTGGAGGAAGTACAAGGGAATCGCTGATCTACATGGGTCCCTGGATGGTAGGAAGCGAAGAGGTGAAAAGACAGCATGGCATCTCCTGCAGCTGAATAATGACAAGGTCATGGTATTCTGTTGAAGTCTCAGGAATGAACGAGGGTTGTCTATTTAACCACTCACAGCACCAGTCTGGGCACCTGTATGACAAGAATGCAATGAAAGGCTTCAGTTTCCATAAACAGATCTTCAACAATACTCCCTTCTACTTGTCCCCTGACAGATGTGTTGTTTCCTTCTACCAACCTTTTAAGCAGCTGTGAAAGGACTGTGACTTTCTGAGATTTAAAGGTAGTTGGTGAATCATTTCAATGGCTGTGCTGTAACAACAGTCAAAATGAGATACATGATGATACAGGTGAATTGCTGATGAACAATGGATCCATCATTTGGTCCATGAACCTCCACCAGTCCCAATGCTGCCATGGCTGTTCCAATAATAGGTTTGTTTTCCCAACTTGTGAAATAAATAGAGAAAAGACTTCTCCAGAATCAGTCTGATTCAAGCCAAGATACAGTCACTTACCTCTGAACGAACGGAGTTGGCACAAGCAAACCAAATTTAGTTTGACTCTGTGAAATTCTTCTGCATGTTGAAGATGGCTTTGGAGCTTCTGTATACAAAGAATGTACTGTCTTTTACTGCAAGAGGAGAGCTTTGTATTTATAGGATAGACTTAAAGTTTATATTCTAAACAAGATCAGACCTCTCTCTTACACTGTTGAGAGGATCATTGCCATAATGCAGCAAACACACACAGAGCTCAACAATCACTCCAATTACAATAGAGGAAAGGAAAAGGTTTATGAAATGGAAAACCCACCATATGCATCTTATAACGTTGTATTTTCCTTACTTATAGGATTAAAATTCCTACAGTTCCTGATATTGTCACACTGCAAATCTCGTTAAGCATTGAGGACTGTCGTTTTGGACACACAGGTTATCTTATGGCAAAGGAGGGAATTAGTTGCTTATGGTAACTTTGTTATTGTTTGCTCTGTGTACTACACCAGGGTTTGCTGGTGAATATTCTTGAAAGTTGAATGAATTTAGGAGTTAGCTGCTTTAATATTAAATTGATCTGTTCTCTGCATCCAAAACAGACAATAAAAGGATTACTCCTTGGTGACTAGAATTAAAACATACAAAAAGTGTTCGTAGGTGGTCAGTTGTAGTGACTACAATGGAAAGGATATGGTCTTCTGAGATTGAAGATTTGTATTAAAAGTCTGAAAGAAGTGAAATGCAAACACCTACCTTCTGGAGGTAAGGAAAGTTTCTGAGGAATCTGAAAAAGAACTTACATTCTAAGTTTTTGTTTTTAAAAAATAAATGTGAATGAATTTAAAAATTAAATTAATTTTTAAAACCCAAGTTTGCAGCAAATGCATTGATATATTACTATTCATGTTAAATATGCAGACTCCTGCAAACAGTAGCAGTGACTACAGTCAGAAGCAGCTGGTTAGTACTATCCCAAGCACAATCTTTTGACGATGCATTGTCATTGAGCAAGAAGTTCCCAGCTTCCTTTCCTGATATGTGTGGAGTCAGGCAGGGCAGCAAATCAATTTCTCCATGTTACTTGGTTAGATCAGGAATGAACCTTCAGCTGTTTGCTACTCAACATCTCTGGAAAATGTTTTTAGGTGCACTTTGAACTAAGACAGGTCTGGACAAATAGTCTGCAGACTTACTGTTTTGGGCTTAGAAATGAAGATGAACTATTAGGCTAAGGCATCTTTGGATTCAGACACCAATTAAGTTAAAAGGACTAAAACTGGAGAATTAAAAGTTGCCCACCTGACTTTAAAAACTTTCCAGTGCTCTTTTAATACAAGAAGGTTGAAATACATAAGCAAGAAAATGTTGCTACAATTTGGGAAGATACCAAATAAAAACAGGAAATGCTTTTACACTCAGCCAGTCAGGCAGCATCTGTGGAAGGAGAAGGAAAGTTTCAGACTGAAAATCCTTTGTGAGAAGTAGGAAAAAGAAAAGTTAGATTTAAGGTGCTGAGAGGTGGTGAAGGGATGATGTTCCTTGGGGAGAGCTCCCCTGTGTGCATTTTTGGTTTTCATACCTAAAGAAAGATATATTTGGCATCAATGTAGTGCACATTCTGTCCGTCAGTCCCACAAAAGGAGGTTGAATAAAACCAGCCGATATTCACAGGAGGTTAGAAGATTGAGAGATAATCTCACTAAGAGATACAAGTTCTGAAAAGGATTAGACAGCCAGAGTGCTGGAATCTGGAGCAACAAACAACCTGCTGAAGGAACTCAGCAACGTGTCCTAATGCAGGCGTCTCAAAGTGAAACGTCAACTGTTCCTTTCCCCCCCACAGATGCTGCTCAACCTGCGGAGATCCTCCAGCAGATTGTTTGTCGCTCTGAAAAGGATCGATCGGGTGTCTGCTGAGAGGCTGATTGGAAAATCAGCAGCAGTTTCAGCATCAGGAAACACCTGTTTAGGACTGAGGAGGATTTTTTTTTACTCAGAGATTTGTGAACCTTTAACATTTTCAAACTCACAGGAGTGTGGATGCTCAATCACTGAGTGTGTTCGGAGAAAAAGTGATGGATTTTGAACAAAGAGAATCAAGGAGTTTGGACATTGGACGGGAAAGTGAATTGTGTGGCAGTGGATCAGTCATGATATTAAATAGAGGAGTGTGTCTGTGGGGCTGTGCAGCTTACCTCCTGCTTTTACTTCTTCTGCTCTTAATTTTCTGCAGGCTTGGATTGACTGCAGAACGTGACGTACAAATGACATGTTGGAATTCTCAAACCAAAACAGACAATGCTGCAACTACAGAACCAAGCTAACAGGGAGAAGTCGGGAATGTTTCGGGAAGAGCCTTAGTTATTTTACCTAAAGTACCAAGTTTCTTTCTTTTCCTTTTAGATGCTACTTTGCAATTTTCCAGTTTTTTTCCCATTCTATCTCATACAAGATCTGTCTTGTAAATGGCATGTGCACTATAGTGAACACAGCCCGGTCCATCAGGGGCACAGCTCTCCCCACCATTTACAGCACCTACAGGAGGTTCTACCTCAAGAAGGCAGCATCTCTAATCACGGATCCCCACCATCCGGGCCATGCTCTCTTCTTGCTGCTACTTTCAGGCAGGAGGTACAGAAGCCTGAAGTCCCACACCACCAGGTTCAGCAACAGTTACTTTCCTGCAACCATCAGATCCTTGAACTGACCTGCACAACCCTAACCCTCCCTCAGCAACGGAGCACTACAGACCACCTCTTACACTACCACAGACTTGTGTCTTTTTTTTGCACCATTGTCTTGTTTTGCACAGTCATTTTTTCTCTCTCTTCACCATCTTGTATAGTGGTGTATATGGACTTTAGTAACGTCCCCCATGGTTCCCTATGGTAGGCTCATCCAGAAATTCATGAGGCATGGGATCCATGGAGACTTGGCTGCATGGATTTGGAATTGGCTTGCCCACAAAAGGCAGAGAGTAGTAGCAGACAGAGAGTATTCTGCCTGGAGGTCGGTGTCTAGTGGTGTTCCGCAGGGGTCTGTTCGGGGACCCCTGCTCTTCACAATTTTTATAAATGACTTGGATGAGGAAGTGGAGGGATAGGTTAGTCAGTTTGCAGATGATACGAAGGTTGGTGGTGTTGTGGATAGTGTAAAAGGTTTTCATAGGTTACAATGGGATATAGATAGGATGTAGAGTTGGGCAGAGAAGTGACAGATGGAGTTCAATGCAGGAAAGTGTGATGTGATACACTTTAGAAAAATGAACTTGAAGGCGGAGTACAAGGTTAATGGCAGGATTCTTAGCAATGTGGAGGAACAAGGGGATCTTGGGGTCCACGTCCATAGATCCCTCAAACTTGCCACATAAGTTGATAGGGTGGTTACAAAGGTGGTGTGCTGGTTTTCATTAGTTGGGATATTGAGTTCAAGAGCCATGATGTAATGTTGCAGCTCTATAAAACTCCGGTTAGACCACACTTGGAGTATTGCTTTCAGTTCTGGTCACCTCATTATAGGAAATATGTGGAAGCTTTAGAGAGGGTGCAGAGGAGTTTTACCAGGATGCTGCCTGCATTAGAGAACATGTCTTATGAGGAAAGGTTGAGCGAGCTAGGGCTTTTCTCTTTGGAGTGACACAGGATGAGAGGTGACTTGATAGAGGTGTATAAGATTATGAGGGGCATAGATAGAGTGGACAGCCAGCACCTTTTCCCCAGTGTAGCAATAGCCAATACCAGAGGACATCAGTTTAAGGTCAAAGTTTAGGGGAGATGTCAGTGGTAGGTTTTTTACACAGAGAGTGGCGGGTGCCTGGAACACACCGCCGGGGGTGGTGATAGAGGCTGATACAATAGGGACATTTAAAAGACTCTTACATAGGCACATGGATGTAATAAAAATGAAGGATTATGGGCTGTGTAGGAGGGAAGGATTAGATTGATCATGGAGTAGGTGTTTATATAGGTTGGCACAACATCGTGCTGTACTGTTCTAAGTTCTATGTTTTATAATTTATGTATAATGTTGTCTGTACCTACATGCCCGTGATGCTGCTGCCAGCAAGTTTTTCATTGTACTGTACCTCACTGCACTTGTGCACATGACAATAAACTCGAGAAGCAAAGGGCTGCAGATGCTGGGGGAGCTCAGCAGGCCAGGCAGCATCCGTGGAGAAAAGCAGGCGGTCGATGTTTTGGGTCGGGAACCTTTGACTTGTCCAGTCAGCAAGGTACTGCTGTTTCCAAGGTTATCATCAAACTTACAACAAAGTTTTTAATTCATCACCTAGAAGCAACTTTACTCTTCCGGACATGGGCAGTCGCTACATTTTGCTGCGACTCCACCTGACCTCGACTACAATCTTTATTTAGTTGTTAATCATGCACAGTTCAGCAACAATACTCACTGGTTTCCCAACAGGAACCGGAGGCTTTCCCCTGCAAGGGAATACATTTTTGTTAATTCAGGACCCAATGGTCTAGGAGAAACACAAACCTTGGAAAACAGTCAGAGATACTTCAATCCAAAATGATCACTGGAAATTTTGATTACAAAATGTCCAGTATAGTGCTAAAGAAGAGAGTGCAAGAAACTGCGGGGGGGGTGGGGAGTGGTGAGACAGGGTCTCACAGAACTCCCGTTGAAGAGAGGAGGAATAGTCGGCAAGCCTTGAACTAAAGAAGATTGGTTTCACTTACACTGGAAGGATATTTGCTCCCCACAGGCGATTTGGCAGTGGTTTGGGATCCGGTATGCCTTTACTTCCTCTGCCTGCGAGAAAGAAAGGAGGGCTGAAGTCCACCATATGTGAGCAGCATATGTTGCAGTCAGCACAGACATGAGGAATTGTTATTCTCTCCAATAACCAAAGTGCGTTGAGTTTACCAAATACATTTCCTCCTGTTTTTTCTCCCCATGGATGCCGTTCCTTTCTACTGCCACCATTGCCCTTCAACATCGTAATGCCAAAGTCTAGGTAGGAGGTGTTGGTGGAAACTTTCTGTAGGGGCTGGGTCCTGCATTCTCCACTTACCCTTCCATTTACCTCCAATATTGGCCGCTGCCTTTTCCTGATTTGTCTCTGGGAGTCGTGGTGTCACCATCAATCCCAACACTCGCCAAGGGTGGATAAAATCATGAGCTGCATATTCCCAGGGTTGTGGAATCAAAAACTAGAGGGCACAGGTTTAAGGTGAGAGAGGAAAGATTTAATAGGGGCAACTTCTTTACACAAAGGGTGAGATGTATGTGGTTGAGGCAGTTACAACAACAACTTGTAAAAGACAGTTGGACAGGTACATGGATTGGAAAGGTTTATGGGCTGAACACTGGCAAATGGGACCAGCTTGGATGGGGCATCTTGGTCGGCATGGACCAGTTGGGCTGAAGGGCCTGTTTCCATGCTGTGTGACTCTATGACTCTAGGAAATAGGTACACTTGATAGAGTAGACAGCCAGCGCCTCTTTCCCAGGGCACCAATGCTCAATACAAGAGGGCATGGCTTTAAAATAATGGGTGGGAAGATCAAGAGAGATATCAGAGGAAGGTTTTTAACCCAGAGAGTGGTTGGGGCATGGAATGCACTGCCTGGGGTGGTGGTGGAGGCAGGTACATTGGTCAAATTCAAGAGATTACTGGATAAGCATATGGAGGAATTTAAAATAGAGGGATATGTGGGAGGAAGGGGTTAGATAGTCTTAGGTGAGGTTTAAAGGTCAGCAGAACATTGTGGGCCCAAGAGCCTGTATTGTGTTGTACTGTTCTATGTTCTATGTTGGTGAGCATAGTTGCAGGATGACTAAAAGTAGCTTCAGTCATTGGGCCCCTGTTCAAATTCTAGAAAAGGTGTTGCACTTTTCCATAGTGGAAAATGTGGCACCCAGAAACAAGTCTGGGTTCAGGGCTCAAGAGAAAGACTGTGGGACAGGACTAGTACAGGAGATGATCTTTAACAAGGATTGGGGGATGAGATCAGCTAAGCGACAGGAGACGGAGGGATGAGGGAGACATTGATTGGGGATTGAGGCTGCCAGAGGAGGCTTGGGGGAAGTCAATGGGGTGCTGACGGGGGCAGAATGTTGATGGAGGAGGCAGAGTGGTCATTACATAGGAGAATCAGAACATTGGCAAATGGGACCATCAGGGGGTTGGGACCTGGGCCTTGAGGGGTTAGGAGTGAGATCACAGTATCCTGAAAGGCTGGGGTCAGTGCCAGATAGGGTTTCAAGGTGATTTCATAGGGAGTGGGGAGGCAAAATTACGGGACTTACATCTTACGTTGCCAGGAGAGTACTGCAGCTGGAAAGGCTGGTTGGTCTGGTGCCCAATGATCATCACTTCTGGGGCAACCTGGCCTAATCTTCCCCTCAATGCTCCAAATGGAATATTAAGATTTTAAGATCTTAAGATATCTTTACCAGTCACATGTACATCGAAACACACAGTGAAATGCATCTTTTGCATAGAGTGTTCTGGGGGCAGCCCGCAAGTGTTACCACGCTTCCGGCGCCAACATAGCACGCCCACAACTTCCTAACCCGCACGTCTTTGGAATGTGGGAGGAAACCGAAGCACCCGGAGGAAACCCACGCAGACATGGGGAGAATGTACAAACTCCTTACAGACAGTAGCTGGAATTGAACCCAGGTTGCTGGTGCTGTAATAGCATTAAGCTAACCACTACATTACACCATTCTACGGATGATCACATCGGTTGTACCAAGGGTGGCTCATGCCACAAGTGTCCGATCATCGTCACATTTTCCCCTAGCTAAAATCAATTTTCAGTCGCATTTTGCTGAAGAAAAATGTTTTTTATGATTGAACTTCTGAGCGCTTGTTCTAATTTGAAATTCGCACGTGCACATTCTTCAGTCCAGGCTACAGGACAACCTTCCGATACAATCCCCCCCCACCCCCACCGTCTCCCTCCTCAAGCTGTCTGGGGTCAGTCACATGAACCCTAGGGCTTCAATCCTAACTGAAAAATTCCTGATCCCTTGGGAAATATGCAACCAACTATTTTTAAAAAGCACATCAATGATTAATTTTCCAATCTTTGTTGTTTACAAAGAGGAGACAGTTTAAAGGGGAGATGTAAAGGTTGTCCTACCCTTGCAACACAGTTGTTTAAGAAAATAGCGTGCACAAGTGTTGTGAAATGGACTTACCTTCTATGTTGTCAAGCTCCAGATATTCACCATCATCAGCATCCTGTGCAAATGCAGAGCACACTGTAACAGATAAGTCTAAGTACACTGCATGGTCATCAGGTTAAACTGCAGAAAGTTTTGCGTACCTCTACAGGAGTGGGTATCGGAGGTCTCATGTAGCTTGATGGAGGAGGCATTGGTAGGGTGTCTTGAAAGATGTGATTCGTCATACCAGAGAACAGAAGATGTTAGAAATGCTGATTCTAATTTCCTGCACTACCATTAAGTGGGTAGGTAAACACTGGAAAAACCAAATACATCCCTCATCCCAGCAACAAACTCTAGTTTTTAGCCACCACCTTCAACCCTCTCCTTGGAAACATCTGATGCCGAACCAGACTGTTCAGAGACTTTGTGTTATATTTTACCCCAAGATGAGCTTACCCATGCCTTAACTAAGATGCTGCTTCCATCGCTGTACCCTTGCATAAGCTATCAGAATCAAAATCAGAATCAGATTTATTATCACTGACTCGGACGACGTGAAACTTGTTGTTTTGCGGCAGCAGTACAGTGCGAGACATAAAATTACTATAAGTTACAAAACTAAATAAATAGTGCAAATGAAGAATAACGAGGTAGTGTTCATGGGTTCATCGGCCATTCAGAAATCTGTAAGACCGAGGGGAAGAAGCTGCTTCTGAATCATTGAGTGTGGGTCTTCAAGCTCCTGTACCTCCTCCCTTTGGAAACCATGGTAGTTACAATGAGGGCATTGTGCTTTTATCACCTCCAGATATAGCTACCCCAATGCACACCTGCCCACCATCCTTTAGTCCACTTTCTATAAACCTGAGGTCATACAAACCTCTCCTGTTCACATCGTAACTCACACCAAAGCTCCTTTCACCCGTCACCATTGTGTTTGGTGACCTGCACTCGCTCTCAGTTAACAAATAACTTGATTTTAAAATTTTCAAACCTCTTCGTACTCTTTCATCTCCCTATCTCGCCCACCCTTGCAACCCTCCGAACTAAGTGCATTCCTCTAACTCTGGCCTTCTGAATTGTATCACTCCACCGTGGGCTGGTGTGCCTTTA
Organism: Pristis pectinata; assembly: GCF_009764475.1. Lineage (NCBI taxonomy): Eukaryota > Metazoa > Chordata > Chondrichthyes > Rhinopristiformes > Pristidae > Pristis > Pristis pectinata. Next base: position 19,265,267 of record NC_067433.1, on the reverse strand, counting down.
GAAAGCTGACCCAAATCTCTGGAATTCTCTTTCTAAATCTCTCCACCTCACTTTCCTTCTCTAAGGCACTTCACAAAGCTCCCCTTTGACCAAACTATTAGTTGTCATCTGCTTCCATTGCTCAGCATCAGGTTTTGTTCTATAATGTCCTGTGAGGCTCTGGGTCAATTTACAATGTGCCCCATAAGTGTAATAGTTGCTATTGCATACAAGATCTGCATGGTTCCAAATGAAATTCTACCCAACTCTACCTAAGCTGATTTAGCTCTTTTCAGTTGGAGCAGCAGTGGAACATTGCACTTGGTCTCGACACCGTGGATTAAGAGGGACCAAATCAACCAAGGCAAGTTCCTGATCTCTGTGTCAACAGATGTCAACACCCACAGCTAGGGCATGTTAAGGGAACGAATTATGCCTTTCTTACCTGGAATGTTCCCATTTGAAAGGCAAGTTCATTTTCCTCACCATCTCCCCATCTCCCCATTCTCTGACACTGTCAGTTTGGAACCTGGGGTATGTTGAAGACCCAAACCCATTACATATGTCAGATCAACCAAAAGAAGATCAGATAAGTGTGGAGGCTACTCACAGACCTGTGGTGAGTTTTGGCAAGTTGGAAGGGTAGGCTGAGGCTGTGGAGTCTTCAACTTTCGTTTTGGGGTGTGAAGAAGTCTTTGTCCCGATCTACTGGAGACACCGCTTCATTCCCAAGAGATTTTATGGAGGGCAGCAGCTATACTGGGTGCACCACTCAGCAACTGAGCAGTGGCATTACAGGACCTTGACTGATGTATTTTATAGAGGCTACAGTCAGATTAAGGAAGTGCCTCAAATACATTTGAAGAGGGTCCAGTTAAGGTGGTCCTGGGCTGTTAACACATGATTCTACTCATCCCCAGAGGGTGTGAGCTTAAGGACAGCTTCTATGCCACTGTTATAAGACTCTTGAACAGACCTCTTGTACGATAAAGATGAACTCTTGCACTTTATTTGTCTACCTACACTGCACTTTCTCTGTAACTGTAACACGATGTTCTGCATTATGTTGTTGTTTTTCCTTTAGTACCACCTCGATGTACTTATGTTTGGAATGATCTGTCTGGATGGCACGCAAACAAAGCTTTTCACTATATCAGTACATGTGACAATAATGAACTGATTACCAATTACCAATATTGCCTCCAAAGAACCTATACATCTTTCCCAGGACTTACTGTCAATATCCTCAGCCACCTCAATCTTCTCCCACAGTCAATGGATATTAAAACCCAAGATAATCATTAGTTCTTGAGTTATCCCATCTGTTGCACCTTGCAGATGTCCTGCATCAATGACTTTTGCCTAGATTTATCAATAAATACTTTAAAAATCTTTCCACCGTGGGGATCGATGCATAGATCATGCATACAGGCAGCCTTACCATTTGGTTTATTGTTTTGAGCCTGCAAGGAGAAGATATAAAAAGTTGAAGTTTAAGACCGTACATGAACACACATATCATCAGCTGAGATATATTGTAGAGTACAGGAAAGCACAGGTAGATGTGTGGAGGGCACGGGATGAGGGCACAAGCTTGGAGGATGCAGAAACATGGTGGGAGAAGCTTTGGGAAAAGAGGGCAGATGATTTTGCGTTCAACGGGTGATAAGTGAAGAGTGAGTGGGGGTTGTTCCGTGGTAATGGACCGGTGGTGGTTAGTCGGGGTTATGGTGCGAGCAGCAGAATGTTGAATTTAGGCCAATGTCTAGCCTGAAGGGGGCCCTTAGATTCTGTCACCTACGTCCTGGTTGCTATTTTTTGCCTGTTCCACCTCCCAGAAAGGCTGCAATAGTAACGCAGGCAGTGTGTAAGGAGCGCAGAGCCACAAACAGTAATGCAAACATGGGGCTAGTGTGTGTGTGTGCGCGTGTGTGTGTGTGCGCGTGTGTGTGCGTGCGTGTCTGTGTGTGCATATGTGTGTGTGTGTGTGCATGTGTGTGTGTGTGTGTGTGTGTGTGTGTGTGTGTGTGTGTGTGTGTGTGTGTGTGTGTGTGTTGGGGGGTTGTGTGCGAGGGAGTGGTTCACAACTGCAAACACAGATGGGTTCTGGCATCTTCCAGCCCATTATCTCTTTAAGTGTCCTGAGGACAAATGTTACTTGCTGACACGCTTGTGAATTGTCTTGAGAATTTTATTACATTAAAGACACCATGTTATTACTACCGTGCTGCGTTAGTCATTCTCAGGCAGAGGATGCTGTGTCTGTCCTCAGACCCCATTGGTAAAGAACCAGGATAAAAGCCATCTGCTGGCCTTGCTGCCCATTGATATTCAGTGACTTGGAATGTGCGTGTGCACAGAATGGGTGAGAACCAGATCAGGCTCCACTGTGCTAGTTTTCACGTGATGTGCAGCCTGGAGGCAGTCACAGTATGGATGATGTGATTAAAGCCAGCTAGCTACTGACAAGCATGGGAACTTGAACCACCAAGAGCCTTTGGGACTGCTAAAGCTAGCAAGTGTGCATGAAGAAGCTCTAGTGCCAAATGACCTCTCTTTCCTGTTTATTTACATTCTCTTCCATTGGCCCATAATTGACAGTAGAAACTGCACTGTGTCATTCTATACAATGTGCACATTGTAAAGATAACACTGCTTAAAGTTTTCTGCATCTGTGACCCTACTGAGTAACAGCATTCTAATTACCAAGAGATGGTGGACTGGGGAGGGTGTTAGTCAACAGGTATGCACACCGCACAAAAGGAGTCAATAATACTAGTCCCAAGGTAAATTACATTTCTCCAACAGAGAGGTACTGAGGCTAATGATGCTTTGGCAATCTCAGGGACTGGGTAACTTGGATATGTGTATGTGGAGTGTATCTTAGCAACAGCAGGCAACATTTGCCAAGTGAGGTGATGACTATCCTGGTAGACTCCTGCTATTAACTCCGGGGGTATACATGGGAAGAACTTTGTTGAGGATCGACCAGCCTCCATGGTTGTTGATGGAAGAGGGTGAGTGGTGGGGCTGGCATTTCCAAACATTGGAATTATCATGTCCCACTCCCTCTTATATGTGTGCACTGTAAGTATGCCTGATCAGACCCAGTTGTGGGACTTCCCAGGGAAGGGATCCAGGCCTTAGCTCCAAAAGAATTATCCAAGCAACTCCATTGAGATATTACAATGACTTCTTTCAAGGAGAGAAGAGGCATCATCCCATCCTACTCCTCCCTGGTGCAGAGAAAGATTTACATTTATATAGTATCTATGATAACTTCAGGAAGTCACTGAGTGTTTCATGCACATTTTTGAAGAGCACAGGAGTGTCTGCGCTTCTGTGTCATGGGATCTTTTATGTCCACCTGAGGGAGTGGTTAGGGCCTTGGTCTAACACCTTACTCCAAAGGCAGCACCTCCTACAGCACATCCATCAGTCCTGCATTAGAAGTCAGTCAGGGCTGTGATTAGGTCTTTGAAATGAGGCTTAAACCTACAAACTTCTGAATCAAATGGAAGAATGCTACTCGTTGAGCCACAGCTGATGTGGCTCAAGAATTATAAACCAAAACAAAACTACGGATGCTGGAATCAGAAATAAAGAACAGAAATTTCCAGAAACACTCCACAGGTCAGGCAGCATCTGCAGAAAGTGAAACTGAGGTAACAATTTAAGTCTGATGGAAAGTTCTTCAGCCTTAAGTCTTCTCTATTTTGACGTGAAAGTTTTTAAAATTATGAGAGGCATAACCAGGGTCGATGGTCAGAATCTTTTTCCCAGGGTGAAAATGTCAAATACTAGAGGGCGTAGTTTTAAGGTGAGAGGGAGAAAGTCTAAAGGAGATTTATGAAGGAAATTTTTTTCACACAGAGTGGTGGGTGCCTGAAACGCACTACCGGGGGAAATGGTGGAAGCAGATACGGTAACAATGTTTAAGAGGCATTTAGACGAGCACATGAACAGGCAGGGAATGGAGGCATATAGACCAGGTACAGGCAGATGTGCAGTTTAAGTTGGTAAATGGTAGGCTGAAGGGCCCATTCCTCTGCTGTACTGTTGTATGTGTTATGTTCTTTCCATTGATGTTGCCTGCTGTGTTCCTGGTGTTTTCTGTCTTTAGTTACGGCTTAAGATGTTTTCTGTTGAACATCTCAACAGGACAGGATTGTCCTAAATGTATTTTTTACATGGAAAGCCTGTAAAGTAATGGACCTCTCTCAAACCTTGGCAAGGTCAGAGGCAGGCACTTGGGCCCCATGAATTTCCAACTCCAGTCAAATCAAAAAGCATATGTTTTACATTTTGTAATTCTGGCCTTGATAAATAAAATGGAAGCGTATGGATAATAGAGTTCCATGTACTGACCCTGCAGTCCACTGTGATACTCTGGTCAACAAATACCAAGTTACTGAGTTATCAGGAATCCACAGTGTCCATCAATGTAAAGTCACATTTTGAATTATCTTCAGTACCTTTGGGAGATTCACTTGTCGTTTAAGTCCAGTCATCGGTACAGGTGGTGGTGGCTTGCTTAAGGCTGGTCTTTCTGAAGCAAGAAAGGTTTCACAAAATAGGAGGCATTATTAGATCACTTTGTTATCCGCCTTTGGGATAATTACATAGAAACATAGAAAAACTACAGCACAATTCAGGCCCTTTGGCCCACAAAGCTGTGTCGAACATGTCCCTACCCTAGAAATTACTAGGCTTTCCCAGGATTTTCAAGAACATGAGCATGGGACAAAATGAATGCATGAATCTCAGCCTTGCCAGTGACATTATGTCCCAAAAATACATTTTTGAAAGGACACCAGCTGTTACTTGACCATATCACCCAGCACAATTCTATCTTCACCTGATATACAGTATCTGCCTGCTATCTTGCAGGTGTCACTGAACAGTGATAAGGAGCTGAAATTTGTGTTGATTTTCTCCAGCTCCTGCCTTGATTGACATCAGATGTGTTCAATGTACAGTAGGCTGCAGACAGGGCGAGAACCTCCAGTTCTGATCTAGTGGTTCATTTAATTACTTCCTTTGTTATGTGATGGTGGATTGCTTTTTTTAATATAAATAAGATAGTAAATGTGGAAAACAGCTACAGTCTGGTTAATCTTCACCTGGGGCGAGATTTGAATTTGAATCATTAACTAGCATGATTTGTGCTGAACAGCGTTAACTGCTCACAGGTATCTGCAGATCATTCCTCTGCATGCTGCTCAATAACAATCAATAAAACTCAAGGCGCTATAAATAGTGACTGCAACTTGTCCAACTTTAGATAATTATAAAACAGAACTGCGGATTTTTTGACAATTTCCCCAAAAGCCACCTCTAGAATATAGTCCATAGCACATGGTAAACTTTTAAAAATATATTCATCTTTGGGGATGTGGGCATCACCTGAAGGGTCACCATTTATTGCCTCTGGGGGTGGCGGTGAACCCCCTCCTTAAACCACTGCAGTCCTCCTGAAGGTACTCCCAAAAGTGCTGGTGGGAAGGTTGGGGGTAGGTACCAGGATTTAGACTGATGTATCCCAGGTGAGGATGGAGCACAGGTTGGAGAGGAATTTGTAGGTGCTGGCTGTTCCCATGAACCTGATGCCCTTGACCTCCTACATGGAAAAGCTCATGGCTTGGAGGGTGCTGTTGGAGTAGCCTAGTTCAGTTCATTGCATTCAGTAAATGATACATTTTGCATTCACGATGGGGCGGCACGGTAGCGTAGCGGTTAGCGCGACGCTATTACAGCGCCAGTGATCGGTGTTCGATTCCCGTCGCTGTCTGTAAGGAGTTTGTACATTCTCCCCGTGTCTGCGTGGGTTTCCTCCCGGTGCTCCGGTTTCCTCCCACATTCCAAAAGACATATGGGTAGGTTAATTTGGGTTTAAAGTGGGCGGCGCGGACTTGTTGGGCCGGAGGGGCCTGTTACCACGCTGTAAATAAAATTTTTAAAAAATTTAATGTTGCCCGCAGTGGAGGGAATGAATGTTTAGGTACCAATTAAGTGGGCTGCTTTGTCCTGGAAGGTGACACAAGAGACTGCAGATGCCGTAATCTAGAGCAAAAAACAAACTACAGGAAGAACTCAGCGGGTCAGGCAGCATCTGTGGAGGCAGAGGGATGGTGGATGTTTCAGGTCAAGACCCTGCATCAGGATTGAGAGTGTAGAGGGGAGACAACCAGTATGAAGAGGTGAGGAGGAGGGGTGAGGCAGGGGCTGGCAGGTGATTGGTGGAACCAGGTGAGGAGGAGGTTGAGGGGCAGGTGGAGTCGGGTGGGGAGGGGAAGGGGGGAGGTAAAGACAGAGGCACAGGAGGCAGCAGACACTGGAATCTGGTAAGTCAGAAAGGTAATAAGAAAGGTAATCACTTCAACCCCCATTCCCATTCCCACACCGACCTGACAGTCCTCAGCCTTCTCCCCTGCCAGGGTGAGGCCAAGCACAGACTACAGGGACAGTGCCATATTCTGCCTGGGTGGTCTACAACCCAGTGGTAGGAACATTGAACTTCCTTTCTCTCTCCTTCTGATACACCCAGGTTCTCTCACTACCCGTCCCTTTTCCCAAACCCCCTCCCCAGCCCCCATTATCTTTAAATTTTTTTTAAATTTTATTTACGGCGTGGTAACAGGCCCTTCCGGCCCAACGAGTCCGCGCCGCCCATTTTAAACCCAAATTAACCTACCCGTACATCTTTGCAATGTGGCAGGAAACCGGAGCACCCGGGGGAAAGCCACGCAGACACGGGAGAACGTACAAACTCCTTGCAGACAGCGACGGGAATCGAACCCCGATCGCTGGCGCTGTAATAGCGTCGCGCTAACCGCTACGCTACCGCGCCGCCCTTCCATCGGCCCATCTTCCCCCAACCCCCATCCAATTCCACATCACCATCACATTCCAGCAGCTGCAGCCTCTTGTATCTCCACTCATGACCTTCTAACCTCGACCTCTCCGCCTCCCTTCTCTCCACCGGGCTCTATCTGCCCCCTTTTTTCTCTCAACTCTCTCTACCTCTCACTCACCAGCTGCTCCCAACTCCACCCCTCCCCTTCCCCCACCTGGATCCATCTGGCCATCATCTCCCTCCTCACCTGGTTCCACCTATCGCCTGCCAGCCCCTAGCTCACACCCCACCTCCCTCACCTCTTTGTACTGGTTGTCTCCCCACTACCCTCTCAGTCCCGATGAAGGGTCTCGACCTGAAACGTCGACCATCCCTCTGCCCCCACAGATGCTGCCTGACTCACTGAGTTCCCCCAGCAGTTTGTTTATTGTTCCTGGATGGGGTTCAGCTTCGAGGTAATTGCTGGAGCTGTACTTATTCATACATTCCAAGAATCTCCCAGTTTGTACCGTGTGGGTTATTTTAACTGCAAGAACCAAGTGTTTGGGTCGGTGGGACGTTAACGTTTTAAGCTGCATTAAACATGCTTGAACATTAAAATCCACAGCAGTACTTCCAAATTTCCTGACCAGAATTCCCCAATACACCTTAGAAATTTTGCCCCAGTAAGGAATGGGGCCATTGAGCGTCTAACTCATGCTTAAACATTGTAAGATTCAAGTCCTTACCTATGTAATCATTATTACTAATAGTTTTGAATGGCATTGAACTTATCATGGGTCGTTCAGTTGGAGGTGGTTCATAGGTATCTCCATCCTCTTGTTCATAATCCTGTAATGAAGTACAAAGGTTCCTCATTAACTTTCCTTTCCATCTTATCACAACAGCAGTTCTTGAACATTTATCTCCCAGAAAAGATAAGGGCTTCTTGGTTTAGCATCTCGTCAGAAAGGCAGCAATTCCAACAGTGCAGCATTCCCTCTGTAGTTCACTGAATGTCAGCCAGGATGATGTGCTCAAGGATCTGAAACGCCCCTTGATCTGCTAAAGAGGTGGCGTTGGAGCAGCACCTTGTCAGGTCAACTGGAAAACATGTGAAATAGGAGCATCACTGCTTTGAATTTATAAACCATTAGTCAGTAAAGCCCTCTTCTTCATATTTATTGCAATTTTTTGTAATCGGCAAATCTAATCTATTTCTGCCTTGACAGTTTGTGTAGCTTTATCCTTCTGCCCTGCAGTGAATGTACCTTTTGCAGTTAAAGCCAAGGTAAGTTGGGAAACTCTTACCAACAACAGGAGATTAATTCACATTTTACCACAAACTATTTTGGCTTACGATTGTTCCCAAAGTTGAGGCAAAGAAAATAAAGGTGAATGAATCCCAAACAATGTTACTACCCTTTAAGGGCAATGAGTATATCCCCATAGTTGGTGGGTGATGAGACTGACTGCCTCTGCTGACAGTGAAAACAAAATCACTTCACAAGACAGCATTCCCTGTCTAGTGTGGGCACAACCCCACCTGTGGTATAGCTCTGCATTTGAGGCGGTGCTGTAATATCAGATCAGGTCAGATTTCTTTATTAGTCAGATGTACACCTAACACACAGTGAAATGCATCTTTTGCGTAGAGTGTTCTGGAGGCAGCCCGCAAGTGTCGCCACGCTTCCGGCACCAACATAGCATGCCCACAACTTCCTAAGCTGTACGTCTTTGAAATGTGGGAGGAAACCGGAGCACCCGGAGGAAACCCACACAGACACGGGGAGAACGTACAAACTCCTTACAGACAGCGGCCGGAATTGAACCTGGGTCCCTGGCACTGTAATAGCGTCATACTAACAGCTACACTACCGTGCCTGCATACCGTGATGGAATTCTGCATCTTTCCCTTTATCCATGGCATCATTGCATGAGTGTCTACCGCAGAAAATTTGCTTATTCTCTGTGTCCAGCTGGCATAGTGCTCAAAGACTCTTTATTCAGCCTGCTACATAAATAGCAACATCCGACTGGATAATTTCCATCTTGTGTAAGCCCTTCCTTCTGCAGCTTATAAACGTATTCAAATTTTGTCATAGTAAATAGAACATGAGAAGGAGAATGATTCTCAGCAGTGACTGGGATACTGTGCTATTACACAACGTGTGCTGCCCTGTTGCAGCAACAGACAATGGTCCGTTTATCAGTAAAAAGCTTCATTAGTTTAGGCAGACTGAACAGAATGGTCTAAAGATCCAATAGCAAAGTTCTACAGATTCTAGAAAACTGAAATAACACTGAAAATACTATAAGTACACAGGTCCTTCTGAAGGGAGAAATATGGGTAATGTTTCAACTCGATAACCTTACTAGAATGTGCCAATGACGCTGGCTTCCCATTCACGACAGTTTCTGCCTTTTAATGCTTAAAGGTAACCTCTAAAAAACAAAGCTGGAGCCACTATTAACAGATCCAAAACCATAACTTTCCAGTATCAGTTAAAGCTATTCTGCAGTTTAAAGCTTGACAATACAAGAAAGCAAGAAGACAAGAAAATAGGACCAAGAGTGGACCACCTGGTCCCTTGAGTCTTGGCTGCCATTTAATATGATTGTGGCCCAAGTCTCAACTCCTCTCTGTGCCAACTCTCCATAGCCTTCAGTTCAATGATCTTTCAAAAATGTATCTACCATGTGAGCTAATGCATTTTTGGAATTCAGATTCTGGTTGGTCATAGAGAGTAAATGGCAGAGACCTTTGGACAATTGATGTACACACAGAGAGACCTTGGAGCGCAAGTCGATAGCTCCCTGAAACTGGTTTGTAAGATTATGAGGGGCATAGACAGTATAGGTAGTCATTTTTCCCGGGGAAGGGGAGTCTAAAACCAGAGGGCACAGATTTAAGGTGAAAGGGGGAAATTTAAAGGAGATCTGAGGGTCAAGTTTTTCACACTGAGGGTAGTGGTTATCTGGAACAAGCTGCCAGAGGAAGTGGTGGATGCAGATACAATTAAAGCATTTAAAAGGTATTTGGACAGGTACTTGGAGAGGAAAGGTGTAAAGAGATATGGGCCTAAAGCAAGCAAAAGGGATTAACATAGATAGACATCACGGTCAGCATGGATGAGGTAGGCTGAAAGGGCCCGTTTCTGTGCTGTATAATTCTATGATTCTGTAAGTCTCTCCGGTGATCCAGTCTCCACAACCCTCATTGTAGAGAGCATCACCATCTTCTGCGAGAAGAAGTTCCTACACATCTCAGTTTTACATGACTGACCTTTTGACTTGTAACTACTCTCGTTCCAGATTCTCTCACTGGTGGAAACGTCAAAACATCTGCCCTCTGATGCCTCCTTAGCATTTTATATGTTTCAATAAGATCACCCCTCATTCTTCTAAACTCAAAAGAACACAGATCCAACTTCTTTAGCTGTTCTTGATAGGACAACCCACTCATCCCAGGCATTGGCCTGGTGATCTCTTTTGGACTGCCTTCAATGGTAGTGAATTCATTCCTAAATAAGGCGACCAAAACTGTGTATAGCACACTGGGTGTGGCCTCAACAAAACCCTTTCCTTACTTTCCTTAACATTACTTTCCTTATTATATACTCCAAACCCCTTGCAATAAAGACAAATGTGCCATTTGCTTTCTTAACTACTTGCTGGAAATGCCTGCTAACGTTTTGTGATTCGTACACAAGAACACCTCGATCCTTCTGTATTCCACTCATTTGCAATCTCTTCTCACTTAGATAATAACTTGCCTTCAGATTCTTCGTACCGGTGCACCACCTCACACTTTCCCACATTAAGCTCCATTTGCCTAGTTTTTACCCATTCAGTCAACGTATCCCCTTCCTGTTGCAGAGTCCAAATATCCTCATTGCAATATGCCTTCCCACTTATTTTAGTGAGATATCAGATGCTGCCAGCTGAAGTGAAACAGCCATCACCAAGGCTTTCAGAGGCAGTGGAAGAGTGGAAATTAAGAGACTTCTCCTGTACCTGCCATGGGTTAAAAGGCACGACAAGTTCAAAGGACTAAAGAAACACAGGCCCTAGAGACTAGTACCTGATATAGAACATACAACAGTACAGCACAGGAACAGGCCCTTTGGCCCACGATATCTGTGCCAGACACGATGCCAAATTAAACTAAATCTTCCTGCCTGCACACGACCACTATCCCTCCACTCCCTGCACATTCATGTGTCTACCTAAAAGCCTTTTAAACTCCAGTTCCATGCCTGCCTCCACCACCACCCCTGACAGCCCGTTCCAGGCACCCACCACTCTCTGTGTAAAAAACCTGCCCCTCTCATCTCCCTAAAACCTTCCCCCTCTCACCTTAAAACTATGCCCGCTAGTATTTGACATTTCCGCCTTGGGAAAAGAATTCTGATTGTCCACCCTATCTATGCCTCTCATAATTTTATACAGCTCTGAGTTTGCAATAGGCGCTGCAATAAGTTCAGTCACCTTACAGAAGCAGTCAAGGTCAACGAACGCACCTTCTGTTGATGTTCCCTACTGTACCACTGGCTTCACGTTGTTTAAAGCATTTGCACCCCCCACCAATCAGGGTTCATGCTTAACGCCTTACCCACACTATCCCCTTATCTCACAGCTTGCTCAACCACCTATTCACCGTGACAGACACTCTGCACAATGGTCACTGAGGCACTCCCCTCCCTCATACACGACAAAGTGGTGCAATACCGGCACAGGCAACAAGATGGCCTGTATGTCCTATTTCCACTGAGCATTATTGGAACATACTTTGGTGAAAACATTTCTAGTATTGTGGTTATGCTGCCAGAGGAAGTGGTTGAGGCAGGTACATTAACAAAATTCAAAAAACTCTCCGACAGGTACACGGATAGATTTAGAGAGGTATAGACCAAACGCTGGCAAATGGGACGAGCTTAGATGGGAATCTTGGTCAGCATGGACCAGTTGGGCTGAGGGGACTGTTTCTGTGCTGACTCTATGCCAGCTAATAATCCAGAGGTTGGACTACTAATCCAGACATTAAGGCTCCTCATATATTGTCTCCACCTCTCATCACACTTCCTCATCCCCACACCCTCTCCTGATCTACAAGCTGTAGATGGGGGAAGCTTGCAGTGATGCCCCTTCTCTCCCCATAGCCTGACCCTTGTGTCTTTTCCCCTTTCAGATATCGGGACGTGCAGTGTGGCCAGGAAATGCAAGAGAGGCAGGAAGATAATAAAGAAGTTGCACCATCAGTCGATTTCACACCACTGCCGACAGCTCAGACACAGACAATGTGATTAATTTAGAGGTTGCATACAGTTGGACTGACATCTAGTGAAACGCTGGTTATGAGTGGCCTACAGACAGAGCAAGGAACAAGTATAATGGAGCTGTCTGCCCTATGAGTCATAGAGTAATACAGCAAGGAAACAGGCCCTTCGGCCCAACTCGTCCATGCCAACCAAGGTGCCCATCTAAGCTAGTCCCATATGCCTGCATTTGGCCCAAATCCATCTAAACCTTTCCTATCCCTGTACCTGTTCAAGTGTCTTTTAAATGTTGTTATTGTACCTGCCTCTGGCAGCTCCTTCCATATACCCACCACCCTCTGGGTGAAGAAGTTGCTTCTCAGATCCCTTTTAAATCTTTCCCCTCTCAGCTTAAACCTATGTACCCGAGCATTTGATTCCCTTTCCCCGGGGAAAAAAGATTGTGTGCATTCACCCTATCCGTGCCCCTCATGATTTTATACACCTCTATAAGGTCACCCCTCAGTTTCCTACATTCCAAGGAATGAAGTCCTAGCCTGCCCAACCTCTCCCTATAACTCAGGCCCTCGAGTCCTGGCAACATTCTTGTAAATCTTCTTTGTACTCTTTCCAGCTTAATGACATCTTTCCAATAACAAGGTGACCAAAACTGTACACAATACTCTAGGTGCAGCCTCACCAGCACCTTGTACTACTGCAACAGAACATCCCAACTATGAGAGTGAGACACAAGCAGATTCCGCTAAAGAGGACTCAAATGAGGAATTTGATGGGACAAGGTACCGAAGAAGGCTGTTGGGAATTCATCACAAAATGCTTGGTGCATTAGGAAGCCTTCCAGGAAGTCTAGCTCGATTATCAAAGAGCACATTGGAGTCCACTTCTAACTCAGCACAGGGCTTTGGCCAATGCTTGGACACCACCCTTTCAACATGGAAATGGTGACCAATTCTGTGCACTGTTGTAGTGTTTGACACCAAGGTAAAGCTCCTGTTTCAGCGAAAGCAGCAAACATCCACCGACTGAATAACGTCGCACATGGTCGGCTTGCTGTCGAACAAGATCAGAGTCCTGGGATCAGATCTAGCATCATATCTGCAAAGACTGTCACAGTAATTCAGAAATGTGTTCCCCAGCCTGATATTCTCTAAGGATGAGAGTGTTTGTGCTTGAACCCCTGTTGTCCCAACAGTGCTCTCTCCAGTGTCTGGGTTACAATACTGATTACAGTCAAAAGTACATCAAAAACACTGTAATATACTGAAGTTGTCCTAAACACAATGTAAATATTCTTTTTCTTACTCTGATGATCCAGAGTTATGTAAGGCAAGAGACTATTGGGTGGATTGGGTAGGAAACAGTTTTGGGGTACACAGACATCGAGACAAATGAAGTAATGAAATAATTATCACAGATTTATTCTGATAATGTACAGTTTTGCATTTTTCAAGCGATTATAAACAGAAGAGAAACTTAACCCAGAGTACATAGAACATAGAACACTACAGCACATTACAGGCCCTTCAGCCCACAATGTTGTGCCGACATTTTATCCTGCTCTAAGATCTATTTAACCCTTCCCTCCCACGTTGCCCCCTAGTTTTCTATCATTCATGTGCCTATCTAAGAGTCCCTTATATGTCCCTAATGTATCTGCCCCCACAACCTCTGCCGGCAGTGCGTTTCTCGCACCCGCCACATTCTGTGTAAAAAACTTAACTCTGACATCCCCCCCATACTTTCCTCCAATCACCTTAAAATTATGCCCCCTCGTGTTAGCCATTTTTGCCCTGGGAAAAATTCTCTGACTGTCCACTCGATCTATGCCTCTTATCATCTTGTACACCTCTATCAAGTCACCTCTCATCCTCCTTCTCTCCAGAGAGAAAAGCTTTAGCTCACTCAACCTACCCTCATAAGACATGCTCTCCAGTCCAGGCAACACCTTGGAAAATCTCCTCTGCACCCTCTCTAAAGCTTCCACATCCTTCCTATAATGAGGCGACCAGAACTGAACACAATACTTCAAGTGTGGTCTAACCAGAGTTTTACAGAGCTGAAACATTACCTCACGAATCTTGAACTCAGTACCCCAACTAATGAAGGCCAACGCACCATATGCCTTCTTAACAACCCTATCAACCTGCGCAGCAACCTTAAGTGATCTATGGACGTGAACCCCAAGATCCCTCTGTTCCTCCACGCTGCTAAGAGTCCTGCCATTAACCTTGTATTCTGCCTTCAGATTTGATCTTCCAAAGTGTATCACTTCACACTTTTCTGGGTTGAACTCCATCTGCCACTTCTCAGCCTGGCTCTGCATTCTATCAATATCTTGTTGTAATCTACAGAAACCTTCTACACTATCCACAACACCGTCAACCTTCGTGTCATCAACAAACTTACTAACCCACCCTTCCACATCCTCATCCAAGACATTCATAAAAATCAGAAAGAGCAGGGGTCCCAGAACAGATCCCTGCGGAACACCACTGGTCACCGACCTCCAGGCAGAATACGCTCCATCTACAACCACCCTCTCTCTTCTATGGGTGAGCTAATTCTGAATCCACACAGCCAAGTTTCCCTGGATCCCATGTCTCCTGACTTTCTGAATAAGCCTTCCACGAGGAACCTTATCAAACGCCTTACTAAAATCCACATACACTGCTCTACCTTCATCAATGTGCTTGGTCACATCCTCAAAGAATTCAGTCAGGCTCGTGAGGCACGACCTGCCCATCACAAAGCCATGCTGACTGACCCTAATCAGCCTATGCTTCTCCAAATGCCCGTAAATCCTGTCTCTAAGAATCTTCTCCAGTAATTTGTCCACCACTGAAGAAAGACTCACTGGTCTGTAATTCCCAGGGTTATCATTACTCCTTTTCTTGAACAAAGGAAAAATATTTTCTACCCTCCAATCATCTGGCACTACTCCTGTGGCCAGTGAGGACGCAAAGATCATCGCCAAAGGTACAGCAATCTCTTCCCTCACTTCCTGTAATAACCTTGGATATATCCCGTCTGGCCCCAGTGACTTATCCATCCTAATGTTTTTCAAAGGTTCCAGCACATCCTCTTCCCTCACATCGACATGCCCTGGCACATCAGCCTGTTGTACGCCATCCTCACAAACGTCAAGGTCTCTCTCTCTGGTGAATACTGAAGCAAATTAAGGACTTTCCCTACCTCTTCCGGCTCCAGGCACGTTTCCTTTTCTATCCCTGATTGGTCCTACCCTCAGTCTAGTCATCCTCCTATTCTTCACATACGTGTAGAATGTTTTGGGGTTTTCCGTGATCCAACTCGCCAAGGCCTTCTCTTGCCCTCTTCTAGCTCTCTTAAATCCATTCTTAAGCTCCCTCCTGGCTAACTCGTAACTCTCAAGAGCCCTGTCTGATCCTTGCTTTCTAAACCTTAGGTAAACTCCTTTCTTCCTCTTGACAAGATATTCTATGTCTCTCGTCAACCATGGTTCCTTCGCTCTTACCATCTCGTTGTACTTACCAGCTCACTGTCAGACCACATTGGTTCCACTTGTTGATCTATTATCAAAATGCATTATGTTAGAAATTAAAAGTAAGAACTAAAACAAGCTGTGAATTGACAGCAAACTATCCAACAGCAACATTTACACTACTGAGAAACTGGCTCCATCCATAAGGATTTCAGAATTGATACCATGCAGCAGTAGAACAGATCTCTCAGTGTTGCCTTTGAAAGGTACAATGTGTTTATCATTCTTTGCACAAATCTGTCATGATACCAATCTATGTGCTCTCCCCAGCCACATTGATCAGGATTCTGCTGGGTTTGATTCAGTCTGTTAACTTATTTTAGATATAGCACTTATGATAGCATTGTGATTATGTTGCTTTAATCCAGAAGTCTGGGCTAATGACCCATAAACCAAATCCTACTACAATAGCTGGGGAAATTAAATTAATTTAATTAAATAATCTGGAATAAGATATTTAATATTAGCAGTAAGGAGCATGAAACCATACGATTGTTGTAATAACCCATCTGGTTCATTAATGTTCTTTGTGGAAGGAAATGTGCTCCGCTTTCCCTGTCTAGCCAATTGAAGAGTCCAATGTGGTTAACTCTAAATTTCCCTCTTTTAAGGATAATTGAGGATAACTATTCCAGCAAGCCAGGTTTCATAAAAGAATAAGAAAATGAACCAGGCTGTCAGCAGTGAGTAACAATTGGTTTTGGCCAGGAAGGGGAACCTCAGCCAAGATCCCTCATATCTAATCACTATTCATTGACCCTCTGCTCCAATACAATGCAGGGTGAAACTCTAATGCGTGAGTCTAGATCACCTTACTAGTTCATTGAAGAACTTAGTTGTGGAGGAAATGTGTCAATGGAGGCAAAGTTTGCAAAGTGCCACAAAGTGAGTAGGGAAAATACATCATTTTAAGAGCACCAACAAAGAAATGCAACTTCATCAAAGGGTCATCAAAACACAGGGTAAACTGCAGTCGCTCCTTTGATGTCGGAGGAATGGCATGTCATCAGGAGTCCAAAGGGGAGAGGACACGGGTTGGACATTGTCTGCTATAAGCTAAAGCTGTGGGAAGACTTCAGCAGGTTGCCCAGGTCTCTCACCGTTCCTTAGGTGGAAATTCAGCAGGATCACAGAACGCTGAAATCATCCAATGTCACAGTCATGCCATTGGCTGGCTTTGTAAACACTTCATCCAGCCTGGATCCCATGACCTTTCCCCATGGTGCTGCGAATTTTCCAAAACATTTATCCAATTTGTTTACAGGGTCAAATTTCACCACCCTTCCTGACAGAGTATTCCTGATCCTCACCTCTCACTGCATTTCCACACATCACCTCTGATTTTTGTTTGCCATGTACTTTAAACCTATGCCCTCTAATTACCAACACATCCAACAATGGAGTCACCTTTCCTTATTTACTATAAAACTAACACAGAATTGAACCCTTGATACATGGAGGAAACATCTATTTTAGTGGAGTGGGGAGTAATGGAGAGTCCATTGATTTTTCATTGGAGAGAGCTATAGGGGAAATCCAAAGGTGATGAAAACCATGGATCCCTGTCTCAGTCCTGTCACCAGGGGTATGGTCTGTGTATTCACAGAAATACACATGCCATTGGTCATAATTCACCTTAGTGAACATCACTCTAGCACTGGAAGCTAAAATATCCTCCAAACAACTGGCAGAATCTGTGGAAGGACTAATTAGGTGAAAGGCCTTTCCTTGTATTTTATTTATTAAATTGGCCACATGTTGTGGGTGTGGTCTTTATTATCTGTCTCTAATTGCCCCCTGAACGCACAAGGCAGTTCGAGTCAATCACAAGGATGGGGTGCGGAGTCACAGAAAGGCCAGACCAGGTGTTGACAGCAGATTTCCTTCCTGGAGGGGTTTCTAACAACAGTCTGGTAGTTTTAGGATTATCATTCCCAGCATCAGCCTTTAATGCAAGGTATTTTTAATGAAATATAGGAATATGGGGGAAGACACTTTGTCTTCCTCGTTGCCTTAGTGAGATTTGAAATCATGTCTCCGGATCAATGGTTTGGACTTCTGGTTGCAAGCCCAAAATATTAACCGCTGTGCTATTGTAGGCATAGCACGACGCTTCAGAAAGGCTATGTCCAGGGTTGCCTGGGGCTGACAGGACCCAACTACTGAAAGCTGAATACAGTAAGTAGTAATTTGCAGAGACCCTTGACTGCCAGTGACAGTAACCCATTCTACATTCCTGTAGATAGTCTGACTCTAACGTTCCTTAGCCATAGTCTCCTTGCATTCATTGAAGCAGAGTTAATTGCTCAGATTACTTACTGAGTTTTTTGGGTCGGGCGGGCAGTGGAGGAGCAATACCAGACCTGTGGGGTAGAGGAAATTATTCACAGTCAGAGGGGCTTGTCGAAGTATAATGCCCTTCAGAGAACTAACAGCAAAGATGACAGAGTAACGAGACAAGTCTGCTTCCTCAGGACCAGCTAAACAATACTTTCTGTGTCTCAGCAGACTGTGTGCCTTAACGTGCCTGCACAGGGAAGTGTGTCATTCACCTTATGAATTGTCAAACTATGGTAACAAGTTCTGACAAAGGGTCTCCGACCTGAAACGTTTACTTTGTTTCTCTTCCTACAGATGCTGCCTGACCTGCTGAGTGTTTCCAGCATTTCTCGTTCTATGCCAAAGTTCATCTGATGCACGCTACACACCATCCTTCCCCATTGGAAGTTCAGTTAAAGGATTTATATGGATGTAGAAGATAGAAAAATAGGAGCAGGAGTCATCCTTATGGGCCTTCAAACATGCTCCACCATCCATAGTCATGCTGGTCCTCTCCTTCAGTACCATATTCCTGCTCTCATCCCAGGCCCTTTGATTTAGTTTGTGCCTGGAAATCTATCTACTCCATCTTACAGTCAACAACTTGGCCTCCACAGCTCTCTGTGGTAGAGAATCCATAGGTTCACCCTCCTCTAAGTGAAGAAATTTCTTCTCATCTCAGCCTTAAGTGTCTTACCCCATATCTTGAGAGTGTGACCCCAGTTCTCAATTCCCACCTGGGGAAGATCCTCTGTCATGCAACATTCCCTCCATCCCAGTCCGATGAGCCCTCGTTACACTCCCTTTGTGGAAAATCGAGCTTTTTTGGGGTTAAAGAGACCAAATTTGCACACAACAAGTGTAGCCTTGCCGAGGCAGTGTATAATTGTAGTAAAACATCATTGCTCCTGAACTCAAAATCTCTTACAATTAAGGCCAATATGTCTGCTGAACTATTTGCTTCATATGTATGTTTGCTTTCAGTAAGTTGCTGAGAACCAAGTGATTGCAACCTCTAGGTTTGTGCATGGATGTTTCTGGACCTGAACCAGCTAAGCACTGGGCACAAGAAGCTCTCATTTTGTGGACAGTTGGGACCTCTGCACTCATTAGAACAATGATGTAAGAGAGAATTCAGATTGTACTGACTGGTCTTCTCACACAGAGCCCATTAATCATCAGGGTGATTATCATCCTGACATGAAGGGCAAGGCTGGTGGGAGTAGGGAACCCTGGATGACGAGGGATATTGAGGCCTTGGCCAGGAAGAAGAAGGAGGCATGGGTCAGGTACAGGCAGCTGAGACCAAGTGAATCCCTGGAGGAGTACAGGGGATGCAGAAGTGTACTCAAGAAGGAAATCAGGAGGGCAAAAAGGGGGCATGAAATAACTTTGGCAGGGAAGGTTAAGGAAAATCCAAAGAGATTTTATTATTAAGGGAAAAAGAGTAACTAGAGAGAGAATAGGGCCCCTCAAAGACCAAAGGGGACACCGCAGGGGAGGGACGAGGTCCTGAATGAATATTTCTCCTCCGTTTCTACTGTGGAGAAAGACATGAAGACTTCGGAAATAGGTAACGTAAATGGGGAGGTCTTGGGGATAGTCTGCATTACAGTAGAGGAGCTGCTGGATGTCTTAAAAGGTTTGAAGGCAGAAAAATCTCCAGGGCCTGACCAGGTTTATCCAAGAACGCTGTGGGAGGCCAGAGAAGAAATTGCGGGAGCCCTGGCTGAGATATTTGCATCATCGTTAGCCACGGGTGAAGTGTCGGTAGACTGGAGGGTAGTGGATGTTGTTCCTTTATTTAAGAAGGGAGGCAAAGAAAAACCTGGAACTACAGGCCGGTAAGTCTAACATCTGTGGTAGGTAAGTTACCAGAGAGGATTCTGAGGGATAAGATATATGTGCATCTGGAAAGACAGGGTTGATTCGGGGTAGTCAGCATGGCTTTGTGCACGGGAGATCATGTCTTACAAACTTGATTGAGTTTTTTGATGATGTGACCAAGAAAGTTGATGCGGGCAGGGCAGTAGACGTGGTTTATATGGACTTCAGTAAGGCCTTTGATAAGGTTCCACGTGGAAGGCTGATCTGGAAGGTTAGATCTCGTGGGATCCAGGGAGAGCTGGCTAATTGGATACACAATTCACGTGATGGTAGAAAGCGGAGGGTGATGGTGGAAGGTTGTTTCTCGGACTGGAGGCCCGTGACTAGTGGTGTGCCTCAGGGCTCGGTGCTGGGCCCATTGTTGTTTGTCATCTATATCAATGATTTGGATAAGAATGTACAAGGTATGGTTAGTAAGTTTGCAGATGACATTAAAGTACGTGGTATAGTGGACAATGAAGAAGGTTATCAAAAATTACAGGGGGATTTTGATCAGCTGAGTAAGTGGGCCGAGGAATGGCAAATGGAGTTTAATTCGGATAAGTGTGAGGTGTTACATTTTGGAAAGTCAAATCTAGGTAGGACTTTCATAGTGAATGGCAGGGCCCTGGAGAGTGTTGTAGAACAGAGGGACCTTGGAGTACAAGTACATGGTTCACAGAAAGTAGAGTCACAGGTAGACAGGGTGGCGAGGAATGCTTTTGGCACATTGGCCTTTATAATTCAGGGCATTGAGTATAAAAGTTGTGAGGTCATGGTGAGGTTGTACAGGATGCTGGTGAGGCCGCACTTGGAGCATTGTGTTCAGTTTTGATCTCCCTGCTATAGGAAAGATGTTATTAAACTGATAAGAGTGCAAGGATGTTGCCAGGACTTGAGGGACTGAGTTATAGGGAGAGGTTGGACAGGCTAAGAATTTATTCCTGAGAGCATAGGAGACTGAGAGGTGATCTTATAGAGGCGTATAAAATCATGATACATAGATAGAGTGAATGCACTCAGTCTTTTTCCCAGAGTTGGGGTATCAAGAACTAGAGGGCATAGGTTTAAGGTGAGAGGGGAAAGATTTAAGAGGGACGAGGAGCAAATGTTTTACACAAAGGGTGGTATCCATGTGGAATGAGCTGCCAAAGGAAGTGGATGAGACGGGTACAATAACTTTTAAAGGACAGTTGGACAGGTACATGGATTGCAAAGGATTAGAAGGTTATGGGCCAAATGCTGGCAAATGGGACTAGCTTGGATGGGGCATCTTGGTCAGCACAGACCAGTTGGGCTGAAGGGCCTGTTTCCATGCTGTATGACTCTATGACTCTATATTGTTGAGCTGCCTGGCCAGGTTGTGTTTCTCCAACACAAGAATGTCTTGGTTCTCAGTATTTCATTGCTGACAGTGTTACACTCAAACCCACTGACTCCCACAGTGACCTTGACTACACCTCTTCCCACCCTGTCAATTGCAAGGATGCTATTAGCTTCTCTCAATTCCTCCGCATCTGTTCTTGTGATGAGGCTTTCCACTCCAGGACACCTGAGATGTCCTCCTCTTGCAAGAAAATGGGGTTTCCCTCCACTACTATCACCCACATCTCCTCCATTTCCTGCATGCCTACCCTCACCGCATCCCTCCCCCCGACATAACAGGGACCGACCTTGTCCTGACCGACCACCCCACAAGCCTCCGCATCCAACACATCATTCTCTATAACTTCCACCATCTTCAATGGGATCCCACCACCAGGCACATCTTCCCCATCTGCCTCGCTCCACTTTCCGCAGGGATCGCTCTCTCTGCAACTCCCTCGTCCGCTCGTTCCTCCCCACCAATCACCCTCCAGGCACTTATCCCTGCAACCGTGTTAACTGTCCCACCAGCCCCTACACCTCCTCCCTCACCACCATTCATGGCCCCAAACAGTCCTTCCAGGTGAGGGGGCGCTTCACCTGTGTATCTATTTATTGCATCCGGTGCTCCCGGTGCAGCCTCCTTTACATCCGACGCAGATTGGGGAACCGCTTCGTCGAGCACCTTCGGTCCATCCGACACAACAGCCAGGATTCCCTGTGGCCAGTCAATTTAATTCCATTTCCCATTCCCACGCTGACGTGTCTGTCCACGGCCTCCTCTACTGCCAAGTCGAGGCTAAACGCAGATTAGAGGAACAACACCTCATATTCTGTCTTGGGAGTCTCCAACCTGATGGCCTCAACATCGATTTCTCTAACTTCCAGTAACCACTCCCTCCATTTCCCCTCCCCTTCAGTTCTCCCTTATCCCTATGGCTCCTTTACCCCTTCTCTTTCCCCTCCCCTGCCCTCATGACCTGTCCCTCACCTACACCATCCTCTGGCTCCCCACCTCCTTCCCTTTATTCCATGGCCTACTATCCTCTCCTGTCAGATTCCATCTTGGTCGACCCTTTACCTCATCCACCTGTCACCTCCCAGCTTCTCGCATCACTCCCACTTTCCCCCCCTCCCCCACCTACCTGCCATCCCCCCTCTCACCTGGACTCACTTATCACCAGCCAGCTTGTGCTCCTCCCCCTCCACCCCCCCCCCCCCCCACCCCACTCTTTTATTCTGGCTTCTTCTCTCTTCCTTTCCAGTCCTGATGAAGGGTCTCAGCTCGAAACGTCAACTGTTTATTTCCCTCCATAGATACTGCCTGACCCACTGAGTTCCTCCAGCATTTCTTGTGTGTTGCTCCAGATTTCCAGCATCTGCAGTCTCGAAGATGCCTTTGTCTTTAATTGCCGTGATGTATCTTTCCAGGTTCATTAAAATCACAACTAGGTGTCAATTTGACTGCATAAATGAGTGATATTGATTCAAATAGGAATGAAATTTGGGAGACATTTAATTTCACTGATTTTATAATGTCGCCCTGTTTCTTTCCTGAAATTGAAGTTGTTTCTTGTTAACCAGCTGTCCATTCAGATTGCCATTCAGACGTATCAGTAACTTACAGATATAACAAAGTCCATAAGTGACGTCCACCTTCATCCAGATTCATTCCAAATGACCAGTTCACTTTCACAGAATCTTATAGCTTCATGTTAGGCAGTAATAAACAAGCTATGATGCAATCTCTCATTCAACTAATAAGATCCCCATAAAAGATGCTCTTTGAACTATTCTACACTGCCCCAGCTTCAAAGTCTTACGATCCGCACACAGTGTACGGTGGGGGTTGGACAGATACTTTGTGATCTTCCAATTTGGAAGGTAAACCGGTAGATTGGGGGACCATCATGGGGCATCACCAAACAAAATTCTACGCACAGACATCCCATCCCTTGTGGCTGACACATGTGTTGTCCCACACCCAGGACTGGATTTTATGCTAAGTTTCACCACCTGCTGCTAACCTGCAGGAGAGGTGTCAAGAAATACGTCTTTGGTGTGGATTTCCCATTTTCTGCTGTTGGTTGCTGTCAGGTATTAGTTGTAGAGGATCTGTCTCTGTTAACCAGACTGGGCAGCCAATCACAATCATA
Source organism: Pristis pectinata (assembly GCF_009764475.1). Classification (NCBI taxonomy): domain Eukaryota; kingdom Metazoa; phylum Chordata; class Chondrichthyes; order Rhinopristiformes; family Pristidae; genus Pristis; species Pristis pectinata. The sequence goes on along the minus strand of NC_067433.1, from coordinate 19,241,948 downwards.
GATAGGAGAGCAGGAAGTAAACTTTATAACTAAACAATTTACAGAAAATCAATAAAAATAGGAACATATACATCACTAACTTGATTGAGTTTTTTGAGAAGGTAACAATGGAGATCAATGAAGGCAGAGTGGTAAATGTGGTCTCTATGGACCTCAATAAGGCAGTTGATTCAGTGCAGAAGGTTAAGATCCAAGGTAGCTGACTAATTGATCCAAAATTGGCTTGGTGATCGGAGGCAGAGGGTAGTGATGGAATAATGATTTTCTAATTGGAGGTCTGTGACCAGTGGGGTACCGCAGGGATCAGTGCTGGGACCATTGCTGTTAGTGACATATACTAACAACATAGATGTGAATGTTGTGGGAGTGATTAGGAAGCTTGCGAATGACATGAAAATTGGTGGGGTCATGCCTAGCGAGGAAGGCTGTCTAAGACTAGAGCAGGTTATAGATCAGATAGATAGTTAGGCAGAGAATTGGCAGTGGAATTTAATCCTGACAAATGTAAGGTGATGCATCTTGGGCTATTAACTAGGATTAGGACATGTACAGCAAATGGTAGGGTGTTGAGGAATGTTGGCGAACAGAGAGACCTGGGGGTCAAGTCATGGGAACCTTGGTCGGTGTGGACCAGTGGGGCCGAAGGGCCTGTTTCCGTGCTGTATGACGCTATGACTTCATCACTCTAAGTCCATAAATCTCGCAAGTGGCAAGGACAGGATGGTGCAGAAAGTAAATGAATGCTTGCCTTCATAGGGTGGGGCATAAAACTGTTATGTTGCAACTTTACAGAACACTGGTCAGGCTGCACCTAGAGTACTGTGTGCAGTTCTGGTCACCACACTACAGGAAGGATGTGATTGTGTTGGAGAGAGCATGGAGGAGATTCACCAGGATGTTGCCTGGTATGGAGGACTTTAGCTGTGGAGAGAGACTGGACAGGCTGGGCTTGTTTTCCCTGGGGTGAAGGGGGCTGGGGAACCACCTGACAAAAGTACATAAGGTCATAAGAGGCACAGATTAGGCAGGTAGTCAGAATCTTTTCCCCATGGTAGGGGTATCAAAAACAAGAGGGCACAGGTCTAAGGTGAGAGGAAGGAGTTTTAAAGGGGATCTGAGGGGTAGGATTTTCACACAGAGGGTGAGTGATATCTGGAACTCGCTGCAATTACTATGTTTAACATGCATTTAGACTGACACTTAAATAGGCAAGCTGTAGAAGGAAACAGTCCCAATGTAGGCAACTGGGATTAATGCAGGCAGGCAAAATGGCAAACATGAATGTATCTGAGCTGTGTGACCCCATGACCCTATGACTATGATATCAGATTAAAGAAGCTGAAATGTTGTAAACAAACCTTTTAACAATAAAAATAGTAGCCTAGATTGGAATTCACCACAAAAGGTTTGCTGTGTTTTGTATTGGAACCACCGAAAGTGATCCCATGCATAAAATATACTTCAACCAATTGCACACCCCACAGTGACTGTGCCTTTTCTGGTTTGGAAGTATTTATAGTCCATTATTTTTCAAAATATTTATCTGAAGGAATTACAGTTCATATGCACAAGATCAGTATTTTAAGCCCACTAATTTTGCCTCGTACATTATTATAAACACGCATGCAGCATCTATAATGAAGCAGGACATTTACAGAGTGTTTTCCAGCATGAAAACTTCAAAAATAGCTTGTTCTCTTCACTTTGCTGATTTCTGGGCCTTCCACCAGAGGGGTCACAGTGATTCATGGAATTGTTGATAGCGGCTTCTGGGTTTCTGGCTTTGACTACACGTGTGCTGTAGCATTTGCCGTTGGTTTCATTCTGTGATGGTGCTCTCTGTCGGCACTTTACCTGATGCGACAACCACGCCGCAATTTCCTTCTTTCATAAACCTCCTCACCCTCAAGTAGACTCTCCCTCATTAGCTGACACATTGCTCATCTGCAAAACTTAGTAATCGTATACTCACATTATTTCCAGACTCCAAAGGTTTGGGGAGGATTCTAAAAAGGAATCAAAAATAAGTATTGTTCATTAAGTCAACTACAAAGGGAATGTTGAAAATGTGCTTCAGTCTCTGAGCCAAAGACTGACCACATTTTATTCACAATGAAGCAAAGAAAATGTCTTCACAGCAAATATAAAACCTAAATATCATACATAAAAAAATTAAGACTGTGAAGCAAACCCTAAGGGATGAAGAAATCCATGTAATTCCATTCATAGAACATATACTAATTCCTGGCTGTGGCACTGCATGGGTTAACTGCGTTGGGCGCAGATTTTTTTGGGATGTGGGTTATAAGCAGTCATCAGGCAGCTGGATGTAAATGTCATTGTTCAGCAACTTACAACAAAGCCATTCATCGCATCATGCCTAAACCAGTTGTAAAAGAGCTCCCACCTTAGTCCCACCATCCAGCACCAGCCCTGGAGCCCTGAAGGTCACTGTGCTTCAGGTGCACATCCAAAACATTTCTGCTCCTCCACTCTTTCAGGTAACGAGTTGCAGACCCACCTCCCTCTACGTGAAAACAGTGTCCTCATCTTTCCTTAAGCCTTTCACCAATTACCTTACGTACATCTTAGGATCCTAAACATTTGAACCATTGCTCCGATATATTTTTATTCAGATTTCCCAAATCACTTGACAAAAAATATTATGGTTGGGAATTGGTTGGGATAGTCAGGGCCATAGTAACGGCATTGTGGCCAAGTTTGCAGACGATACCAAGATAGGAGGAGGGACAGGTAGTGTCAGGGAGGCAGGGAGTCTGCAGAAGGACCTGGACAGGTTGGGAGAGTGGGCAAAGAAGTGGCAGGTAGAATACAGAGCAGGGAAGTGTGGGGTTATGCACTTTGGTGGGAAGAATAAAGGTGCAGACTATTTTCTCAATGGGGAGAGAATTCAGAAATCAGAGGTGCAAAGGGCCTTGGGAGTCCTAGTGCAGGATTCCCTAAAGGTTAACCTGCAGGTTGAGTCAGTAGTAAGGAAGGCAAATGCAATGTTACCATTCATATCGAGAGGACTAGAATATAAAAGTAAGGAGGTACTGCTGAGGCTTCATAAGGTGTTGGTCAGATCACATTTGGAATATTGCAAGTAATTTTGGGTCCCATATCTAAGGAAAGCTGTGATGGCCCTGGAGAGGGTCCAGAGGAGGTTCACAAGAATGATCCCGGGAATGAAAGGCTTAATGTACGAAGAATGTTTGATGGCTCTTGGCCTGTATTTGATGACGTTCAGAAGGACGAGGGGAGGGATCTCATTGAAACCTACCCATTACTGAAAGGCTTGGATAGAGTAGACATGGAGGCGATGTTTCCATCCGTGGGAGAGTCTAGGATCCAAGGACACAGCCTCAGGATAAAGGGGCATCTCTTTAAAACTGAAATGCGGAGGAATTTCTTCAGCCAGAGGGTGGTGAATCTGTGGAATTCGTTGCCACAGAGGGCTGTGGAAGCCAAGTCATTGGGTGCAATTAAGGCAGAAATTGATAGGTTCATGATTGATTAGAGGGTTAAGGGTTACAGGGAGGAGACTGGAGAATGGCTTGAAAAAGAAAATGAGCCATGATTGAAGGGTGGAGTAGACTCGATGGGCCGAATATGGTCTTGTCATCCATCCTGTTTCCCTGAGAAAGTGCTGCTGGGCCTTCCCGTGCTACTGAAACCCTTGTATTGGCAGTGTTTCCCATTGCAGGGAACCCTGGGACATTGAACCAGCCACAGTGAATGACCAGTGAGTGAGAATGGTGGGTAACCTGACAGGGTTCCCCTGATATCACTCTGCTCTCGTCCTCCTCAGAGACGGTGCTCATGCAGGACGTGCTGTCAAGATAACTGTGGTAAAATCCTTACCTGTTTCCTGGGACGGTTTGGATCCAGGTTTGAACTTGGATTTCCATATTTTGGGACGCAGATATTTCCTGAGCAATGATACCAGTTTTGTCCCCTGGTTTGAGTGGTGGGTATTGATTTAGTCTTTCATCAGAGCAAACTGAATACTGGATTAGAGAAACTGATCTAATTTTGATCATTTGGAGCAGGAGTGAACCAAAAACCCCTCAACCCATTTGGGGGAGATCATGGCTGATCTCTGGTCCAACTCCACAACAACAATCTGCATTGATATAGTACCTGTAAAGCTTCAATGTGTTTGACAAGAAGGGAAAGACTTTGAGGACAAGCCACACAAGCAGGTGTTAGAATAGATGACTCAAGATTCGGTCAAAAAGTTACATTTTAAGGAACATTTTAAAGGAGGGAAGAGCAAGTTTTTTCTAAAGGAGTGGCAGACAGGAACAAAGAGAGAGTCCCAAACCGGGATACTTCGGCAGCTAAAGACATGGGTACCAAGGTTGTCGAAATCAGCGGTACGGGAGTTTCCAGAAGTGTCGGGCAAAGGAGATTACAGAGAAAAATTCAAATTTCAAACCATCTACAGTATGTAGCTTATTCACAGTAATACTGATACACATCAGCACACCTTAATTTGCTTATATATGAACACTGATGATACCGTTCACACTGGCCTGTCAGCTAATCCTGGAAAATGATGCTCAAAACATGAGAGAAAACCTTGCGGGAACAAACTATCATCATTAAACAGTAAATCTTTGTTTCACTTTCTAAATCATCCAATATCGCAGCTTTAGAGCTACCTGTGCTATAAAACTGTGCAGAACATATAGAACATAGAACAGTACGGCACAGGAACAGGCCCTTCGACCCACTGTGTTGTGCCAAACTAATTAAACTAGTAATTAAATGCCTAACTAAACTAATCCCTTCTGCCTACACAATGTCCATAGCCCTCCAATCTCTGCACATTCATGCGCCTAAGAGCCTCTTAAACACCTCTATCGTATCTGCCTCCACCACTACCCCTGGCAGTACATTCCAGGCACCCACCACTCCCTGTGTAAAGAAATACTTGCCCTGCACATTTCTTTGAAGTTACCCCCGTCACCTTAAATGTATGCCCTCTTGTATTAGACATTTCGATCCTGGGAAAAAAATACCAACTGTCTATCTGTGCCTATCCTAATCTTATAAACTTCTATCAGGTCTCCCCTCAGCCTCCGCTGCTCCAGAGAAAACAACCCAAGTTCGTCCAACCTCTCCTTACAGCACATGCCCTCTTAATCCGGGCAGCATCCTGGTAAACCTCCTCTGCACCCTCTCCAAAACCTCCACATCCTTCCTATAATGGGGCGACCAGAACTGAATGCACCCAGATGCAGCTTAACCAGGGTTTTATAAACCTGCAACATAACTCCTGACTCTTGAACTCAATGCCTTCACTAATAAAGGCAAGCAAGCCATACACCTTCTTTACCACCCTATCAACCTGTGCAGCCACGTTCAACACCACCAATCCTTGTATCATCTGCAAACTTATTGTGGTTTCCCTGCAGAACACCACTAGTCATGGGCCTCCAGCCAGAATACGTCCCATCAGCCGCTACCCTCTGTCTTCAATGGGCAAGTCAACCCTGAATCCAAACGGCCACATCACCGTGGATCCCATGCATCTTAATCGTCTGGATGAGCGTCCCATGAGGGACCTTGTCAAACCCCTTACTAAAATCCACGGAGACAACATTCACAGCTCCACCTTCATCAATCACCTTCGTCACCTCCTGAATAACTCAATCAAGTTGGTAAGACACCACCTGCCCCACACAAAGCCATGTTTACTGTCCCTAATTAGGCCATGCTTTTCCAAATGCTCATAAATCCCATCCCTAAGAATCCTCTCCAATAGTTTCCCCATCACCGACGTGAGACTCACTGGTCCATAGTTTCCAGGATTATCTCTATTTCCCTTCTTGTATAAAGGAACAACATTAGCTACTCGCCAGTCCTCCAGGACCTCGCCTGTGGCTAAAGAGGACACAAAGCTTTTGGTCAAGGCCCCAGTAATCTCATCTCCTGTCTTTCTCAATAACCTGGGGTATATCCCATCAGAACCTGGGGATTTATCCACTGTAATGTTCTTCAAGAGACACAACACTGCCTCTCTCTTTATTTCAACATGCCCTAACATCTGAGCACGCTCCACACTGATCTCATTATCTTCCATGTCCTTCTCCTTGGTAAATACTGATGCAAAGTACTCATTTAGGACCTCACCCACATCCTCCACCTCCAAGCACATGCTCTCTCCTCTATCCTTGAGTGGTCAACCCCCTCCCTAGTTATCCTCTTGCTCTCGATGTATGTATAGAATGCCTTAGGATTCTCTTTAATCCAACTTGTCAAGGACTTTTCATGACCCCTTCTAGCTCTCCTAATTACCTTCTCGAGTTCTTTCCTAACTTCTTTATAATCCTCAAGGGCTTTGTTTGATTTTAGCTTCCTAAACCTTACATACGCTTCCTTTTTCTTCTTGACTAAATTCAAGACCTCTCTCGTCATCCAAGGTCTCCTTACCTTGCCGTCCTTGTCCTTCCTTCTTACTGGAACATCCCTGTCCTGTGCTCTGTGCAGTTGGTCTTTAAACATCCTCCACATGTCAGATGTGGACTTGCCCAAAAACAGCTGTTCCCAATTACCTCTCCCTAGTTCCTGCCTAATACTCTCGTAATTTGCCCTGCTCCAATTGAATACTTTCCAGCAAGGTCCATTCTTATCCTTATTAAGGAGTTGTGTCCAAAGGTCAGTCACCTGGCCTGGCTCATTTCCCAACACCAGGTCCAGTACGGTCCCTCCTCTCGTTGGACTATCTACACACTGAGTTAAGAAACCCTCCTCGATGCACCTAATTCTGCCCCACCTAAACCTCTTGCACTGAGGAGGTCCCAGTCTATACTAGGGAAGTTGAAATCACTTACGACACCAACATCTTTCCTTAATCTGCCTGCATATCTGTTCCTCAATGATCCAGCGGCTATTTGGTGGTCTGTAGTATAATCCCATCAAAGTGATTGCACCTTTCTTATTTTTGAGTTCTACTCATATAGATGCAGTGGATGAGCACTCTATTACGTCCCATTTGTGTGCAGTTGTGATATTGTCCCTGATTAATAGTGCAACTCCCCCCCCTCCCCCCACGCTTTTACCCCCCTCTCTATCTTTTCTAAAACATCGAAACCCTGGAACATTAGGCACCCATTCCTGTCCCTCCCTCAACCAAGTCTCTGTAATGGACACGACGTCATAGTTCCATGTACCGATCCATGCTCTAAGTTCATCACCCTTACCCTTAATACTCCTAGCATTCAAATAAGTACGTTTCAGCCCATTCGTCCCATCATATCTGTTACTTTGCTCTTGCTTTCTACCTTCCTCTCAATTCCTCCACTTTCTGACCTGGTGATCTGGTTCCCATTCCCCCTCTTGTAAGGCTGAACACCTTGCAACTGTTATTTCCTTTCTTCTCTAACCATTTCTCATTTACTGTTCATTTCTCTTCTTCTTAGGTAGTTCCTCGGGATTGAGGATGACTTAATTCCACTCTGGTACCGTGGGTTCTGAGGTGGCTGATAAGGCTGTTGTGAGAACCATCGACTTGTCCACTGACAGGGCAAGTGGGTGAGTAGTTTGTGAGGTGGTCTGCCATTCCTCCATTATGTAGGGCCTCTGTGTGCTCCCAGTGCATGCCTTGACATTCCCAATGCCATCTGAGCAGTCTCGGACCAGAGAAGTAGTAGGGATGCTGCACTGGAAGCTTTGAGGGCATCCTTGACTCTTTTCCTGATAATTTCTTCCCACAAAGAGCTCAAAGTAGAGTTGTTTTGGAAGTTTGGTGTCGGGCAAGTGAACAACATGTCCTGTCCAATGTAGCCAGCTGAGAGTAACAGGACACTTGGCGGTGGTGATATTAGCCAGTGAGAGGACACTGACATTGGTCCTTCCAGTGAATTTGCAGTATTTTGTGGAGACACCATCGGTGGTATTTTTCCCAGTGCCTTGAGGTGCCTGCTATGTAGTCCAAGTCTCAGACACATGTAGAAAGGCAGGAGCCATGTCTTCTGTGCCGGTTCTGGGGTCTCAATCTTCAAAAACTCTTTTCTTCAATTGACCAAAGGCCGTGTTGGCACTTTGAAGGCAGTGGTGAACTTCATCATTGCTGACTGTCTTTGCCAAGGTCAGTATATGTGGGACTTGCGTTGAAAAGTATCATGACTGCATTACAATAGGCAGTCCCTGGATATTCCTCCAGTGCTGACTCCAAGTGGTATTTTGCAGAAGCACTGAGCAGATCCCAAAAGATACTGAGGAATTGGTTTCGGCAGAATTATCCAGAGCTGGTTTTCTGCTCATTGAAACATCAGTGTGGTCTAGCTGGAGGCTTCAGACCAGACATCAGCCTCTGAACTGAGGATATGGCATAGTGAAACTTGAGCAAAATGAAAAGGGAGCAAGCATCTTAAAGAACAAGTAGCACCATCAACACAATTTTTGTTTAAAACCCATTCGCAGGGAATGGGCATGACTCATCTGTTGTACATCTCTGACTGACCTGGAACTGAGGGTCACTCCTGCTTGGTTATTTCAGAGGGCATTCTGCATTCATATGTAGACCAACCAATGAAGGTCACCAGAGCTGCTTCCCTTTAGTGCATTAAGGCACCAGATAAGTTTTTGAGTTACTGCTCCTGACAGTAGTTTTCTTTTATTTCAGTCCTTTGTAAATTGACTGAACCTAACTTCCCCGGCTTCATGTGGTAGGAATTGAACTTCTATCATTGGATCAGTAGTCCAGACCTTTGGATTACTGGTCCACTAAAATAACCACTACCACGGCCACAAAGAATTTAACGTAACAGAAGTACACTTAAAAAGCTCGGCAGCCTTCAACATTGGCTCTCCGTGAGGAAGACCACATTGTCCACAAGTGCCTGAGGAAGGGCAGTCCCAGGGCAACATGAAACAGGGCAAAATTTCAGGTTCCCCTGCAATTTTCGAAGAAAAATAATAGCATCCAGGACACCATTCCTGGGGTGACACATGCCTGGAAGTGTCTACTTCAAATTCCATTCACCATTAAGGGTTATCACCTCATTTCACTACAGGAATAAAATAGATTTTCGATTGCATAACATTGAGCTAAAACAAGCAGTTACATATCTAGGCTTTGTAAAAGAGAAGGAAAAAACTATTTTGTACTTATTTCTTGCTATTAAATTATCCCATTAAATTCAGGAATGTTTAACACACTTCATCGTAGTTAACTAAAATATTAAAAACTACTCCAAGACACCATTCGTTATGGAGGGTAACATGCTTGAACTGAGCGTCACTCCACATCCCCATCCTGAGGTCCCAATCTTGATCCTGACTGACAATCTCCCTGGCACTCTCTGCACCAACTTTAAGTCAATCGTTTTGTTTCCATCACAGCAGAAAACTTGAACCCAACAGCATCAATACATATTTTAAAGCCTGATATTTGTTCGCTCGAAATCACTATTTTACCAAAATAAGTCAGAGAGTATAAAAAATTGTTACCCTTTTCAGAATCAACTGGTCAATAAACAGCTGCCCTTTCTGCAATTCCTCTGTGACTGCCCGTGTCGGTTTCACAAGGACACTGTGCCAATAGTTCTCACTTTAGTTTCCAGTCAGACTGTTTGTCATTTTAATTGCAAAGACATGCAAAATTGAGCTATTGTTCATTTAGAGAGCACCTATGTCTGACCTCTACTCTACGCTTTGCATAGACTGCTTTTCACAAGAGAACACCAGATAGGTGGCTCAACCCCTATCTAATCATTAACTTTCATCATACTGGACAGCTTGGGGTAGAACAACTGGGTCATTGACAGAAGTTGCTGGAAATAAACAAATCCTGAAGAGCTGGAAAGGCCCAACTGTTTGGGCAGTATTAAAAGAGTAGAATTTGATACCCCAAGTCTAAGGCACTCACTCACAACTGGGACATGACACATGAACAGAACTTAGGGTGGAACAGACTTATAGCAGCTGTATAAAACTTTGGATAAGCTGCACTTGGAGTATTGTGTTCGATTCTGGTCACCCCGTTACAGGAAAAACATGATGCATTTCCCTCCATTCCCTGCATGTTCATACGCCTCTCTAAATGCCTCTTAAATGCCGCTATTGTGTCTGCTTCCACCACTCCCCCTGGGAGCCCGTTCCAGGCACCCACCACTCTCTGCATAAAAAAACTTGCCCCGCACATCTCCCTTAAACTTTCCCCCCTCACCGTAAATGCAGGTCCTCCAGTACTTGACATTCCGACGCTGGGAAAAAGATACCCTGTGTCTATCTACGCCTCTCATAATTTTATAAACCTCTATCATGTCTTCCCTCAGCCTCTGCCGCTCCAGAGAAAACAACCCTACTTTGTCCAACCTCTCCTTAAAGCTCATTCCCTCTAATCCAGGCAGCATCTCGGTAAACCTCTTCTACACCGTTTCCAAAGCCTGCACTTGTTTCCTGTAACGGGGCGACCAGAACTGCATACAATACACCAAGTGCAGCCTAACCAAAGTGTTATACAGCTACAACATGACTTCCTGACTCTTATACCCTTATACTCAATTCCCCAACCAATGAAGGCAAGAATTCCATACACCTTCTTTACCACCCTACCTACTTGCATGGTCACTTTAATGAGTTGTAGCTTTGGACACCAAGATCCCTCTGGATAAAATGTGAGAAAGCTGGAAACAGCAGGTCAGGATGCACCTGGAGGGAGAGACAGAGACAAAGACAGAGACAGAGAGAGACAGAGAGAGAGAGAGCACAAAGGAGAGAGAGCTAAGGAGAGTGAAAGAAAGAGAGAAAGAGAAAGAGAGAGTTAACATTCCAGGTGTATGACGGTTGTAATTTTCTGAAGTCAACATGAAGGTCACAGAGCTTAAAAAAAGCTGTGTTCCTAAAGTTTATGTTTAATTTCATTCGATGAAGATGCCCACACATAGGGTGGGCCGAGGCCGATAATTAAAACAGCAAGTAACAAGGAACTTGGGATCAAAATTTGCCTGTGGGTGGTTTTCCTCAGTGACATGATCGCTTGATCCAGTGTAACCCAACACTCTTTTATGCACATTGACCTGCCACGAAAAAGTTTTTGTAGGTCAGAAGAATATCATATTAGTGAGGAGAAAGACTCATTTTCAAGCACAAGGTGCAATGCGTGATGCGTTGTTGAAGAGGCAGATAGATACAGTGTTAATTTTAGAAAGGGAACAGGATAAATATTTGAAGAGAGAGAAAAGAATTGAATTGTGATAGGATTGAGAGCAGCAGTGTGTGACTAACCAAACAACACTTAGAACAGGTGTAGGCAGAGGTCTGAGGGAATACAGGGAAATGACCCTGTCACACAAAAGGAGATTACAATAATACGATCTGGCTTCAGTTACGCGATAACGTTGGTGGGTAAATAACCCCGAGGCCTCAGCTGGTGACCCAGAGACACAGGTTCAAATCTAACAGCAACTGGGAAATGGTTAAGTTAATGAAATAAATATGGAATAAAAAGTAACAGTGAATAAAAGATAAGTAGCGAGTAGTGAATGCAAATGCTGGAAATCTGAAATAAAAATAGAGAATGCTGGACAGAGTAGGTCAGGCAGCTTCTGTGGAGAGAGAGAGTTAACTTTTCAGGTCAGTGAGTGTTTCTAGCATTTTTGGTTTTTAGTGTTGAAAAATTATGCATTTGAATAACTGATAAGCCGGAGGTGCTTAAAAGTGAGCTAGTGAGAGCTCAGAGTCAGCACGTCCCTGTAAGGGTAAGAAACAAAGATGGTAAGATGAGGCAACCTTGGTTAACAAAGAAAACGGAAGCTTTGATCAGAAATGAGAAGGAAGCGTATGTCAGGTACAGGCGTTTGGTATCGACTGAGTCCTTGGAGGTTTAGCAGGGGAAGTAGGAGAGAACTTAAGAATGAAATTAGGAGGGCAGAAAGAGGACATGGCCTGGCATTGGGAAGCAGGATTAAGGAGAATCCCAGAAGTATATTAGAAGCAAAGAGGGTAGCTAGGGAAAGAGTAGGTCCCCTCACAAACCAACAGGGAAATCTGGGTGTGGAGCCATGGGATATGAGTGGGATCCTAAATGAACACTTCTCACTGGTATTCACCAGGGAGAAGGACATGGAGGCTGGAGAGTTAGGGGAGGGGGACAGTGATATCCTGGAACATGCCTCTGTCAAGGAGGAGGAAGTGTTCGAGATATTGGCGCACGTTAAGATGGATACATCCCCAGCGCCTGATGGGATCTATCCCAGGATGCTAAGGGAATCAAGGGAGGCGATTGCAGGGGTTAAAACAGAGATTGTTGTATCTTCGTTAGCCATGGGAGAGGTACCAGAAGACTGGAGGGTCACTAATGTTGTTCCCTTATTCAGAAAATCCAGTAGAGTTAAGCCGGAAAAGTACAGGCTGGTGAGCCATACATCAAAAGTAGGGAAATTACAGACGGCTCCTGCGTTACAGAGGGAAGGAAGGGTTGCATTCCCAGAAAGTGGTCCATATCATGGTTTTCCACAAAGTCACCTTACCTCTACATGGGTCAAGAAATGAGAGTTAAAAAAATAAATTTTGTGTTTATTTATTTACTTTTCTCCACATAAATTCTGTAAGAGCAAATTTTATTCCACATTTTAGATAGCCACATGAATGACAGAGAAATGGAGGGCTATGTGGGAGGGAAGGGTTGGATAGGTATTGGAGAAGGATAAAATGTCGGCACAACATCGTGGGCTGAAGGGCCTGTACTGTGCTGTAATGTTCTATGTTCCTTCTCAAGTTTTTGGGCAGTGATTTGTGAATTGTGTAAGAGTGAATTTCTGTAACCTAAATTCCTGTAACACCAGGGGCACCTGTATTAGAAAAAGTTCTAAGGGACAGGATTTATGTTCACTTGGAAAGGCAGGGACTGATTAGGGACAGTCAGCATGGTTTTGTGCAGAGGAAATCCTGTCCTACAAATCTGACTGAGCTTCTTGAGGAGATAACCAGGAAAATTGATGGAGGCAGAGTGGTAGGCGTGGTTTACATGGATTTTCGCAGGGCTTCTGACAAGGCGCACGCAATAGGCCGCTCCAGAAGGTTAGGGCCCATGTGACCCAAGGCAAACTCGATCCAAAATGAGGTTGGTGACAGAAGGCAGGGGTGTTTCTCAGACTGGAAGTCTGTAACCAGTGATGTACACAGGGATCGGTGCTGGGGCCACTGTTGTTTGTCAAAAGACAAAGTCGAGTTTATTGTCATACACACAAGTACTTGTGTGCACAGGTGTAATGAAAAACTTACTTGCGGCAGCATCACAGGCACAGAGCGTCAGCTAAGCAGCATTCACAAGAACAACATATTAAACATAAATTAAACACAATTTTTACAAGAACATAATTAGACAAAAAACGAAGTCCATTTTGGCAAAAAGTGATCAAAGTGGTCATAGTGTTGCTAAATTCTAATGATTAGGGTTGTGCCGGTTGGTTCAAGAACCGAATGGTTGAAGGGAAGTAGCTGTTCTTGAACCTGGTGGTGTGGGACTTCAGGCCTCTGTACCTCCTGCCTGATGGGAGCTGCGAGAAGATGGCATGGCCCGGATAGTGGGGATCTTTGATGATGGATGTTGCCTTATGAAGCAGCACCTCCTGTAGATACTGCCGATGGTGGGGAGGGATGTGCCCGTGATGTGTCGGGCAGAGTCCACTACTCTCTGCAGCTTCTTACATTCCTGCACATTTGAATAGCTGTACCAGACCGTGATGCAACCAGTCAGGATACTTTCAACGATACATCTGTAGAGGTTTGTTAGAGTGTTCAGTGACAAGCTGAACCTCCTTAACCTCCTAAGAAAGTGAAGATGCTGACGTGCCTTCCTTGTGATTGCATCTATGTGCTGGGCCTGGGACAGGTCATCCGATATTTTAACGCCCAGGAATTTAAAGCTCTTTAGTTTTACTGATGTTGAGGAGAGGTTGTTGTTACATTACCACTCAGCCGTGTCCTATCTCCCTCTAGTAAGATGACTCATCAGATATGACATCAGATCTTATAAATGATTTGGATGAGAAAGTAGGTGGACAGGTCAGTAAGTCTGCTGACGACGCAGAAATCGGTGAAGCAGTAGATAGTGAAGAAGATTGTGAAAAGGACACAGGTCAGTTGGGCCAAGCAGTTGTAGATGGAATTTAATCCAGACAAGTGCGAGGGAATGCATTTTGGGATGTCCAATACTAACAGGACTGTACACTCAATGGCAGGGACCTCAGGAGTGCTGATGCACAGAGGAACCTTGGGGTGCAAGTTCATAGCTCCCTGAAAATGTTAACACAGGTGGATAGGGTAGTGAAAAGGGCCTTCAGCATGCTTGCCTTCATAGGCCAAGGCATTAATTACAAGACTTAGGATGTCATGTTACAGCTGTACAAGACAGGCCGCACTTGGAGTATGGTGTACAGTTCTGGTCGCCACACGACAGGAAGGATGTGGTAGCGATAGAGAGAGTGCAGAAGAGATTCACCAGGATGTTGCCTGGAAAGGAGGGCTTTACTTATTGGGAGAGATTGGATAGGCTGAATGAAGCATAAAGACGACCTTATAGAGGTTTATAAAGTTATGAATTATGAAGGTAGAGCTGTGGATGTTGTCTACACGGTGGTGTAGCGGTTAACGTAACGCTATTACAGTGCCAGTGACCTAGGTTCAATTCCGGCCACTGCCTGTAAGGAGTTTGTATGTTCTCCTTGTGTCTGAGTGGGTTTCCTCCGGGTGCTCTGGTTTCCTCCCACATTCCAATGATGCACGGGTTAGGAAGTTGTGGGCACGCTATGTTGGTGCCGGAAGCGTGGCAACACTTGCGGGCTGCCCCTAAAAATTCTACGCAAAAGATGCATTTCACTGTGTGTTTTGATGTACATGTGACTAATAAAGATATCTTCTCTTATCTTATCTTTCAGTAAGGCATTTGACAAGGTCCCTCACGGGAGACTCACCCAGAAGATTGTTACGTATGCACGGAGCAAGAACGACAAGGGTGCAGTAGAGTAAATGTCTTTACTGATTCACATTAATCAAAATACAGAAACTGAGCAACTTACAATTGTAGATCCACAAGACGGACTGTGGAGACCTAAAAGCGCACAAATCTGCGAAGTCCTGCGCCAAAAGTGAAGTTTGCCATGTCAGAGGGCGCCGTCGCCCTGCCGAGTGATCGGCCAGCCAGTGTGCGCATGCGTACTTCCGCATTCACGCCATTGATCCACTGGACGATCGACCGACCGGCACGCGCACAGGTGCACGCACATTCGCTGTGTTCTCCGTACGGCTCGTCCATACGGTTCAAAGACTAAGATGCATAGGATCCATGGTGACTTGGCCATTTAGATTGAAAATTGGCTTGTCCATAGAAGATAGACGGTAGTGGTCAATGGGTCTTATTCTGGCTGGAGGTCCGTGACTAGTGATGTTCCACAGCGATCCGTACTGGGACCTCTGCTGTTTGTGATATATATTTAAATTACTTGGACGAAAACGTAGATGAGTGGATTAGTAAGTTTGCAGACGATACAAAGATTGGTGGTGTTGTGGAAAGTATAGAAGATTGCCAGTGGGATATAGATCAGTTGCAGACATGGGCAGAGAAATGGCAAATGGAGTTTAACCCAGCAAAATGTGAAGTGTTGCACTTTGGGAGATCAAATGTAAAGAGACAGTACACTGTTAATGGCAAGACCCTTAACAGTGTTGATGTGCAGAGGGATCATGGGGTCCAAGTCCATAGCTTCCTGAAAGTGGCTGCACAGGTTGATAGAGTGGTATAGAAGGTGTACGGCATGCTTGAATTGAGTTCAAGAGTCAGGAAGTTATGCTGCAGCTTTATAAAACCCTAGTTAGGCCACATCTGGAGTATTGCATTCAGTTCTGGTCACCCCATTATAGGAAGGATGTGGAGACTTTGGAGAGGATGCAGAAGAGATTTACCAGAATGCTGCCTGGATTAGAGGGCACGTGCTATAAGGAGAGGTTGGACAAACTTGGGTTGCGTGTCCTGATGAAGGGTCTCGGCCCCAGATGTCAACTGTTCATTTCCCTCCATAGACGCTGCCTGACCTGCTGAGTTCCTCCAGCGTTTTGTCTGTTGCTCTTGGGTTGTTTTCTCTGAAGCGGAGGAGGCTGGGGGGTGGGGGGGGGGGGGGGGGTTGGGGGTGGAATCTGATAGAGGTTTATAAGATTATGAGGGGCATAGATAGACGGCCAGTATCTTTTTCCCAGTGTTGAAATGTCTAATACCAGAGGGCATTCATTTAAGGTGAGAAGGGGTAATGTTAAAGGAGGTGCAAGGGGTAAGTTTTTTTTACACAGAGAGTGGTGGGTGCCTGGAACGCGCTGCCTGTGGTGATGGTGGTGGAGGCAAATAGGATAGGGGTGTTCAAGAAACTCTTAGATAGGCACATGAATATGTAGGAAATGGAGGGATATGGACATTGAGTAGGCAGAAGAGATTAGTTTAGTTGGGCATTTGATTACCAATTTAGTTAGTTCGGCCCAACATTGTGGGCTGAAGGGCCTGTTCCTGTGCTGTACTGTTCTATGTAGGGCATAGGTAGGGTGGATAAAGTCTTTTTCTTGTGGCTGGGGAGTCTACAACTAGAGGGCGCTTCAGGTGAGAAGGTAGAAATTCAAAGGAAATCTAAGTTTTCCCACGCAGAGAGAGTTGACTATCTGGAACGACCTGCCTGAGGTGGTAGTGGTGAATACAATTAGAACACTTAAAAAGCATTTGGACAGGTTCTTGGACAGGAGAGGTGTAGAGGAATAGGTGCCAAATGCAGGGAGATGGGATTAGTATGGAGAGGCATCTTGGTCGTCATAGATGGGTTGGGCTGAAGGGCCCATTTCTAATCTATATGACTCAGAGTTCACCAAGTCTTTTAGGGAAGGAGTTGTACCATCCTTACTTGCTCTGTGTGAATCCAACCTGACAGCAGCGTGGCTGAATTTTAGTTATCTTAAATTAACTCAATAATCACTTCCTTGCATAAAACTGCAAAAACACATGGGACATAACAGTTCAAGGAGATGGCTCATCACCACCACCTCTGGAGGTTAATTTGGGATGGGCAGACTGTGCTAACATTGTCCACATCTCATTAACAAAGTCATGTGAGTTAAACTGTCTGCAACCATTGCGCTTACTTGGGAATGAGCGGAAGTGATAAGGGTAACAAGATTAAACCAGGTTTTGATCAGTTGCAAGAAGGGACAGGGGTTGGGCAAAAGGAGGTTTTGTTTTGTGATGTGGCAACTTAGATATGGCAGAAGTAAGAAGTATTTACATAGCATCTTTCATGATGTTAGGTCACCACAAGATGTTTCACAACCAACAATGTACTTTCTAAAATGAAGTCATTCGCTGTCGTAATGTTGGAAGCACAGCAGGCAACACACAATGACCACATCATCTCAGCAGGAGATAAGTATTGACCAGGAACCCAGTGGGAAAAAAACTCTTCAGCATAATGCTGAGAGATCGTCCACATCCACCTGATGGTGTAATGTCACTGTTGACTCCATCAGCGCTGCACTGGATCCCAGCTCAGTTTTATGACCAGGTTTTTGAAGATTCTGAACTCAAACCCACAATCTTCTGGCTCAAGGGATGATTGTGTTTCCAACGAGCCACACAGGGACTTGTCAACTGGGGAGAGTGGGAGGGGAAATCTACTGTGGTGCTGAGGGGGTGAAAGAGGGATACGCACAAAGGCCGTGGTGTGGTGAATGTGACGGCCAGAACAAAGGGCCCTTTCTACAGGGAACCTCAGCCAAGGTACAAGGAGAACACCTCAGTTGCTCCAGTGTCAATTAGCATCATTGTTAGCCTTCCTCAGAGGTCAAGGAAAGGCAGCCCAACTCATCTAATACCAAGTTGCTTAACTAAGCCAGTACCATCTGCCTGCACAGGCCATCTCTCTCTAAATCTTCCTAGTCCTGCACTGGCCTAAATATCCATTAAACATTGTAATTGTCCCCACCTCTAGCACACACCCACCACCTTCTTGCTTCAAATGACGACCCCAGCTTGTAGGATTAATCCACACAAATCCAATCCCTCAGTCACAAATGGTTGCAGCAAAATCTCTGCTGCACCTTCTCTAAAGACTTCATGTACCTTTCATAATGGCCAGAAACGGACAAGATTCTAAGCTCATTTGATCATGTATAATTATTTAAGAAATGTCAGGGGTAGTTTGTCAAGTAAGACAAACCAGTTTCCCTCAGACAGGGGGAATCTTTAATAAACCCAGTACAAAAATCAGTGAAGTGCACACAGGGTAGCTGCTGTCCATGAAGGCAGAGATTCTGTAAGTAGCATCTATGGAGGGAAATAAACAGTCATCATTTCAGCTCAAGACCTGATGAAGGGGCTCAGCTGAAACATTGACTGCTTTCCCCTCTGTCAATTGTGCCTGACCTGCTGGCTTTGTGTGGTGCTGCTGTCTATGGGGTGTTATAGGAGCATGCTTGTCACATAGAAAACGTGCCAGTTACCAGCAGAGAGTCTCATGCACACCAGGGACTGTCATCCTGCTGGTACATCAGCCTACAGCTCTAAACTATGGATGTTTGATGCACAGGGAGTAACAACACTGCAGGTTGACGCATCAGCGATGTACCTACCTGCCAAGTTGCTCTATCACTATCATTGCTCTATCACTATCATTGCTCTTTGCCTTCATCTGAGCAAAACCCACAAGCTGGCACATTTGGCAATGTGACCATAGTTTATCAATTATCTACTGAATGACAAAATGCTCTCACTGGGTTTCAAAACAAAAGGGGCAGTGCAAAATTTGTTTGTTGACGAGGATTGGTTCCTCCCCTTTTAACTCGACATAGGCTCAGGAACAGTGTCAATTTTATCCCACTTGACCTGGGTTTAGGAACATAGCCAAAATGACTCACCCTGTCCCTTATTGCCAAGGGAATTTACCAACTTACACTGGGTCCCAGGAGCCCTAATCTTTTGGACTGGTCACCCAGGCCTTTGACTCATGTGAGACTGGTTATGGAAACAAGGGCAAGTTGGTCATTTGGATCCAAGAAAAATGGCTTGGCAATAGGTCACAAGAGGGTGATAGTATAGGGTTGTTCTTGGTGATTGGAAGCCCATGACCAGTGGTGTTCCACAGGGATCAGTGCTGGAATCCTTGCAAAGCAAGCAAGCAACTTGGATGTGGAAGTAAGTTTGTGGATGACACAGATTACCAGAGTTGTTGATACTGTGAAGGGTAGTCTTGGACTGAAGAGTGACATCTCCGAAAGGGGCTGAGAAATGGCAGGAGTTTGAGGAGAGACTGGGTCTGTTCTCCCTGGAGCAGAGGGAGGCGGGTCGGGGGAATGATTGAGGTTTGCAAAATTACAAGGGGTATGGATAGGGTAGACTGCAGAGGTGAATGAAACTAGAGGACATAGGTTTAGGGTGAGGGGCAAGAGATTCAGAGGGAAAACAAAAAGGGATCTTCACCAGAGAGTGGCACTGCTCAAGACAGCATTTAAGTGTTTAATGAGCACTTGAATCACTTGGGCACAAGGGCCATGGACCAGGTGCTGAGAGCTGGTGTTAGTACAGAGGGATGCCCACTGGTCATCAGGGACAAGTTGTGCCAAATGGTATTTTCCATGCCATACAATTAACTACATTTCTGATTTAAGGCATCAACCTTCTGTAGTGTCAGCATTACCCCACCATCATCACACCTCCCTACTTTTTGCCCCCTCCTTTAGAACAAAAATGGAGTCAGGACACCATCAACAAGACCTGTTTTCACAAACTGGAATTAATGTCTTAAGCTTTTATAGATGCACCAACTTTTCACAATCCATGACATTCACATTAGAGCCCAAGGTGAAAGTTGTTCTACTGCAACTCCAGCTCAGCTTTGTACCTCAGTACTTGCAGGGGTTAAAAAAAAAAGCAAAACCAGTCACCTGCTTCAAAAGAACCACACACACACACACACACACACACACACACAGAGCAGCCACTAAGCAATAATTGTTTTTAATTCAAAAATCCATCTGCATTATTTAATTTCTGGTTATTCTTCTACACTGAAAAAAAGGTTTATTCATACAAAAAGGATACTGTTGGCAAAAAACAAAATAAACTTCTAAATATAGGCTACAAGTCCAAATTCCCAAAGAGATGATTAAATCAATGCAGCATTTTTGAAAAGATTCCAACACAAAGTTACAAATAGAGACTAAATGATTCAGAAGGCTTTGAAGTGATTTAACACGACGATGAAGCAAAGCACTCATGTCTGAGAGCTGATTCCCATATAAATGCCCTTCATCTGCTGTGAAAATTTCATTATGGAAAGCAAGCAAGAAACAGGTAGCTGGCTCAGTCAATTGTAATTTCAATAGAGAATGCAAGTTTGTTTTTGTGATTCTGTCAGTCAATCACAACCCTCAAATCTGAGGGTCACTGCAGCATTTTTGTGAATGACTTCACTCTGGGCATCAGTCAAAAAAACAAAATCAGCCTCCTGATTGGTTGATCCAATTTAGCAGAGAGTCCTGAAGAGTTGATTCAGCAGAATGCAGTCATCTACACACTGGCAATTTGCTCAGTCAGGTGTGTAGGAGAACTGCCCTCCCAACCACTCAGCCAAACAACCAGGTGGTGGGGGGGGGGGGGGGGGGAAAGAAGGTGTAAATATCAAATCTTGATAACCAAAGTATTCTAAAAGCCAAGCCAACAACTTGGTAGGTCAAGCAGTTGCTCAGTATATGCAATCAACAACTCTCAAACATCCACTGACCATCGATGGGAAGCTACGTTCACACCACTCCCCCCCCACCCCCAAAAAAGTGCTGGGTTTTCCCCACAGAGCAGTTGGACACTGGCAGCTTATTACAAGAGCAAGAAGATTCTTGCTTGTTCAAAAATAGGATACTGTTGTAATTCAGGGATTTCTCCCCCCCCCCCCCCACCCCAATTTCATTTATTGCACACACTTCGGTTAATTTCTTTCTCTTGGATTATTTGTGGCCCCACACAAATTAGGTTTACAATTCACAGTATTTCCTTAGTGGATGGAGGCTGGTACATTCAGTCTGTTTGTCTCAAATCCAAAGGTCATCCACCAAGGGGAGGAACTCTTCAATATTCCTTCAGTTAGGAATCAAATCTATAATTAAAAATAAGCAGAATATAGTTGAGGATTTCACAAGAACTCAAACATTTAGCTTTTACTTAATCTACATTTAATCAAGAGCTGATGCTGAGATTAAGCAATTTGACAAACTACTAAAAAGTTATTTATAGACATTTGCATGCAAAATACCAACAGACTTTAGTTAAATGGTTGTGATTTCCCGGTTTGAATGAACTTAGGTGACTCCATGCCCCAAAATAGGAATGAGGCAGAAGAAAGTCAGTTGTGGTCCCTATTCATAGCCCAGTTTGCATTGCATCTAGTGGACAGGACCAGTCACATCACAAGTGCTTTGGCACTCAAGTGGCATCCATTGCCTAGGTTCACAAGAGAATTCTGTGACAGCAGTAAGGAGTCTGCACAGTTACTAGATATGGGGCTTGTCATTAAAAAAGAGAGGTGCATAGAAATTGCTTTTCATAGAGGGTGGTGAATCTCTGGAAATATCTCTCCCACCCCCACTCCCCAGGGTTATGGAGGCCAGATCAGGGAGTATTTAAGATAGAGGTAGGGGTAGATAAAATGCAGAAAGTTTGGGGAATTGAGAGCTATGGGAAACTAAAGAGTTAGAGACCAATGTAGATCAGCCATGGTCATATTGAATGGTAGGGCAGGTGGCCTACTCAGCACAGGAACAGGCCCTTCAGCCCTTGACGTCTGTACCAATCAATGCCGAATTAAACCAAATCTCTGCCTGCACATGATCCATATCCCTCCATATGCACATGTCTGTCCAGCAGCCTCTTAAATACCACTATCGTATCTGCTTCCACCACTCCACACCCCCCCTCCACCCCCCAAAACCCACTACAGCCCATTCCTGGCACCCCCCCCCCACACAAACCTTAAATGCATATCCTTTAGTATGAGATTTTCACCCTGGGAAAAAGCCTGACTGCCTACTGTATCCATGCCTCAAATTTTAAACTTCTCCCTTCAGCCTCTGATACTCCAGAGAAAACAACTTAAGTTTGCCCAACCACTCCTTATAGCTCAGATCCTCTAATCCAGGTAGCATCCTGGTGATCTTCTGAGCCCTTTCTAAAGCCTTCACATCCCTCCTGTAATGGGGCAATCAGAATTGCACACAATACTCCAGATGTGGTCTGACCAAAGTTATACATCTAAGGGAAACGAATGTTTCCGAGGTATGCAGATTCACTGATTGCTGGGTTTAATAGTTGGTTATGCACTGACTCAATTCACATATCAATAGGTTTAAGTGAACTGCTGGGAGAAGTGAACACACCTTAATGTCCTGTTTGGGTTTGATTCCTGGTTCTCAAACCAGCAATCCTTCAAGTGCAGCCTCAGAGTTTTAAAGCTGCAACACAACTTCCTAACTCCTGTACTTAGTACCCCAACCAATGAGGGCAAGCATGCCATACACCTTCAACACCCTACCTACTTGCATGGCCAGGTTCAGGGAGCTGTGGACTTGGACCCCGAGATCCCTCTGTACACCAATGCTGTTTAGGGTCCTGCCATTAACTGTATCCTTTCCCCTTACATTTGACCTCCCACAATGCAACACTTCACACTTGCTCAGATTAAACTCCATCTGCGATTTCTCCCTCTATGTCTCTAACTGATCCATATTCTGCTGTATCCTCTGACAGGCCTCTACACTGTCCACATCTCCAATCCTTGTGTCATCTGCAAACTTACCAAGCCACCCACCTGCATTTTCAAAGTCATTTGTACACAGATGCCCCAGCACTGATCCCTGCACAACATCACTGGTCACACCAGAATAATACTATTCCACCATTATGCCATCTTCTATGGGAAGCCAATCACTGAATCCCATGCATCTCAATCTTCTGGATCAGCCCACCCTGAGGAACTTGTCAAACACCTTATTAAAATCCACATCCACTGCCCTCATCACCTTGGTCACCACCTCATAAGACTCAAGTTGGTAAGATATTACCTGCCCTGCACAAAGCCATGCTGACTATCCCTATCAGGCCATGTTCCATGTTCTTTCCCCCCCCCCCCCCACCCCACCCCAAATGTGCATAAATCCTATCCAAGAAGCTTCTCCAATAGTTTCCCCACCACTGACCTATAATTTCCTGGATTATCCCCTTCTTGAACAAAGGATCAACATTGGCTACTCTTCAGTCCTGTGGCTAGTGAGGATACTGTTGTGAGAAAGCCACATGGCTGTCACGTGACAGTAACGACACTGACCGCCGCTGACCGGAGGACAGCGTTGCTCCTCTGATCGGAAGTGATACTACTGTCAATCAAGGTGTGGCTCCACCCAACCCTCAGGTGTGGGAGTACCTTTTGCATCTGAACCTGTGACCAGTACCCTTTGTCTGAACCTGCTTGACCATTGGTTGTGGCAGGAACCTTTGTCTTTGACTCCCACACCATTGGCTCGTTTAAATCACAACAGTGAGGCTCCACCCAGCCTCCTAGTACCATAAAAAGGGCCGTGTCCACTAGCCCTTCCTCTTTTGATGACCCCAGGAGTAGTGAGACAATGCTGCAGAGATCATTGGTAAGAGTGCATCACCACATGGTCAGGGAGCGTTTCACTCAGACTCAGAGTGTTAAGGGCCAATGCTAGTGTGGGATGGCCATTGAAGTGTTATATCCTGAAGTTGTACATCGTTACTGTGTGCACGTGTGTATCAGTGTGTGTGTGTGTGTGAGTGTATTTTACCCCAGTTGTGCTTCCCCTCTCGCGCTCGTGGTATCCTGTGCATGAGTGAGCGTGTGTCTGTTCCCATCCATTCTGTCCCACATTTGCCTTTGTGATTAAACTAGTTTTGGTCTACAAAGCTCAAGTCCAGACTCCTTGATCCTTAAGACAATTAAAAGGGTGATTTCACACAACAGATACATAGATCTTCAAGGCCTGGAAAGGGAGCAGTGTACATGCACCTGTCTACATCAATGGTGCTGAGGTCAAGAGGGTTGAGAGCTTCAAGTTCCTGGGAGTGAACATCACCACCAGCCTGTCCTGGTCAAATCACGTAGATGCCATGGCCAAGAAAGCTCACCAACACCTCTGCTTCCTCAGGAGGCTAAAGAAATTTGGTTTGTCCCTTTTGACTCACCAACTTTTACTGATGCACCATAGAAAGCATCCTATCTGGACGTATCACAGCTTGGTATGGCAACTGCTCTGCCCAGGACCATAAGAAACTGCAGAGAATTGTGGACACAGCCCAGTGCATCACAGACACCAGCCTCCCCTCCTTGGACTCTGTCTTTACCTCTCGTTGTCTTGGTGAAGCAACCAGCAAAATCAAAGACCCCACCCACCTGGGACATTCTCTCCTCTTCCATTGGGTAAAGGTACAGGAGCCTGAGGGCACGTACCACCAGACTTAAGGACAGCTTCTACCCCACTGTGATAAGACTATTGAATGGTTCCTTCATACAATGAGATGGACTCGACCTCACGATCTACCTTGTTGTGACCTTGCACCTTATTGCATTGCAGTCTCTGTAGCTGTGACATTTTACTCTGTCCTGTTACTGTTTTTACCTGTACTCCATCAATGCACTTTGTACTAATTCAATGTAACTGCACGGTGTAGTGAATTGACCTGTATGATCGGTTTGCACGACCAGCTTTTCACTGTACCTCAGTACAAGTGACAATAATAAACCAATACCAATCTCCTCTTGCCCTTTTCAATAACCTGGGATATATCCCATCAGGTCCTGGGGACTTATCCAGCTTAATACTCTTCAAAGGACCCAGCACCACCACCTTCCTGATCTCAAAATACTCTACCACATTGGCACACCACCCCCCCCCCCCCCCACTGCTCTCACTGACCTCCATGTCCTTCTCCTTGGTGAATACTGATGCAAACTACTCACTTAGTACCCCATTCACATCCTCTCATTCCAAGCACAAATGCCCTCCTTTATCCTTGAGTGGTCCTACCCTCCCAAGTTATCTACTTGTTCTTAAAAAAAAATGCAAGTATAAGATGTCTTCGGATTCTCTTTAAGCCTACTTGCCAAGGACTTTTCATGGCCCCTTTTGGCCTCTCTATTCCCCTGCCTGAACTCTTTCCTGCTGTCTTTATATTCCTCAAGGGCCCCACCCGATTTTAGCTTCCTATACCTTACATAGGTTATGAATTTAGTCAGAAAGCACAAGGAAGCCTATCACCCAAGGTTTCTTTACCTTGCCATCCTCACTGGATCCTTCCTCCTTACTGGAATGTGCCAGTCGCAAGCTTGGATCAGCTGGTCTTTAAACAACTTCACACGTCAGGTAATGACTTGCCCAACTGACAGCTGTTATTGGGCAAGTCCACATTTGACATGTGGGAGTTGCTCCCAATTAACTGCCATCTAATAATGCTGTAATTTGTCCTCCCCACTTTAGCACTTTTCTGCAAGGTCCAGACTTTTTTTGTTCATAGTCATCTCAGAGCTAGAGTTGTGATCACTGTTCCCAAAGTGCATTCCTACTGAAAAGCCAGTCACCTGACCAGACTCTTTTTCTTGCATACTGGACCTTGCTCTGGGAAATCTCTTGAATGCACTGAAGAAATTCTGTCCCATCTAAGCCTATTGCACTAAGGAAATCCCAGTTATTATTGGGGGAAATTAAAGTCCCCACTATGACAACCTTTTTGCTTTTACATCTTTCCATAATCTGTCTGGACAAGTGTTCCTCTGTTTCCTGGTAGCTATTGAGGCTTACAGTATAATCCCATTCAAGTGACACCACCTTTATTTTTGAGCTCTCCCCATATTGCCTCAGTGGATGAGCCCTCCAGGACGTCCTCTGAGTGCAGCAGTGACATTCTCTGATTAGTAATGCAACTCCTCCACTTCTTACCTCCCTGTCTCACTGAGACCCAAGAACCCAGTCCTGTCCCTCTTGTAACAAAGTCTCTGCAATGGCCACAACGTCATAGTTTCATGTACTAATCCAGGCGGCAAGTTCATCTGCCTAACCCAAAATACTCCCAGCATTAAAACAAACATGCTTCAGCCCATCAGTCCCACTGGGTTCATTAACCTGCTCTTATTTTCTTATCTTGACAAATTGTCAGTACCCAAGCAAAAGGAAATTGTGGAAAAACAAAGCGTGACAACCTTGTGTGCAAACTCACCAATTTTCCTCTCGCCAAACGGTCCGGCAGTCATTACCGGAACAAGACTCTAGTTTAATCAGCCTCTGGTTCATCTTAACAAGTAGCGAGGGGTTCACATGTTTGACGATATTGGTCAATTGATGTGGGTCAGAGGTCAAGTTATAGACTTCCACAAAATTCTAAAGTAGGAAGAGAAAACAAAAAGAGCAACAAACTTAGAGAAAGTTAACATTGTGACTGTCACCAATATTTGTATTATTGAGAGGTCAATAATTACTAAAAAAATTATGGAAAGAAAATGGGGACCCACTGCTCACAGAAAGCCCAGGTTTAGTTGAGGGAATAAAGCCAGCACAAGCACTCATGGAGTGAGAAACTTGACTCACCTCACTGTCTGCAAACTCACAGTACTGCAGATTGCTTTTGGATAATGTCCGGACACAAGCATAGGTGTTGTTAAAGGAATCTTCACACACACAGTCAGGAAAACATTCCTAGCAAAGGGAAAAGGATGGGTTTGAAAAGCTTCCTGATTTTTAATACAAATTCATACACTGGAGCTGTTTGTTGATGCAGTCTCCATTTGACTGTAGAAACTCAGCAAACTCAAACGACGGGCAAGATTTAGTCATTTACCCTCTCCCTCAACTTGCTGACTCTTGGTTTCTCAGGAACACAAAATACTCACCAGCACTTTATACAGGAGGGTGTCTCAGTGGACACACCACTGGTTAGCAACTCATCCAGAGTCTCACCAGACATTCACAATCACCGTCATTACAGCAGCAGTGAAAAGCTCGATTCTCTTTCCCCTACCCTGGTATCTTTGGCTAACAGTCTGAGGTCATTTAAATATTTGCAGTTATAAAGCTATTGTTCACATTTGAGAAATCACATTTCCCTTGAAATATAACAGCACTAATTTTCACCTGCAAATTTTGATGCCTACAGATATCCACTGTTATTAAGAGTCAGTCTGATCTTTTAGTCACCTTCCTTCATCAATAGTGTTTAAGTAACAAAAAAACCACTTAGAAACAAAATCTTTTGGGCGAGAACCTTTCTGTAAAGTGGCACAATGTGATTAGGTGCAATATTTATACTTATTGGTTTTGGCTCCCTTAAAGGATCCTATATAAATACTCACAGTCTCACCAGGCCCTACACTGGGGCACGAAGGGTCACTCCTGTCACTACCTTCCCCTGTGTATTCCACCAGGAAATCAGTGCGCCAGTGGGTTTTATTCTGTGAAGGGTCCTGTATGGAAAGGTGTTCAAATAACTCAGCTCTAGAGAAAACAAAATGGACTCGAGCATACAGAAGTTCACAGAAACACCCCTTATTCTGGATGACTACCCCACGTATTGGTATATTATTGTCACTTGTAAAGATTAAGATTTCTTTATTTGTCACATGTACATCGAAACACAGTGAATACATCTTTTTGCGTAGAGTGTTCTGGGTGCAGCCCGCAAGTGTTGCCACGCTTCCAGTGCCGACGTAGCGTGCCCACAACTTCCTAACCTGTAAGTCTTTGGAATGTGGGAGGAAACCGGAGCACCCGGAGGAAACCCACACAGACACGGGGAGAACGTACAAACTCCTTACAGGCAGTGGCCGGATTTGAACCCAGGTCACTGGTGCTGTAAAGCATTACGCTAACTGCTACACTACTGTGCCTTGTACTGAGATAGCGGAAAAACTTATCTTGCATACTGATTGTCCCAGTCAATTCATTACACTGGGTTAGTACAGAGTGCATTGATGTAGTGCAGGTAAAAACAAAGTTTCTACCAGTTTAAATCTGAAGTGCTGGGATGTGGAAGTGTGGAATGACTTATCATTGCTGCTCAGAAGGGGTACAGGAACTACTTTATGCTTTTCCCATAAACTGGCTCTATAGTAAACCTTCTGATAGAATAGCAACATGGACTTCAAAAGGACTGATGTTGTGAACTAGCTGTAGAGACCCACCCAAATGATTCAGAAGATTTAGGGTTCAAATCTATTCTGAAGTCCTTGTGGTGAACCAGAATATAGTTGCAGACAAGAGCACACTTGTCTTCTGGGAGAGGGTGGCTTTTCCCCACCCCCCTCAGCACATGAGGGTCCACAAGACCTTCCTGTACTAGGGGCAAGTATCCTGTGGCCTGGTATAAAGATGGCTGCTCCTTCTGTGACTAACCATTTGGTGATCAGCCCAAGAATCCTTTCCCTCCAAGAGCACAAAGGTACACTAATGCATTTCTTTTGTGCGAAAACAAAAGTTGAAATTTATTGAAATAAAACTGGTAGAAGTTACTAAAACTCATTTGTGTTTAGGATTGTAGATGTGACATTATGCACACTGATTCTGTGAAGTAGATCTCATCTCTCCAACAGAACACAATTACCTTCTAAGACGTTTTTATCATGCTTCTAATAACTAGGTGTTGGAGAAACCAGACAGAACTCAAGATTTGCAGTGAACAGATACTCACACAACCCCCCAGTGCAGTTACAAGTTTTATTAACACTTCAGTGTACCAGCAGTTTCACCTTAAAACATAATGCACTCACCACGAGAGGAAGGAAGGACATGCCGTCCATGCTTTTCAATTCATCATATCCAGCAATATTCAAAAATGTAGGGGCCAAGTCAATATTGAGTATGGGTTCCTGCATGATCAGATAAACAGATGCAATTCAGTTAGTTGTTGTATAATAGCCCAACCAAGAGGATCCACTTAATCCTAGTCAACTGCCAGCACAATAACTCCACCTTTCACAAGTGTTCCTGGGCATTTGCTGCCCAGTGTTATTCCTGCTGTGCACCCCACAGTCCAGAAGTGAACTACACGGGGACATCTACAATTCATAACATTTAGAACATAGAACAGCACAGAAACAGGCCCTTTGGCCCACAATGTCTGTGCTGAACGCAATGCCAAACCAAACCCTTCTGCCTCCACATGATTCATATCCCTACGCCCATCTAAAGGCCTCTTAAACACTGTTGTATCTGCTTCCACCACCACCCCTGGCAGCCACCATTGTATAAAACAAAGCCTTGTCCTGCATCTCCTTTAAACTTTCCCCTTCTCACCTTAAATGCACGTCCTCTAATATTTGAGATTTCTACCCTGGGGAAAAAAGATTGACCATCTACCTTATCTATGCCTCAAATCTTATAAACCAAGCAGGTCTCCCCTCAGCCGCTCCAGAGAAAACAACCCAAGTTTGTCCGACCTCTCCTTATAGCTCATACCCTCCAATCCAAGCAGCATCCTGGTGACCTTCTGAACCCTTTCCAAAGCCTCCCCATCCTTCCTGTAATGGGGCAATCAGAATTGTACACAATACTCCAACTGTGGTCTGACCAAACTTTTATACATCTAAGGGAAATGAATGTTTCCCCTCAAGGTATGCAGATTCACTGATTGCTGGGTTCAATAGTTGGTTATGCACTGACTCAATTCACATATCAATAGATTTAAGTGAACTGCTGGGAGAAGTGAACACACACCTTAATGTCCTGTTTGGGTTTGATGCCTGGTCCACGAACCAGCAACGGCACTCGGATGTCAAACTCGTAGAGTTGCCGCTTGTCAATGGGGAGAGAGAATTGCCCTGCAAACAGAACCCAGTGTTAATGCTCCTTCTCCCAGACGTCACTGCCTCCATAACAACTGAAAACACGATAAGATTAATCTATGGGACACCCACCTTCCCCAAACAGCACAGGGGCAGCTCTTGCTTAGAGTATAGTGATAATGTTTCCACATTATTCCTGCCTTGTAATTCACAATCCTACTGAAATTTATCCAAATGTCAATGAGAAAGGGAAAGGGGTTTTTGTAAACAGCAGGTCATAACCCCAATCAAGCTACTCACTGAACTCCCAATGTTCTTGGACGAGCATCAAGAGGCCACTTATCCACAATATTAGTGACCAATAATACCCTATGGTTGATGTTAGAAACTCTTCCTGGAGAATGTTGGCACTTTGCCCAGAAAACATTTAAGTGCATCTCCCATTAGCAAATGCACATTTAAAGGCAAAAAAGTAGAAACTAAATAAATTTGCCAAGTCTGAAGGGAAAAATTTCAGTGATATTTGCACCTCATGGACTCACTCCAACACACCACCGCTGATGCCACATTCTATGAAAGGAGGTTCTTGCATTCATTGCAAGATCACTGGTATCAAATGTACAAAGCAAGCAAGAATAAAACTTCAAGGATTTAACAAAATCGGAGTGTTGGAATCAAATTACTGTCTTTCATTAACGTAAAACACGTGGATTTGGATTAGTGACACCACAACACCTTTCATACCAAACCGACCTGTGTGATAGCCATTGTCGGATGTATAGAAGATGTAGGTGTTGTTCAGCTCCTTCACTTCCTCCAATTTATTGATCACCTTCTCCACCAGGTCATCCACAGAGAGCAGAGTCTGCCACCTGTTGAGAGCAGGAGGAAATGAAACAGCTTGCACGGAGTTGGGAGGTTTGCAGCACAGGTGGAGGCCACCTCACACTGCCACTCATGAAGCAAGGGGTGGTGGATATCCTGCAGAACCTGCCCACAGCAAGTTCATGACTGAGACTACCTTCCTCATCACTTGACTTTTGTTCTAATAGTGTTCTTTCAAAAAAATTGTGCATAGTTAATTCATGTTTTTTTTCTTGTGAATGTTGTGCATTGATGCTGTGTGCCTGTGATGCTGCTGCAAGTTTTCCATTGCACCTGTGCACACATGGACTTGTGCACATGACAATAAACTCTGTGACCAAGCAACCAGTCTGCAATTACAAGGTCAGAGTTTGTGGGGGGGGGGGGAACCAAAGTGGTCAGAAAGTGAAAGTGTAGGATAGTGGGGCAGTTGGCTGGAGAACAACTGATCACAGGCCATCAAAAAAAAAACTGAAAGAAACACTAATGCTTCCAGGTCCTGATGTATCGTTGTAAGGTGAAATGGAGTGGATTGGCCCCACTCACCTTTAACATGTGAGGATAACAGAGGCCAGGAGGTGATTGGGAGCAGTTGGTGCAGGGACAAGGAAGATTTATGATAGAGTGGAAGTGGCAACTATAGTGATGATGGGAAAGATGGATTTAGAGAGATTTAATACCAATAGCAACTGTCCAAACAAATGGTTATGATCAGAAATCCCTGATTACCTATCTGGGAGGTGGTAAAGTAGTTGGAGACCTGGTTAGTTGGCAGGTATTCTGCTTCCATCAGCTTGTTAGTTCACATGCTCAGTATCACCATGATCAACTACACCAAGTTCTTAGTGTGACAACCCAGACCTAAAGACAAGCGAGTCAGTCCTACTGCATTAACAAACAGTTTGGGATTTGTCAGTTCTAGTTCTAGACACACATCGCTTCATCTTAGAAAGTAAAACATCAATTGCTTTGACCTAGCTAGAAAGGATTTGCATCCATTCTCTGGACTGGAATTAAACCCCAGTTCTGGACTGCAAAGGCCAGAGTGTAGTGAACTCTACAACTTGGTCTACAATAGGCTCAGACTGAAATACAAGAACAAAGTACCTTCTTTTGTAAACACTGTCCAAAAATTCGATAGAAGTGTTCTTCATTGGTGTCTTAGCCTGTCGGATCAGCCAGTGTTTATTCTGTGGGAGTGAGCACAAACCATCTTGAACTGCAGGCGAGACTTGGTTGCAGTTGTATCTTGTCCAGGTCCCCAGCCCAACGTTCATGCTAATTCAGGTCTCAGTGACCTTTCAATGCAGTTCATGAAACTGAAGGAGTTGCTGCAGTCCCCTTGATGGTTAGTGAAACAAGTTAACAAACCTCAAGGGGTCTTGTTTTAGATAATGTTAGTTCTGAAATGACCAGGTGACATTGAAGCAATGGCATTAGCTCTAGCATCTCTCGGCTTCTCCTGCCATCTATTGGCAATTATTGATAATTACAATTTAAAACTAGCTCTCACCATCCAACTTCGCAGCAACAAAATAAAAAAAACAAATTTGAAAAACAGATTAGCCAGCAATTGAGAACAGATGCAGTAATAAAATGAAGGAAATGTCTCTCCAACATTTGTGGTGATCTACCTCCTCTAACTTCTGAAAGCAAGATAGTGATATTCAACCTTTTCCTGCCATCAGAACCCTGCAAAAATTTCTCAGCACATCAGTTAAATTTTCCTAATTCTCTGGTCTAAAGAGCTAATCCCTGCAAAGCTGCACAACCTGCTGCATTTGTTCTACTGACCTTTCCATGAACATTGAAGCTTCCATGGCGTGGAGCTTTAACGGTGACGTAGGATTTGGTGTACCTGGGAGCTGCAGTCCAGGGGGAGTGACAGGCCGGGGTTGCCAGCACCATGAAGAATGGAACATCATGCTTCCTGGACTCCAGAAATTCCACAGAGCGGTTTGCCTGTGCAGAGATGATCAGACAGAGGTTCGCAAATCAGACAAATTTCCTTACTTCAGTTCACCAAAACCAACATTTCCCAAAGCAAGTAAAATTTTTAAATGTTAAACGTAGAAAGCAAGTGTGGAGAAGAGAGGAGAGATTAAGATTTTAGACCCATGATCTCTCAGCAGAACACAGTGTTATACTCCTTCGCTGTGACTCGTACCCACTGATGACCAATTCTTCCTCCACACACAAAAAGCAACCCTGCATTTCAAGTGTTTTGGCTGAAATCACTCCCATCCTCCAGGGAGTGACACACACTACAACTCTGATCAAGGCAGAAACTAGTCTCCAAGCTTAAAACTGAACAAACAATTGGCAACACAACATTCTGATAATTGCTGGAGATAGACTGGTTCCAGTGGGAAAGGTGTACAATTCAGACACCTTGTATACTTAGTAGCTCCCAGTGTGCTTTCAAACCGATGGGGAGATATGCAAGCCAAGGTGGAATTGTTAGTTTCCTCCCAACATGAAGGGCACTTCCCATCATCGGGACAGAAAAGTAATGTTGTTGAATTACTTAATGAAAATAAACATTTCTTTACAAAAAAAATGCATCAACATGCATAGATAAGCTCCGCTTCCTTCCTCTTTGTTTCTTTGGAGGACAGAATACATTTCTCCTTTGAGCTGCATATTAGCAAATTTATTGAACCCAAATCACTCAACAGTACAGTAACCTCAGCTTTCTTCACCAACATCAGTGGCAATCAGGGTTACAAAGATTGGCACAAACACATCACCATGTGTTGAAGGAATATTACATCATTTAACATGTAGTGTAGCCAAGTACACTTTTGTTTTACTTGAATATGCTACTATCCCAATTAAGAAAATATTCACAATCAAGTTATTCCCCAAAATGCTTTCAGCAACAGCTAGAGAGTTGTTTAATTTTTATAAACTAGATCGTGCACAGATTAGTGCATCCATTTTGACAAAACCACATGTCTCTGAAGCTGTGTCGTTGCCCCTTCTATTGTAGTTTAGCAATAACATTACAAGTTACTTCCTTTACATTATAGGAAAATACAAAGTGAAGTCCCCGATAGCTCCTCATGAACTGAGATTTGACAATTCAGAACTGCTGTGCCTTACTATGAGGTCAGTCAGATAGTCCTTTTGGTAGTTGCCATTGTGCCTTTCAGCAGCACCGTTCACAGATAACGTGTAGTTGTAGTACTTTGAGTTTCCCACCTGCAAAGGAAGATATCACAGATCAGCTCATTAAATTAAACAATCCTCTGCAAATGAGGATGTTAACCTGAAAGATCCCAAATAGTTCTCAATCTTAATAACGTCCAGGAAACAAGGAAGTTGTTAATCGACTATCCCCAGATCAAAAACAGAAGTGCTGGAAGAGCTCAGCCAGTCAAGCAGCACCTGTGGAGAGTCAATGTTTTGGGTCAGGAACCCTTCCTCAGAACTGAGTTAGTTATTGTAGGACTCTTAACAGTGTTGAGGAAGAGAGGGATCTTGGGTCCCTCAAGGTTGCCATGCAGGTCAATAGGGTTGTTAAGTAGGCATATGGTGTGTTGGCCTTCATTAGTCAGGGTAGAGTTCAAGAGCCGTGAGGTAATGTTGCAGCTCTATAGAACTCTGGTTAGACCACACTTGGAGTATTGTGTTCAGTTCTGGTCACCTCATTACAGGAAGGATGTGGAAGCTTTAGAGAGGGTGCAGAGGAGATTTACCAGGATGGTCTACAATCCAGGCAGCATGTCTTATGAGGAGAGGTTGAGTGAGCTAGGGCTTTTCTCTTTGGAGAGGAGGATGAGAGGTGACTTGATAGAGGTCTACAAGATAAAAGGCATAGATTGAGTGGACAAACTTTTTCCCCCAGGGTGAAAATGGCTAACATGAGGGGACACAATTTTAAGGTGAGTAGAGGAAGGTCTGAGGGGATGTCAGAGGCAAGTTTTTTTTTTAAAAAGGGCACTGATGGATGTGTGGATTGTACTACCAGCAGAGGTGAGGGCAGATACATTAGGAACATTTAAGAGATTCTTGGATAGGCACATCGATGATAGAAAAATGGAGGGCTATGTGGGAGGGAAGGGTTAGACAGATCTTAGCAGGATAAAATGCCAGCACAACATTGTGGGCTGAAGGGCCTGTACTGTGCTGTAATGTTCTACGTTAGTTATTGCAGTGGAGTGAGGGGCAGAGGTCAAATGTGGTGCAAGCAAGTTACCTCATGGAGATAGGTTAAGACAGATCAGCTGATAAAGGAGCTCAAGTACTGACATTTACAGAAACAGGTCAGAAAGGGACATCAGCACAATGATGGAAATAATGAGAACAGTTTACTTGAAGTTGGAGAATTCAATGTTCTTTACATTGTTCCCAGACAGTCACAAAGTTCCCGGACAGTTCTTTGTTGGGCCTCAGTAAGGCAGTGGAGGAGACTGCAGACAGAGGTCAGAGTGGGATTGAGAATTACAGCGCAGGCAACAAAGCTCAAGGTCATCGCTGTGGGCTGAGCACTGGTGCTGCTCAGGGTGATCACCCAATCTGTGTTTGGTTTCTCCAGTGCAGAGGAGACCACTAATGCAGTACACCAAGTTGGAAGTGCAAGTGAATCACTGCTTCACCTGGAGCGATTGCTTGGGTCCCTGGACGGTGGGAAGGGAGCGAGGTGAGAGGGCAGGTGATGCTTAGAACCATAGAACACTACAGCACAGAAAACAGGCCATTCAGCCCTTCTAGTCTGTGCTGAAACAGTATTCCACTAGTCCCATTTACCTGTACCCAGTCCACAACCCTCCAGACCTCTCCCATCTACGTATCTATCCAATTTATCCTTCACCTCTGGTTGTGTGGGAAGGTGCCCTGGGAGTGACGAGTGGGGCAGAGGAGCAGACCAGAGCCAAAAAGTGAGTGGTCCCTGTAAAATGCAGAAGAGGGGAGGACATGACTGGTGGTGGGATCACGTTGGGGTTGGTGGAAATTCTGAAGGATAAACACATTAAAGGATGATGGTGGGGCAGAAGGGAGAGTACCAGGGAACCCAGTCCTTGTTCTATCCAGGGGAGAGGACAGAGAGCACTAGTGTGGGACGTACAGTTGACAGCTTCATCCACTATGGCAGAGGGGAAGCCATGTATTAGGACAGAACATATTTCAGGAGGTACTGGAACGGACAGCCTCCTCACTGGAACAAAATGTGACGGACAAAACCTGGAAGAATGAAGTCTTTGCCAGAGGCAGAGTGAGGGGATGTATTGGCAGGGTAGCTGCGGGCTTGTAAAAGATGTTAGTGGCTAGCTCATCTCCCAAGATGGAGATGGACAAACCCAGGAAGGGAAGGGAAGTGTCCGAGGTGGACCACGTGAACACAAGGTGGAATTTGACAGCAAAGGTGATTGAGATTTGAGTTGTGTACAGGGTGTGGCACCAATGCAGTCGCTGATGTGTTGAGCAAAGAGCTGGGGGTGTAGTCTGAATAAACCTGGAACATGGACTGTTCCACATACCCAACAAATAGAGGTGTACCTGGGGCCCCATGCGAGTTCCCACAGCTACACCTTTAAC
This sequence comes from Pristis pectinata, assembly GCF_009764475.1. Taxonomy (NCBI): domain Eukaryota; kingdom Metazoa; phylum Chordata; class Chondrichthyes; order Rhinopristiformes; family Pristidae; genus Pristis; species Pristis pectinata. Next base: position 19,205,724 of record NC_067433.1, on the reverse strand, counting down.
TGGCCTTGTGTCTTCCTCACTCTTCCAAGACTGTTTTGAAAACTGCAACCCTTCCCCCAGTTCTGAGGAAGGGTCCCTGACAAAAGGTTAACTGCCTTCTCTTTCCACAGAGGCTGCTCCATTGGATGAGTTCTTCCAGCATTTGTGTTTGTGTCAGATTCCAGCATCTGTGGTTTTGTTTCCCCACTGTGTGGGATTAATTGAGGTCAGTTGCTGCCATGGTCCACCTACCTCTGGATGGACAGTGAGACCACAGGAGAGTACCAGATCCCTCACATTGTGGATCCAGTTTAGACCAGTCCAAGATGACAAGTGGCTGGGGTCATGAGATTGCCATGGACCAATGAGCAAGGCCAAAGGCATCTTATAATCCCACTCAAGAATTTCTAATGAAATGATTAAGGTGAACATGTGGTCAAATGTATAATCCGAATCTTTGATAAACAGTGACATTTCCCAACACATTCCATAAAACTGATTTAATACATCAGATTATTTTTCTCAAAATACAATGCATGATCAAAAGGGTCAGCTCTGATTCCTTTTCTTTGAAGGATGAAATACATTTCCCCTTTGTCTCATTAGAACCATTACCCAATTCTGTCAGCAAGGTCTTATCTTCCTTTTCCAACATTCATGGATAAAAAGACCAGCTGGGGATGGGAACAAGCCTACTATGATTGCTTGAAAAGGAACATTAGTCAACAGTGCAGAGTTAGTAAGTCAGAAGGGGCTTAATTGGTTCGATAAAGCATTGAGAGTTAAGAGCATTCTTTGCTCAAGCTGCCTCTGGGGCCTACTTCAAGAAGGGAAGCCAGTGGTAGTTTCTGGTCTCCAGCAGCTACAAGATGACATTCACCAGAGAGGAGCTGTGACAACATTGAGTAGTGTGGATATTGGCCAGGTGAGACAACAAGGTCAGAATACATGGAAGCACCATCACATTCCCACAGCAGGGGCAGCCAGGCAAGTATCAGAGGGAAGGGGGGGGGCAGCAAGCAGAAGGTAATAATTCATGGGATTGGCACATCCTTTAACATTCTTGTTAACAGTCTTCAAAGTGACCCAAATCAGCCATGGTACAGAGTCTGGAGTTACAAATTTGTTAAGAATGTCTGATCGACTTCTCCAAAAAGCAAATGAGTGAATCAGCTGGTTTTATAATAATGGTTAGATGCTTTACTAGTTCAGTAATAGAGATCTTTACCTCAAAGCACATTAATAAATTGCCAAAAGTGTGCAATCTGTCGAAGAAAACTAAATTACTGCAATATTTTAATTGTTCATTAGCCAAACTACAAGGAAACTGCAGTTTTGGCTGTGTTGTGCATCTATTTGCAATGGGTGTTTGTGTAGCTTGGTCATATTCAAAAGTGAGAACAGATCATCCAACATCAGCAGGCAAGGTTATTGCACATTTTAGTCAGCTTGTTATCAAACATACACAGATTAATGTGAAGAATTTGCCACTCTAGAGGGCAGGCAATTGTTGGGTTAATAATGGAAAACTCAACTTTCAGACTGCAACAAGGTTAGATGTCCTAAAGTGTTTCATAAAGATAGGAGTCAGAAAGAGGGAATACCTAACAAACATCAAGAGAAAAATTGAAAAGTTTCATTGAAGGAGGGGGCCAATTTGGGAGAGATTGAGTGCAGATCCTGGCTGGCTGATGAGCAAAAGTCACCCATTTACAGTGCCTGCAGATCTCAGTCTGCTTAAGGAGAGATCACCACCTACCAGTCCATGCCAATGATCCCAGCCCATGGGGACATGGGCTGTTCCACCAACTGCAGGATGCCCATACTGTCAGAAAATAAAGCACACATTATCAGTGGAAAGATCTGGCCAGAATTCCTTAGAAGGGCAACTAGATTCTAGAGGGAAAAAAAACACCAGATCATTATTTGGAAATGCAACATTACATCAGCAGAGCAACATCCTTGCCCTTCTGTAGCCACTGAACACCCAGGAATTGGTTTATATAAATGACTACAAAATAGCAACATTACCCAGATTTAGTAGTAACAGTAAAACTAATTGTTTGCTGTCACAAGACCATAAACCCAGCAGTAACTCTGGGATCTCCTCACATGCATAATGTAACAAATGAACTCTGACTGCACATGCAGCCTTGAATGGAAGTCACAGGAATTGATAAGAATGGGTCACTTCTGAAGCAAAAAATAGCCTGAAAATATTTCATTTTGTTGCACTATTTCCAAGTTTCCTTTTATTTACTCAGTCACAGGATGCCACCATCTTTAATTGTTTAGTTGCCCCCAAACTGAGGAGGCAGCACGAGTCAACCACACCAGGTGGGTCTGGAGTCACATACCAGGAAGGATGGCAGAATTTTTTCCAAAGGAATTCAATGAGTCAAATCAGTTTTTAAAAGGTCAATCCTGTCTGTACATTTGTGGTCATCCTTAAAAATATTTTTTTTAATTCCAGGTTATTAACCCAATTTAAATTCCACAGCTGCCATTGCAGATTGAGACTTGTTACTGGTTTAATAATTTAAATTGCTATACCACCATTGTAGAACAGGTTGATTTTAAAAAACAGTTTGCAAAGTTAGAAGTACCCAAACACTCTTGTCTCAATACATTAGTTTTATGTTTGTGGAATAGATTATATTGAAATAATTGAGGTAATTCTTTCAAGCTTGATTAAATTTCTGAAAATATAAAAATAAGAACTACTTTTAATCAAGATTCCAAAAGAGCTTTTAAGAATCTTTTTCCTGGTTTTCTGTTCACAAGATTTCTTCAATGCAAATGACTGTTCAGCTACCTTGTTCACATCAGCTACCAGGGATCCATTTGACTGATGTCCACATACAAATGTAAAGACAAACTTCTCTTTTTTTTTTACAAAAAGCTTCCAGAGGTCAGCTACAAGCAGCAATGCTTTGCGACTGATGACAACAACGTCTGTACTATAATGCACTGCCTTCCTTGGGCTGGACAAACAGTGAGTGGTTGAAAATAGAGACCAGAGGAGGGCAAATTTGGACACTCATCCAACAACATCACATCCTGAACATTTTCCTTGCACAATAATTTCAGCTGGGAGAGGGGTCAAAAGTGGATACAAAGGAAACCCAGGACTAGCAGATGGAAGCATCAAATGGATATTACACTGCCCAATGCATCCTACTGGGAATTTCTGTCTAGCCTAGTTAGTGAAGAGTTCATACAAGAGTCATTAGTGTATATAATTCCCACAAGATTCTTGAACTAAGTCCCTATCATCTGCTGACTTACTGTCTGCAGATCCACCTACTCAAAGTTGGCCACATATTACTGGGAGTGTCAGTACTCATGCAGCTGGAATCAGGGTCAGGAACATGGGCTGAATGTACAACCAAGCCAGAGCAGGGGCTCAGGAACACTGGGGATCCCAAATGCTTGCAAATTTCAGCTGAAACTTACATAGAAGTTAAATTAATGGAGGGGTTGACCACTGTACCCCATTGCTGCCGAGTCATTGCCAGCAGCCTTAATCACATCTGCATTTATGTCATCTACAGAAACTCCATACCCATATCTGTCACATACAAAAGTGACCAGGTGTAATGCTGCATGTACCTGTTCAATTAGTTGAATGGCTGTTTTATTTTTGTTCAGTGGCATTTAAAAGTTCAAAGATTTACAGCCAGCTTTAGAACTCAAAGTATCCTCAATTATATCATGTCTTCAAAAGCAATTACCCCATTCTTTAAATGTAAAGCTTTAAGAATGAGATGAGAAGTTACAAAAAAAGATTCTAGGCAAAATCTCAATACCAAGTCTTGTTTCAGTACACTATCAGATCAAGGTGGGCAGGTGGAGGTGGTGGTGCTACAGACCACCGTGAGCGAGGAGAGTGCATGACCTGTGTCAATAAGGAGATTAATGCACCTTTGTAAAGCAGATAACTTGACCAACTACACATAATGGTATGGGGATATTTAAATCTCTTCTCCCCTGCCCACAGGGAAATGAGAAACAGCAGCTCACTCTACCTTGTGTACTCAGTGTGAATCAATGGAAGCTACTTGTTTAATTTCCCCAAACACCTTGTGACAAACATTTGCACTGTTTGATCTGCTCAATATTTATGAGTCAAGGACTTAGTTGGCAAGCATTTTCTTTCTCACCTTTTAACAGTCTTTGAGCACAAATGTGGATAATTCCTCACTTCTTAAAACCTCATGGAATTGAACCAGATTTCCTTCCAATGCTCAAAGATTATATCAAGCCTCAGTTAGCCTCTAATTTGCTTAGATACTAATTTCCACTCTCAAATGAAGGTTGGGCAGAACACCCATTGAGAGGCATAGGTTCTCAAGTCTGAGGACTCAAATCTTTCAGTTTCTATGTACCCAGTGGCTTTCACACTCCTAGTGTGATGGGACCCAAATTTTTGAAATTTCAATCTGGATTTAAGAATTCCTCCAGAGTCTCACTCCCTACTTCTGTAATCATTTCCATCCTAAAAACATTCCACAGTAACTGAGCTCCCCCAGTCCTAGCCTCCTGAATTAATTGCAGTCATTGGCAGTGCCAATGTTGATTTAGATTTAGTTGCTAAAAGCCTTAAACTTCCATATTTCTCCAAATTAGAACACTTACATCAAGCTTCTGTCAATCTTTAATATCTTGTGGTTCAGGATTGTTTTACATTTAAGATATCTTTTAGTCACACATACATCGAAACACAGTGAAATGCATCTTTTGCATAGTGTTCTGGGGGCAGCCCGCAAGTGTCACCACACTTCTGGCACCAACATAGCACGCCCATAACTTCCTAACTTGTAGGTCTTTGGAAATGTGTAGGAAACCCGAGCACCCGGAGAAAACCCACGCAGACACGGGGAGAATGTACAAACTCCTTATGGACAGTGGTTGGAATTGAACCCAGACACTGGCACTGTAATAGCGTTACACTAACTGCTACACTACCACCCCTATGAAGAGTTTAAATATTTTTGCTATATTAATGGAAGAGGTTGTTACTGTACAAGTGGACAATCTTCAAGTGCATACTGAGATAGGAGGATGCGTCAGTAACCAGAGGGAGGCTGGATTAAAGGAAGTAACTCACAGCAAATAGTTTTGTTCTCACCCAACACCCACTGTTTCAGCAGAAGTCACTGGACACAAATTTTTTTCTCAAGTCGAGGGGAACCGAGACCATTCGTTGCCATCACCCATCACCCCGGCTGACATTAATCATGTGGGCACTTGAGCTTTAACCAGCTCGAGTTGTGCAGCGAGCCCCAGGGAGAACAATTGTTGAAATGAGGTGATATGTCACAGCCAAACCTAATCCAGAATACAAAACTTTTTACTATATCCAAAAGGGGATGTAAAAGACCTTTGCAACCAATTAAGAACTTTTGAAATGTAGCTGTTGTAATTCAGGAAGTAAAAAAGCAACATCCAAAAAACATGGATTAAGGGTAAACACCAGCTACAAGACCAGGAGTAACTTTCCTGCTCTTAAAGAGTGCCATAGGATTCTCCATACCCACTGGTGGCACCAGACTTTGTTTAATACCCTATCAAAAGCTCCCTCTCTGTACTGCAGATGGGGAACAGGCTAGATTTTTGCACACAAGTCTCTGGAATGGAATGTCAGCCCATAACCTGAGGGAGCAGTGAGATCATGGAGGAATTTTTAAACCAGGCTGTAATTTTAAAATTTAACCCTCATGCTCAAGTCAAGAGGTTATCAACTGACTGAAGATCGACAATCCATATTACCTGATTGAGGTATTTGCCCGCATAGAAGGTCTGGTATCCCCTCTTCTTTAGGTAGACAGAGAAGGCCTGTGGCTCCATGACTTTCTGCCAGTGCACACTGCTGCAGTTCCCACTTAGTGAGTTGTTCCGCACCAGGTGATTGTGTGGATACTTCCCAGTTAAAATCGCACTGCGACTTGGACAGCAAAGTGGAGTGACAACAAACTACAAAGGAACAAACACGGCACAACATTAGGCAGAGGCACCACTGGCACAAACAATTCAAGACCAGCCTGCCTCATCTAGTGGCCCAGATTCTGCAATGGTACAAATGATTGTTATGTAATTGTTGTATTGCAAAAACAACATGGTGATGGAGAGACGAGGTGCATTGTGCCCCAACAATCACCGCAAAGATTAGCTGATTCAAAGCACACATTTTAGAAGTTTGTAGATTGCTTACAATTAAAGACAGAGCTTGAGGTGCATATTTTCAAGGGAAAGTGATAACACACATTTAAAACATAGGACATGCACAAAACTTTGAAGTTACTACAAGAATAGACTACAAGGAAGCACGTATAGAAGAACTTATTTAGACTTCATGGAGGAATGCCCCAACTTCTCCCCCCGCCTGTGACCTTGTCAGAGGGGCAGAACCACCAAGGCAATTGTATTCTCTGCCTCCCACTTTCATGCAATGGTTCCTCCAGAAGTTACACTAGGAATAATTGAACAGCACCCATATACCAAACTCAAGTGTCCGTATGTGAAAGAGGAAACTTATTGCTTAAGTACTGTTCCACCAAGTTGCAATAGCAAAACGGAAAAGCGTACCAGTTTTCACCACCGATCCCAGTCCTCCACCCGTCCCCTTCACCCCCATCAACTGCTGACCTGGGTTTACAACAGTTGACACGTCAGCATGCAACACTCAATACCATTCTAGATCTGAGCAGAAGTCAAAGTTCCAGGACCTCTAATTACAAGATAGACAAACCACTGTATGGTGTGAACCAAGTTGTGAGATGTATTGCAACAGTGAGATATATTTACCGCATTAGTGAATGTAACTCCTGCATCTCCAATTAAGGCTCGAGTCTTCTTCATGGGAGTCTGAAACAGTGGCATACAGTAGTGTAAGTGACATAATACAAGTACAAACTTTACAGTGTTCCAAACTGGGATCCATGCTGGACAGAAATTGAAAGTTCCTACAATTGAAGATCACATTTATATCCCTTATAAACATAGCACTTGGTAATTCTAATGCACATCATAGTTGGAAGTCAGATTTCTGCTGCCTTAGCAGTTATGGGGAACTGCATGGATCAGGACTCTAAATGCAAAGATGGTTACTGCCATAGAGCAGAGATAACACATCTGTCCCCTGGTTAAAAAAGCACCATGGAAACTAGTATACTACATGTAGATTATTTTTAAGTTAACAGTTGCTGTTTATCTAACTGCAAGACCTCCCAAAGAGTTTTTCTCCCCCCAACCCCCCCCCCCAGTGGTAGGGTAGGAAGAGGAAAGCAAAAAGACAACTTGCAGGACAGTTAATGGTCTGGATCACTGGTCTTTTTATTTCAAAAATAAACTTAATTCATAATAAGAAATGTATGCAAAAGAAAAACAATTCAAAATTTTACATTCATGGACATTCATTTAGCTTTTCAAACCATAACCACTCATATGGCCCTCTGGGGGGTAATACACCATTTCAATGTTTGGGATACTTCCCCACCTGACTCAGCCCCTCCACGTGCAGTAGCGGAAGGAACCCAGACTGTGGTCCTTCCCCACAACCTCAGCATTGGCTGCACCGAGCTTCAGTGCATTCCTTAGCACGGACTCCTGGAACGTGCCAATTGGCAGCATTCCTTTACAGACATCTCGCTGTGCTGGAAGACCAACAAGTTTCGGACAGACCAAAAGGGAGTCTTTCACCAAGCTGATGATCTTCCAGCAGCACTTGATGTCGGTCTCGGTGTGTCCCCCCACCCCAGGAACAGCCTGGAAATCAGAGTCCTCTGTTACACAGCTGCTGGGGATGAACCAAGACGTGGAGCCTTGCATCCTTCTCCACACCTCCTTTGCAAATCCACGGGTGACTCACTCTCGAAGGAACTTCGGGGAACAGCTTCTTCATGCAAAGGGTGGTGCGTATTTGGAGTGAGCTGCCAGGAATAGTGGTTGAGGTGGGCACATTAGCAATATTTGAAATCCATCTAGATAAGTACTTGGATAGGAGAGGTTTAGAGGGCTATGGGCCAAATGCAGGCAGATGGAACTAGCTTGCTGGGCAGCACAGTCAGCATGGATGAGTTGGGCCTGTTTCCATGCTGTACGACTAATGAGAAGTTTGTCCCATTGGCACAAGATCAGCAATACCACAATGTGCAAATCCACAAAGGAGCTGGAGGAACTCAGCAGGTCAGGCAGCATCTTTGGAGGGAAGTGGACAGTTGACATTTCTGGTCAAGACCCTTCATCCATTCCAACACAGAACATCTCAATTGATTTCTTGATCAAGAGAAAAGTATAATACAAGTATGCAAAGCATTTCTCTCCACTGATTTACAACCAGGTGTAAGTCAAGTCATTATAACTCTTGCTGCTCACGTCAAACATCTGAATGAGTGATCTAAAAGGTTGATTTTTGTAGTTGTGTTACTGATAACAATCCCCCCCACAACTACCTTACAGAGGTTAATCAGTGTGTAGAATGGATCATTCTGTAACTGATTATCAACAGGTGATTGATGTTCAACATATACCCATTCCTCAGACCCCTCAATAAAAGCCCAAACTGCAAAGACAATGTCAATAAAACAGCCCCAGCACAAACAGTCAAAGCACTAATAACAGTCAGGAATGCAGTTACAGTGTAAACATGGACTATAGTGTGGGGAGTTTAGATTACAAAGTCACCAAACAGGATTACAGTTCAGAGAAAGGATTTCTCTCTTACAAACAAAGGCTTCATCCAGTAGTCTACATTTGGGGTCTTAAAACAATTTTTATTTTAAAATAAAATATTTCTGTAATTAGCTTAAAGTCCCCAGCTTTGCTCATTTGGCATCATATTCATTACTTGAGAGTGATGTGTTCAGGACCAGCCCTGGCCTGGAGCAGAATTAATGTTCTTAGAACTTGAGTTTACTGCATCACTGAGAGGATGTGGTCATCTTCTCACTTATACTTCAGATTCAAGAAATGCAGAATAGGGATTGTGTAGAGATAGTGTTGAAAGAGGAAAGAGAAATAGATTTCATTTAATGAAAAGAATCTGCACAAAAACAAAAGCACTCCATCTGACTATCAGCATCAACCATTCCCATCTGAGATACACCAGTTGCGTTCAAAATAAATTCTCTCTACAGTGTTCCAACATGTCTCAACTTCAGTCTCCAAATCCCCACTGACCAGAGACCGCTTTTCCATTTACCACAGCAGCCCTCCATTTCCATATTAGCAATTTGATCAGAAGCTCAGATACTCAGAATTAAATACAAGATGTTCATCAGCAATTCCACAGAGCTCGCACAAAAAGGTTCGCAAACAAACACTGCAACAGGCAACTGAGAAAGTCAAGAAAAAATTCTCTCTCCACCGCAGAGGTAGAGAGGGAGCGTAGTGAGAAGATCTGTTGGGAAAGGTTTTGCACTGAGATTTCACTTCAAATAATTGGTAGAACTCAACACATCCATGGCATTCAGCAGCATGGGCTAAAAACCACAGTCTGATTTGGGCAGAGTCCAGCAGACATCATGAAGTTAAACAGACCTGCTGTTGGTAGTGGCATTTGAAGAACGTCCTAAAAACTGATTGTGATATTTCAATAGCTCCTTGAATAGCACCAAAGGAACGTGTATCAGTCTTAGCATTTTCACACAAGATAAAATTTCTATTTGATAATCCAGGATTCACTTGGTACTGCAATGGGAGTGCCAGTCTGGTGAGACTCCAGTGATGCTCAAACTCATGACTAGATTTGACTGAGAATCAGTTGGGCTGGGACACATGACCATCAATATGGACGATCAGTGTGACACCTGTTCCAGCAGCACATGCTTTCCATAAAAGCAAAGACCACAAGAAACAGGAGCAGGAGTCAGCCATCTGGTCCATGAAGCCTGCTCTGCCATTCAATAAGATCATGGCTGATCTGGCTGTGGACTCAGCTCCACCTAGCTGCCTTTTCCCCCCATAACCCTTAATTTCCCTACTATGCAAAAATTTATCTGCGTCTTAATGAAGTAGTCGCTACTGCTTCCCTGGGCAGATAATTCCAGATTCACTACTCCCAGAAGAGCAGTTTCTCCTCATCTCCATCCTAAATCTATTCCCCAAATCTTGAGGCTATGTCCCCCAGTTCTCATCTCACCAACTAGTGGAAAATTCTTGCTTCCACCTTATCTATCCCTTTCATAATTTTATGTTTCTATGAGATTCTGAATTCCAACAAGTATAGTCCCAGGCGACACAGCCTCTCCTCACAGGCTAACCCCCTCATCTCTGGAATCAACCTGGTGAACCTCCTCTGCACCACCTCCAAAGCCAGTACTACTTTCCTCAAGTAAGGAGACCAGAACTGCACGCAGTACTCCAGGTACAGCCTCACCCGTACCCTATACAGTTGCAGCATAACCTCCCTGCTCTTAAATTCAATCCCTCTAGCAACGAAGGCCAACACTCCATTTGCCTTCTTGATAACCTGTTGCACCTGCAAACCAACCTTTTGCAATTCATGCACAAGCATTCCCAAGTCCCTCTGCACAACAGCATGCTGCAATCTTTCACCATTTAAATAATCATCTGATCTTCTATTTTTCCTTCCAAAGTGGATGACGACAGATTTACCAGCATTGTACTCCATCTGCCAGACCCTTGCCCACTCGCTTCACCTATCTACATCTCTGCATCTTCTGTGTAATTTGCTTTTCCACTCAACTTAGTGTCATCAGCAAACTCAGATATGTTACACACTGTCCCCCTGCCAAATAGGGAATGTATCTCGTGAAAACTATTTCCAAAGTGAGTATTCAAGAGAAAACCTTAAGCTACAAGATAGGAAATGAAACTGTAGCACTGGATGACATGGTGACTGGCCTTCAGCTCATGGAAAGTCACAAGGCCGTTTTCATACACAAGCAAATCGTTTGGATATTGTTTCTGGTCAGGGTCACTTGCATCGACAACAATTCCACATTATCCAGCTTTATTGCTCAATTTTATCTAGGAGCAAGGGTTTCCCCAGACTCTCAGTTTAGTGAACTCTTAGGTTCCAAGGCTTTAACTAATCTGCAGTACAACAACATTTACACTGGTAAGCATTTCTTCAGCGTTAAATTCCAATCTTAAACAAGTGCTTAAGGGGCAGAAAAGCAGAGCTTGTACTAATTACATTAGGTGCTATAAAGCCCATATTCAGAAACCCATTGAACTGTTTATTTACATAGAGTGATTACCACACAACACATGAAGCTCTTTGCTAGATTGAATTTTACTCACACATTACAGATGTTGCATAGACTAAAACTGTGTGTCAGACACTAGAGGAGCAGCAAGGATGGGGCTGAGGTTAACCACATGGAGACAAGTGAGAAACAAAGTACCAGAGAACACTGAGAACTTGACTAGTTTGGTATTATAGGTTGGACCATCCATTACAACACGAGCACAAGAAACCACTACAGCACTAGGCCACTCTGCACCAAGAGCCTGCTTCCCTATTCAAAAACATCATGGCCAACTCCTACCTCAGCACCATTTCCTGTCCAATCCCCAAATCCCTTTAGTATCCATAAATCTATTAATCAGTTTTAAAATCTCTGCTTCCACTGCCCTCTGGGGTAAAGAATTCCAAGGATTCACTCCCATGAAGAAGTTTCCCCTGAATGGTCCACCCAATATTTTAAGACTCTGGCCCCAAGCTCTGACTGCTCAGCCAAGGAAAACATGCTCCCCACATCTACCCTGTCGAGCCCTACAGGAGGGAAACAGAGGCTGAGCCTACTCAGTCACTCCTCACGCGAGGGGTCCATCACCTCAAGAACCAGTCTGCTCAATCTTCAGTGTATTCCCTCTACAGCAGGTATGCCCATCCTGAGGTAATGAGATCAAAATTATGCACAATATTCCAGGTGTGGTCTCACTTGTAATTGTAGTAAGCCACATTTCATTGAGTACAACTTAGATATGGCATTATTGCAATCATTGTACTACAAAAACCAAGATAACATTTGCCTTCCTCACTGCCTACTATAGGGGCAAGTTAGCTTTGACTCATACACAAGGACAGCAAGGTTCATTTGGTAAATTGAGTTATTATTGACATGTACCAAGGTACAGTGAAAAACTTTTGAACATTAGTTTTCCCAATATCATTTTAAAAACAATTTCTCTTTCTACTGAAATGATTAACCTCATGTTCCACATTGTACTCCATTTCCCACATCGATCCCATTCACTTAGCTGGTCCCTCTCCCCATGAGGACCCTTCACATCCTCATCACCACCCCTACTCTGTTACCATGGGTCTCCTCAGCCAAAATGTCAATAAAGATTGACTTGAGTCACAGCACCAATCTGTTGGCAGCCTGCTGACCTGAGAAAGACCCCTTTACTCCAGCTCTGTTTTCTGTCCATCCTCAAACTTACAATATACCCCAGTGAATTACCCCCCACCAATTCCTTTTGCTTAAAGACTTGCTCACCAACTTGTGCAAGACCCTATCAAAAGGGATCCTAGTTTAAATACACCACATGCACCTATTCCCTCTCATCTACCCTGCCAGGCAGATTCCCAAAGAATCCAATAGGCAAGAACCATGATTCACAAATCCCTGTCAACTCTATTCCCTCTCATTACCATTCTCCAAATGTCTAGATACTGCATCTTTTACCTTCCAGCATTCTCCACCCTCCACCCCCCCCCCCCAAAAGACCCACATCAGGCCAACAAATCAGTTCTGACTTGTTTCTTATTTCCCTCCTTTCTGAAACATTTCCATCATACTGGCAGCTCTCCAATCTGCCCAAACCGTTCCAGAACTAGAACATTATCGAAGAGCATTCATTTCCTCACCCACGCTGAACCCTCCATTATTTCCAGCCATTTCTGCACCTTTCTCCATAGGGAGAAGATTTAATTTCCTCTTAGTAAATCCTCCTCACACTTGCTAATCTTATTCTCTTCATACATCTGTGGAAGACCCTCTCAGTTTTTTTTTTAAAAAAGCTTCTGGCTTTAACCTTCCTTCATCAACTTCATGATCATCCTTCACTAAATTCTAAAACACAATCCTTAGGTTCACTGGAGAAACAAAGGACTGCAGATGCCATCTTGGAACCTTGCAGCCTAACGGCATGAATGTTGAATTCTCCCACTTCAGGAGAATTCTCCACCACGCCCCTGGTGGATCTGCTCTCCCCCACACCTGTCTACCACTACCTGTATTTACCTATCACCACCCTGCACCCACCCCACCTCCCCTCTTTTGCCAACCTATCACTGCTCTGCTTTTCCCTCCTACATATTGGGATTCCCCTTTTCCTACCTTCAGTCCCGAAGAAGGGTCCCGACCCGAAACATTGACCACCTGCTTTTCTCCACAGATGCTGCCTGACCCTTAGGTTTACTGCAACTATACAAAGCCGCTTCTTTACATTTGATCCTACTTTAATATTTTCTCCAATTATCTATGGCTGGCCCACCTTTCCTACGGTGCCAGGAAGAGATGTATACTTGTTGCACATTATGGGGTATTTATTTAAATAGCATCCATTGCCTAGCTACTGTCATGCTCTCTAATGCAGTCTCTCTCTCTCTCTCTCTCTCTCTCTCTCTCTCTCTCCACCCCCCCCCCCCCCCACCCACCAATCATTGTTAGGCTGCCTCTCATATTTAGTGTCCCTTCTTTGTATCAGAGACCCTGCCTTGGTACATGCCCTATGTTCAGAGGCCTGTAAACAGCCAGCATTTTCTGTGCCCTCCTAAGCTCTATCCAAACTGACTCCACACCATGATCTGGTCAGCCAAATCCTCTCCAACTATTGTACCCAATGCCAGCACCACCCTCCTCTTCCTTATTGCAAGCTTACTTCTAGTTTAAATGTTTTACTTCACCTTTCCCCAGCTCCCTCAGCAACCCCCGGCTACCCAAAGAGAATGTCTCAATCTACAAACTAGTTACCAGCTAGTAACAACGTTAGAAAAGGTGATGAGAGTCACTACAGAATGCAAACCACCTTAAAAACAAAGTGCTGGGGGTCCAGGGAGAGGCAGCCTGTGTCCAGGCGAACTACAGATGTTGATGCTTCAGGAATACAGCCCGAGGAACATCAACATCAATCTGACAGTGGGCGAAGTTTTATGCATTGTCCGTTATGGAAAACCGGGACGGAGGGCTCATTACAAGAGTAAAGTTCACGTTGCAAACTCCACTGTGGGAGTTACGAAGGCAGTGCTGGGGATTCCCCGTCAATGTAACAGCTGCGACGCAGAGACTGGAAGTGAGAACCCTAGTCTTACAGTTACCCTCGAAACCAACAGGGGAGAGCAACCTGCCCCGACCTACCATTCCCCCCAGCTCCACGTCCTGGTCATCCGTCAGTATCAGCACGATATTCCTCCTGGTGCAGAGCACAGACCGATAGGACCCGATCAGGAGCAGAAACGTTACCAACTTCATGATAAGGGATGAGCGAGGAGCAGCTCGGCGGACCAGGGACCACGAATGGGTTAACACTGAATCAGGCTTCACTACCTCCGGCTTCCTGTCCTGAAACTTTTCGAGCACCAATCCCACTCCCGCCGCCAACGCACAGCTTTAATACAGCGGCGGGGCACGCCTGTAATTGACAGCCCACGAAACCAATCACCTGCGCCAATAATGTATCCGGCTGTGTTCAAGCACCAATCGCTCTGCAGGGGCTGCATCCAGGGTGAGGCCCCGCCCCTTTGTGGCTTATTAGTATAAAAGGGGGTGGGCCCCGAGCAATCATCTGGGGGCATGTTAATCAGTAGTGATGGTCATTGGCTTTAGTAGTGTTGAAATACTCCTTCCCTTTGTGGTCATTTTAATTATTTTGTTAAAGAAACTTCTTAAATAAATGCGGTTAGTTACTAAAGCCATTACTTCTTGAGCCCAAACTTTAGAGGAGTTAGATTGCATGTTATTGGAGCAACAGACAATCTGCTGCAGATCTCTTCCAGCAGATCGCTCGTTGCTCCAGATTCCAGCATCTGCAGTCTCTTGTATCTGCACTGAATGGGATTGGATGTGTTGGGTGTTGAAGGTCCAATGGCATTACTCCGGTTGAAAAACACTACGATGCTGGAGGATCTCAGCAGGCCAGGCAGCATCTGTGGAGAAAAGCAGGCGGTGAATGCTTCGTGTCCAGATCCTTCTATCTCCTCCCCAAAATTTAACTCTCTAGCATTACTCCAGTGTTGGCCAAAGATGCCAATGAGCATGGGACATGGCTGCCATCTGCATTACTGTTGGTCAATGCAGATAAAATTTATAATTTAAATAAGGTATTATAATAAACTTCAATAACTTGAACTGAAACCATAATTTAGCTGAGGTTTTCAGCATCCAAGCATGCAGATGTCTACTTTAAGTGGATGGTGCATTTGTTGCTATAAGGAAGTGAGAAAAAGTTTCAAGATTGGTAAAGTTAAATTGGTATGTTGGTTTATTATGTCACATGTACCGTGGTACAGTGAAAAGCTTTGTTTTGCATGCCATCCATACAGATCATTTCATTACAACAGTGCATTGAGGTAGGACAAGGGAAAACAATAACAGAATGCAGAATAAAATGTTACCGTTACAGAGAAGGTGCAGTGCAGGCAGAGAATAAGATGCAAGGCCATAATGAGGTAGATTGTGAGGTCAAGAGTCCATCTTATCATACTCGGGGACTGTTCAATAGTTTTATAGCATCGGAGTAGAAGCTGTCCTTGAACCTGGTGGTACGTGCTTTCAGGCTTTTGTATCTTCTGCCCAATGGGAGGGGGGAGAAGAGAGAATGTCAGCGAGAAGTATAGACAGAGTCCTTGGAGGGGAGGCTGGTTTCTGTGATGTGCTGGGCTGTGTCCACGACTCTTTGCAGTTTCTCGCGGTCCCAGGCAGAGCAGTTACCGTACCAAGCCGTGATGCATCCGGATAGGATGCTTTCTATGGTCCATCGATAAAAATTGGTGAGGATCAAAGGGGACATACTGAATTTCTTTAGCCTCCTGAGGAAGTAGAAATGTTGGTGAGCTGTCTTGGCCTTTCTCCTTCCTGTACTCCAACTTATTGTTATTTGAGATTCAGCCCACAACAGTGTTGTCATCTGCAAACTTATAGATGGAGTTGGAGCAGAATCTGGCCACACAGGGGTGAGTGTATAGGGAGTAGAGTAGGCTGCTGAGGATGCAGCCTTGTGGGGCGTCAATGTTGATTTTTCTGTCTGCCTATTAGTTTAAAATTCTACCACAATTAAGTTCAAGTACCTTCATGGCCTCGCCCCTCGCATTTCCAGTTGTTACAAGCCTCAAAAAACTTGACCTCTTGGCCAAATGTGTTGCAATCACATGATCAATGATGACTTCAGTAGAAATTATTAAGTTTTATTATAACACCAGGTTCTGATTTCATAAACTACCCTGTCTGCTGCCTGAACCAGAAGCTTTGATATCTCAACTCAAATTCACCTTCTCTCTCCCTGATACCACATACATTCCATTCCTTCACCTCTTCATCACAAACACCACTGCAGGTTCTGCAAACACCTTGGTTCATTCCCTTACATCAACCCTCCACATCCTTGCCTATACAAATTTGTGCGATTGTAACCCACAGATACTGCAGTTCACTGAACTAACCGAAACAACTCACACCTGCTCTCAAATCATACTGCAGTCTAGCTTCCGCACCCTTCTTAGTGGTCTCCTCGAATTTATCTGCACCCTCCCCTTCTCTAACACTGAGCTTCTCAATCCTCCACTATACCATTCATCAGCCATTATGCTCCATGCTTATGAAAGCCTCTGTTGAACTTTATCCCTGATACAACTTACAGTTTTCATAAGTTGTCTCAAATGGCTCTAACCATTACTTTATCTCACCACACACTCAATCCTCACTCTTTTTCCTCTGCTACTGGTTTGTCTCTGGGAAATACAATTCCTCTGTGATATCCTTTTACCAATCGAAGGATATACTTCTAGTTCTAACAATATATTTGATATTTCCTTGAAACTTTTATTCTATGTCAATGAGTAAATTGGTAAATTATATTAAGTAACTTGGTTTATTATTGACACGTGTTGCTTTACCTGCCGTCCATACAGATCATTTCATCACCTCAGTGCATTGAGGTGATACAAGGGAAAACAATAACAGAATGCAGTTACAGAGAAAGTGCAGTGCAGGCAGACAATAGGTGCGAGGCCATAACGAGGTAGATTGTGAGGTCAAGAGTTCATTTTATCATACTCGGGGACCTTTCAATAGTCTTATAACAACGGGATAGAAGCCGTCCCTGTGCTTTCAGGCTTCTGTATCTTCTGACCCATGGGATGGGGGAGAAGAGAGAATGTCCAGGGTAGGTGGGGTCTTTGATTACGCTGGCTGCTTTACTGAGGCAGCCTCTCGAATTATCCTGGCCCTTGTACTACTGAATCAAACAGATTAAAAGTCTATGTGTGATGACGTACATTACACTCTAATTGACGTCAGCAAGTAGTATTGACCTCAATAACTCGGGGCCAGGAGGGAATAGTGACATTTACAACATAGTGACATCCACTCCCCACCCACCTCATTCCTGTCCACCACCTCCACTGCCTCACTACATTTGAAATCATGAGATCTGCCTTGATTTTGATGCTACGCGTGGCAAGTATGCTGCCAATAGGGTTTTGACCGGAAACATTAACAATTCCTTTCCCCCCACTGGATGCTGCTCAACCCACTGAGTTCCTCCAGCAGAGCGTTTGTTGCCACTACCAATAGATACAGCTTGGGCTCCTACATGAAGAAAGGCCACTTGGCTCATGTCTCCAAGGAAAGTACCTGAACAGGAATCAACATAGCAGAGGAAAACTGGATGAGGAAAATTAGAAAATTAAATCATCCTTATCAGGTTTTGTAAAAGATCATCCTTTTGCCCCAAATTCAAAGTGTTCAAGCAATTTTTTGCTTCTAAGTATTGCTTTAATCAATATTGTGCGGTGCCTACTGTTCAGATGTCTCACACATTATCACATGAGTTGACATGCAGCCTTTGTGGATCGTGCAATGCAAAAGGCCATTGGAGACCAATACATCCACCATGTCCCTGGCAGGTACGCTTGCCAATCTCAGCTCCATTTCTGTGAGAGAAATTAAAGAGATGACAGGAAGTTGTGGAGAAAACAATACTTGGGGTTCCCCAACAATAGCAACCAGCTCGTGGGCACGGGACAAAATCTGGGAGCTGCTTATTTTCTCCTCTTGATCAGTCTGGAGAGGTCAACTTAAGGAAAGGGAGGGAATAACTTCACAACAGGTAATATATTGTGATGAAAAACACTATGATGCTGGAAGAACTATGTATAATTTATGTTTAATTAATGTTTTTCTTGTGAATGTTGTGTATCTGATGTTATAGAACATAGAACAATTACAGCACAATTCAGGCCCTTCAGCCCACAAAGCTGTGCCGAACATGTCCCTACCCTAGAAATTACTAGGCTTACCCATAGCCCTCTATTTTACTCAGCTCCATATACCTATCTAACAGTCTCTTGAAAGAAATGTGTTATGTGTATCTGATGCAAGTAAGTCTCTCATTGCATCTGTACATACATGTACTTGTGCGTATGACAATAAACTCAACGTTGACTTTGATTTTTACTGTTTGTTATATACATATATTAGCAAATATGGAAATAAAAAACTGCAGATGCTGGAAATCTAAACTAAAAACAGAAACTGCTGGAAATAATTGGTAGGTCAGGCCACATCTGTGCGAAGAGAAACAGTAGCTGAAACATTAAAGACCTGAAACGTTAGCTCTGTTTCTCTTCCCGCAGATGTGGCCTGAGCTGTTGAGTATTTCCAGTGTTTTCTGTATTACATTAGCAATATGGATATCAATGTGGGAGGTATGATTAGTAAATGTACAGATGACACAACAACTGGTGGTGGTGTTGATAGTGAGAGGGTAGGCTTAGGTACAGGATGATGTTGATCAGTTGGGCAGAGAAATGGCAGATGGAATTTAATGCTGATAAGTATGAAGCGATGCACTAAGGGATATGATGCACATATACACTGAATGGTTGGAGTGTTAAGGAACAGAGGGACCCCAGTATACAGGTGCAAGGATCCCTGAAGTTGGCAGCACAGTTAGATAAGATAGTGAAGAAGGAATGTGGGATACTTGCCTTCAACAACAGGGGGTTATGGTATTACTTTATAAAACATTGGTTAGGACTAAGGAGGACCATGTACTGTTCTGGTCACCACACTACAGAAGGGACATAATTGCTTGGTGGGCCCCTCAGGGGATCGCGTGTGTTGTGGATGGTGAAAATGCGATTCATCTCTGAAGTGTTGCATGTGCGTTTAGCGGGTGTTAGTTAGTGTTATTGCTGTAGTTATGTAGATGCTTAGTTTGTTTTCTTCTCTTTTCTGTGTTAGTTGTAGTATTTTGACACTGGTTGTCCTTTTGTAGTGCTTTTAGCTAATAAACATTTATATTTTAAAAAAAAGGACATAATTGCATGGGAGAGGGTGCAGATGGTGCTGTTAAGGTTCACCAGGATGTTGCCTGTGATGGGTTGTCTCAATTAAGAGGGGAGCATGGGTTTGTTTTCATTGGAGCAGAGAAGGCTGAGTGGGGATGGAGGTAAACAACATTATGAGGAGAAAAGATAGGGTAGATGGTAGGAAACTTTTCCCCATAACAGAAGTTTCTAAAACCAGAGGGTATAAGTTTAAGGTAAGTGATAAGAGTTTAAGGAGAATCTAAGGGAGAACCTTTTCATCCAGAGGGTGGTTGCAGTCCGGAACACACTGGCTGAGTGAGCGGTGGTGGCAAGAACTGTCACGAGATTCAAGAAGTATCGAGACATGCACTTGAATCAGCAACACATTTAAGACTATGTACTGAATGCTTGTCAATGGGGTTGCTATATTAGTTACCTGATGGTCAGCATGGACATGGTGGGTCGTCAAGGTCCTGTCTCTCTGCCATGTGACTGAGTAACTCTACCGAGGTAACAGAAGGAAACAATGGAAATAACAAAATGGAGCAGGTAATTATATCTGCCAAGGCTCCTGGGTGTTGCTACCAGTTTAGGCAAATAACAGAAGTAGAACCATCAACAAAATATCTTTTATTTAAGAAAATCAATTCCCTGCCAACAACAATGGCCGGTACAATCAAAAGTCATAGCAGTCAGTTCTTATGGATAAAATAACACTCATATATTTGCTTTCTCTTTAAAAAAATACTGTGAACGTGCAATTACCTATTTACCAAAAACTATACTATTTAGTTTAATTAAATTATACAATTAACTACTTACGTATAAGGATTACACAGGGATTACGTAGGAATACTTACAGGGATTACCCTCAAACTCCAAAAGGGACACCTTTGTGTGGAGCCACAGGAGATGGGCAAGGTCCTTAATGAATATTTCTCCTCTGTTTTTACCATGGAGAAGGACGTGAAGACTTCGGAACTAGGAAAAGTAAATGCGGAGGTCTTGGGGATAGTCCGCATTACGGCAAGGGAGGTGCTGGATGTCTTAAAAGGCATAAAGTTAGACAAATCTCCAGGGCCTGACCAGGTTTATCCAAGAGCACAGTGGGATGGTGGAGAAGAAATTGCGGGAGCCCTGGCCAAGATATTTGTATCATCATTAGCCACGGGTGAGGTGCTGGTAGACTGGAGGGCAGCAAATGTTGTGCCTTTATTTAAGAAAGGTGGCAAAGAAAAACCTGGGAACTATAGGCCGGTAAGTCTAACATCTGTATTAGGTAAATTACAGGAAAGGATTCTGAGGGATAAGATACATGTGCATCTGGAGAGACAGGGATTGGTAGGGATAGTCAGCATGGCTTTGTGCATGGGAGATCATGTCTTATGAACTTGATCGAATTTTTAAGTGATGTGACCAAGAAAGTGGATGAGAGCAGGGCACCAGACATGGTTTAAATAGACTTCAGTAAGGCCTTTAATAAGGCTCCACATGGCAGGCTGCTCTGGAAGGTCTGATTGCATGGAATCCAGGGAGAGCTGGCTAATTGGATACATGATTGGCTTGATGGTAGAAAGCAGAGGGTGATGGTGGAAGGTTGGCTCTCGGATTGGAGGCCTGAGACTTGTTGTGTGCCTCAGGGCTCGGTGCCGGGCCCAATATTGTTTGTCATCTATATCAATGATTTGGATAAGAATGTACAGGGCATGGTTAGTAAGTTTGCAGATGACACTAAAATAGGTGGTATAATGGATAATGAAGAAGATTATCAAAAACTACAGGGAGAGCTTGATCAGCTGAGTAAGTGGGCCGAGGAATGGCAAATGGAGTTTAATCTGGATAAGTGTGAGGTGTTGCATTTTGGGAAGACAAATCCAGGTAGGACTTTCATAGTGAACGGATGGACCTTGGAGTACATGAAAGTGGTGTCACAGGTGGGCAGAGTGGTGAATAAGGCAATTGGCAATCTGGCCTTCAGAATTCAGGGCATTGAGTATAAAAGTTGGGAGGTCATGGTGCGGTTGTACAGGACGCTGGTGAGGCCGCACTGGAGTATTTTGTTCAGTTTTCGTCACCCTGCTATAGGAAAGATGTTACTAAACTGGAAAGAGTGCAAGGATGTTGCCAAGACTTGAGTGACTGAGTTATCAGGAGAGGTTTGACAGGCTACGATTTTATTCCTTAGAGCGCAGGAGACTGAGAGGTGATCTTACAGAGGTGTACAAAATCATGAGGGGCATAGATAGGGTGAATAGGTGAATAAGATAGTTTTTTTTCCCGGGGTTGGGGAATCAAGAACTAGAAGGCATAGGTTTAAGGTGAGAGGGGAAAGACTTAGTAGGAACTTGAGGAGCAACTTTTTTACACAAAGGGTGGTATGTAAATGGAAGTGGTTGAGGCAGGTACAATAACAACTTTTAAAAGACAGTTGGACAGATACATGGATAGGAAAGGTTTAGAAGGTTATGGGCCAAACACTGGCAAATGGGACTAACTTGGATGGTACAACTTGGTCGGCATGGACCAGTTGGGCGGAAGGGCCTGTTTCCGTGTTGCATGACTCTGTGAACATGAGTTATAAATTTAAACAAAGATAAATTTACTTGGTCCCTAAGTCTCAACAACAAAATTCTTCATTGGAACCAAGCTTAGTATCTGTAAAGTATTTTCTCCTGTGCTGCAATGTTACGTCCTCAGAATTTTCCCCCTTCCATTGCATATTCTCTAAATATATACTGTAAAAGTTAAATTTAACAAAGGCTGATAACATGTACCAACTATTGCAATTGGCTACAATCATTGTATTTGGTGCATTTCTAAGCAATGTGAACTCAAACACACAACATAATCAAAGACCCCACCCACCCCGGACAATCTCTCTTCTCTCCCCTCCCATCGGGCAGAAGATACAAAAGTCTGAAAGCACGTACCACCAGGACAGCTTCTATTCCGCTGTTATAAGACTATTGAGCGGTCCCCTGGTACAATAAGATGGACTCTTGACCTCACAATCTACCTCATTATGTCCTTGCACCTTATTGTCTACCTGCACTGCACTGTCTCTGTAACTATAACACCTTATTCTGCATTCTGTTATTGTTTTCCCTTGTACTACCTCAATGCACTGATATGATTAAATGATCTGTATGGATGGCATGTAAAGCAAAGATTTTCACTGTACCTTGGTATATGTGTCAAAAATAAAGCAATTTAATTTAATTTACCTATTTCTACCTTGCTTGTATCATAAAGCTCTCCACCTTTCCAGCTTTCACATTATTTTCCTTTCTGCCTTCCTTCTGATAGAACCTGATCTTTCCTCATTCCTGCTGTACTTCTGAAGTGACAAGGTCGTCTCCTCTGAATTTCCCACTCGGGATGGCTCTGATGCTCACTATTGCATCATGACTGTTTTTAGTATCGGTTGTTGCACTTTTGTTACACTGTACTGGGCTGAGATCAGTAAGTCCATTATAGGATCTTTGCAGCTTTTAAACTTCCTCCATATTACAACATAGTCTTAAAGCATGCAACTCAATCTGCACATGATTCAGGCCATTCATTATTCTGTAAATAACAAGACCTTTGTACACATTCTGTTCTTCTCCATAACTCACATGGTTTCATGTGCATCAGACAATTGTTAGAGCATGTCTACACTGAGCCGTTTGCTGCCACTTTCTAATGGCACAGTCATCGGCCTGAAACACTGGTCAGCTGGTTGTCCCGTGCGGTCAAGCAAGTTACAGACTCTTCCTCTTAACTGAGGCAGGCACAGTAGTATAGCGGTTAGCTTAACACTTTACGGCGCCAGTGACCCAGGTTCAATTCCAGCCGCTGTCTGTAAGGAGTTTGTACATTCTCCCAGTGACTGTGTGGGTTTTCTCCGGGTGCTCCGGTTTCCTCCCACATTCCAACGACGTACGGGTTAGGAAGTTGTGGGCATGCTATGTTGGCGCTGGAAGCGTGGCGACACTTGCCGGCTGCCCCCAGAACACTCTACACAAAAGATGCATTTCACTGTGTGTTTCGATGTACATGTGACTAATTAAGATATTTTATCTTGACTATCAAAATTGCACACTTTTCCATTGTACTGAAAATGTCAAATCACTATTCAGATCTGGACGTGTTCTGTTTGTAACAGTCTGTCCTTCGCTCTGGGACCTGTCTAATTTTCTGGCCAGCCTGTTACTTTGTTTTGCAGCACACACAAGATGCTGGAGGAACTCAGCAGGTCAGCAGCATCTATGGAGGGAAATGAACAGTCGATGTTTCGGGTCCAGACCCTTCATCAGGACTTTCCAGCATCTGTAGAATCTCTTGTGATTTTGTTTTGAGGGTCAATTTTCAACCTGGTGGTGGCCATTGCAATGCCAAGGAGTGGTATGGCAGCATTCGGTCTCCCAGTCTCCATGAATGTTTAGTTAACGGAGCAGCCTGTGCCCCAAGGCTGACAGTATCACTGAGCTTGATATGCCACTCAAGCTTACCTAACCAGCGGAATGTTTGGGAGGGGCACTATGAGCGGTTCTTGGACCTTTTCGCGGATTGGTAATATGATCTTTGCAAACAAGCAGTCTGTCAATCCAACAGGTTACTTCCCCTGTGACTTGGAGAGATGCTACTGCACAGGCTGCCAACACTACTGCGCTGTGCCTCAATGGAAAGTGGTTGATTCCACTTGATTGGCACCCCACCTATCACTCGAAAGGTCCACTCCCTCCACCAACAGCACGACAGTGGCTGCAGTGTGTACCACCTACAAAATGCCCTGCAGTCACGTATCCAAGCTACTGCAACAGCACCTCCTAAACCAAGGGCAGAAGGCAGATGGGAACATCACCATGTTCAGAGCTGCCCTCCAGGTCGTGCACTATCCTCACTTACTAATATATTGCCATTGTTCTTTGTTGCTGGTTCTCAATCCTGAAAATCCCTCCCCAAGAGTACTGTGTGAGTCCGCCACCAGCCTCAACAGTACTGTGTGAGTCCGCCACCAGCCTCAACAGTTCTGTGTGAATCCCCCACCAGCCTCAACAGTACTATGTGAGTCCTCCACCAGCCCCAACAGTACTGTGTGAGTCCCCCACAAGCCCCAACAGTACTGTGTGAGTCCTCCACCATCTCCAACAGTACTGTGTGAGTCCCCCACAAGCCCCAACAGTACTGTGTGAGTCCTCCACCAGCCCCAACAGTACTGTGTGAGTCCGCCACCAGCCTCAACATTACTGTGAGTCCTCCACCAGCCCCAACAGTACTGTGTGAGTCCCCCACCAGCCCCAACAGTACTGTGTGAGTCCCCCACCAGCACCAACAGTACTGTGTGAGTCCTCCACCATCTCCAACAGTACTGTGAGTCCCCCACCAGCCCCGACAGTACTGTGTGAGTCCTCCACCATCTCCAACAGTACTGTGAGTCCCCCACCAGCCCCAACAGTACCATGAGTTCCCCACCAGCCCCAACAGTACTGTGTGAGTCCTCCACCAGCCCCAACATTACTGTGTGAGTCCTCCACCAGCCCCAACATTACTGTGAGTCCCCCACCAGCCCCAACAGTACTGTGTGAGTCCTCCACCAGCCCCAACATTACTGTGAGTCCTCCACCAGCCCCAACAGTACTGTGTGAGTCCCCCACCAGCCCTAACAGTACCGTGAGTCCCCCACCAGCCCCAACAGTACTGTGTGAGTCCCCCACCAGCCCCAACAGTACTGTGTGAGTCCCCCACCAGCACCAACAGTACTGTGTGAGTCCTCCACCATCTCCAACAGTACTGTGAGTCCCCCACCAGCCCCGACAGTACTGTGTGAGTCCTCCACCATCTCCAACAGTACTGTGAGTCCCCCACCAGCCCCAACAGTACCATGAGTTCCCCACCAGCCCCAACAGTACTGTGTGAGTCCTCCACCAGCCCCAACATTACTGTGTGAGTCCTCCACCAGCCCCAACATTACTGTGAGTCCCCCACCAGCCCCAACAGTACTGTGTGAGTCCTCCACCAGCCCCAACATTACTGTGAGTCCTCCACCAGCCCCAACAGTACTGTGTGAGTCCCCCACCAGCCCTAACAGTACCGTGAGTCCCCCACCAGCCCCAACAGTACTGTGTGAGTCCCCCACCAGCCCCAACAGTACTGTGTGAATCCTCCACCAGCCCCAACAGTACTGTGTGAGTGCATCCACCAGAGTGACTACAGCAGTTCAAGAAGGAGGCAACCCACACATTTAGAATTGGAATTGGAATTGGTTTATTATTGTCACTTGTATCAAAGTACAGTGAAAAACTTGTCTTGCATACCATCCATACAGATCAATTCATTACACAGTGTATTGAGGTAGTACAGGGTAAAACAACAACAGAATGCAAAATAAGTGTTACAGTTACAGAGAAAGTGCAGTGCAGGTAGACATTAAGGTGCAAGGCTATAACGAGGTAGACTGTGAGGTCAAGAGTCCATTTTATTGTACTAGGGGACCATTCATTAGTCTTATAACAGTGGGATAGAAGCTGACCTTGAGACTGGTGGTACGTGCTTTCAGACTTTTGTATCTTCTGCCCAATCAGTGGGGGGAAATGAGAGAATGCCTGGGGTGGGTGGGGTATTTGATTATGCTGGTTGCTTTACCAAGGCAGCGAGAAGTGTAGACAGAGTCCATTGGAGGGGGGGCTGGTTTC
The DNA here is from genome assembly GCF_009764475.1 of Pristis pectinata. Lineage (NCBI taxonomy): Eukaryota > Metazoa > Chordata > Chondrichthyes > Rhinopristiformes > Pristidae > Pristis > Pristis pectinata. The sequence goes on along the minus strand of NC_067433.1, from coordinate 19,179,561 downwards.
CATGATGTGCTGAGCTGGGTCCACAACTCTCTGCAGTTTCTTGTGGTCACGGGCAGAGCAGTTGCCATACCAAGCTGTGATGCATCCAGATAGGATGCTTTCTATGGTTTCAAGGGCAATTATGGAAGAGAATTAACTGCTGGCCCTGCCAACAATGCCCACACCCCACAAAATGAATAAATAAAAATTAACACAGATTGACTATCTCCAGGATCCTGACGTCAGCCAAGACACACAGTCCTTGACTCGATCCAATTGATGACCGATGCAGGTACTCAGCTTTGGCCCTCCACCATGATAGGTTACTGGATCCATCTGTCACCACTGGCAACCCAACTGTCCAACTCCCCAAAACGTGGAAAAACTCCCCTCCTGCAAAGTTGTCTGAATGAAAAGTGCTTGAGATACTTTTGGTCCACATTTCCCCCATAACCAATCATCAATTGATAAGGAGGTGACCAACGAATTTGCAAGAATGTATTCCACAAGTATGCAGTGAACTCCATTTAATGTACCCAACTCCACCTCTCCACCCTTGGATTCCAGGTCATAAACAGTTCCCCAAGTGGACTCTTCCACACCTTTGCCCTTTGCATCTGGGGCAAACTGGGACTACTGCCCTTGTAAGGAGTTATCTCCTTGAGGGGCTGGCACAACCATACAACACATCCCCTGCAGCGGCAATTGCATATGGCCATCCCTAACGTGCATTCTGAAACTAGCTGGCTTCCAAAAGCAAGACCCCTCGCCTTTTCCACGCACATTCATGTGATTCATTGTTTTCTCCACTGGAGACACTTGTGGCATTTATGGCTGCACAGAAGACCAAGCCACCATTACCAGCTCTGTGGGCTTCATCACTGCCTGCACCTCAAGGACATGGCCTGAGCAAAACCATTTCACATCCTTCAGTGGCTTTTCCATACCTGTGACTATTCTGCACCCTGCCTCACACATCACATGAGAGAGTTTCTCTTGAATCCTCTTAATTGCCAGGCTGGGCATTGAATAGTGCTTAACAGGAAAGATCTGGAAAATGGACCTTCCAGCCAGAGTCTCTCACCTGATGGGGTCCACCCCAGGTAATTGAGAGAGCCAAGAGAGGAGATTGCTGGGGCCTTTACAAATATCATTGTATCCTCTCTAGCCACAGGCGAGGTGCCAAAGGATTGGAGAGTAGCCAGTTGTTGTTCCTTTGTTTATGAAGGGCAATAGGGATAATTGGGGAAATCATAGGTCAGTGAGCCTCACATCAGTGGTAGGAAAGCCATTGGAGAGGATTCTTAGGTATAGGATTTACTCACATTTAGAAAAGCATGGGCTTATTTGAGATAGTCAGATTGGCTTTATGGGGGGCAGCTCAGGCTTTACAAACTTGATTGAGTTTTTTGAGGAGGTGACGAAGATGATTGATGAGGGTAGGGCAGTGGGTGTTGTCTACATGGACTTTATTAAGGCATTTGCCAAGGTCCCTCATGGTCGTCTGGTCCAGAAGACGAAGATGCATGGGATCCATGGTGACTTGGTAGATTGGATTCAAAATTGACTTGGCCATCGACAACAGAGAGTGGTGGTGGAGGGGTGTTATTCTGGCTGGAGGTCTGTGACCAGTGGTGTTCTCCGGGGATCAGTCTGGGACCTCTGTTGTTTGTGATATATGTAAATGATTGAATGAAAATGTAGATGAGCTGATTAGTAAGTTTGCAACTGACACAAAAATTGTTGGAGTCATGGACAGTGCAGAAGGTTGTCAAAGGATAGAGCAGGATATAGATCAGCTGCAGATATGGCAGAAGGAGTTTAATCCAAACAAGTGCAAGGTGTTACACTTGGGAGGTCTAATGTAAGGGGAAAGTATACAGTTAAAGGCAGGACCCTTAACAGCATTGATGTACAGAGAGATCTTGGGGTCCAAGTCCATAGCTCACTGAAAGTGACAACACAAGTAGATAGGGTGGTGAAGAAAGCGTACGGCATGCTTGCCTCCATCGGTCAAGGCATTGAGTATAATACTTAGGAAGTAATGTTGCAGCTGTAGAAAACTTGGTTAGGCCACATTGGAGTATTGCGTGCAGTTTATCTCATTATAGGAAAGACGTGGAGGCTCTGGGGAGGGTGCAGAAGTTCACCAGGATGTTGCCTGGATTAGAGAGTATTATCTATGAGAGGTTGGAGAAACTTGGATTGTTTTCTCTGGAGTGGCAGAGGCTGAGGGGTGACAATGAGGAGGTGTAGGATTAATAAACTATAACTGTATTGATACCTTAAGACAGATGAGAATTATGGCTGCTCGAAATACTGATTTAAAAAGTGTCCTTCAGGCCAGAACAGCCACACCACTGCTGACCTGGGCTGGGTGCTGTGTGGTAATTGCTGTGTCTGGAACTTAATTGGATTCCCATTATGCTTGACTATGGAGATGATGGTCAATCTTAACGGGAAATGGGAAGGCTGTCTCAAACAATGAAGGTGATACCTGCCTTTGTCTCACCCGATTGCAAAATGATTAGCTGAACCTGTGGTGTGAGGCTGCTCTTTGTCCATCTGCAGTAGCCCTTTGTCCGTTTCCTGCTCAACCAAGAACTCCGGCACCTGACTCATTAAAGTGTGCGTGACAATACCTGTATAAATCTCTGTCTACCCCTTTGTACTGAGAGAACTCGGGAAGCGACTCTTAGTGAGTGCTGAAGAGAATTCTCCTAGCGGTGCACTGCTAATAAAGGTATTTGTTCGAATCGACCTCGTGGCACTGTGTTATTTACAGCGGACGGATAGGGAAATTGATTTCGGGACGACAACCTGATAGAAGTTTATAAAATTATGAGAGGTAGATAGGGTCTGTTTCCCAGGGTAGTAACATCAAATGCAAGAGGATATAGCTTTAAGGTTAGAGAGGGAAAGTTTAATGGAGATGAACGGGGTAAGTTTTTTTACACAGAGAATGGTAGGTGCCTGGAACGGCTGCCAGGTGTGGTGGAAGCTCAAGTTAAGTTGAATTTACTGTCATGTGCACAGGTACGGTGAGGTACAGGTACAATGAAAAACTTGCTTGCAGCAGCACGTAGGAACAGACAACACACAGAATATAAATTATCCATAAATTATACCGTACAGTGAAAAAGATTGAGCAAAAGCAACACCTTAATGCAATAATAAAGTCACAACTGAAGACAAGCCCATGGTAAGCTGACAATGATAATGGTGCTTAAGAGGCACTGAGACAGAGACATGAACATGCAGGGACTGGAGGGATATAGATCACGTGCAGGCAGACAGGTTAATCTGGCATCATGGTCGGCATAGACATGGTGGGCCGAAGGGCCTGTTCCTGCGCTGCACTGTTCTATGTCCTGTTGGAGAGAATCTCTCCTGGTTCTTGCTGGCAGCTACCAAAGATGGAACTTGTGTAACTGTTACATCAAAATCGTCCTTTAAAGTTCTTACAGGATCCTTGAAAGAGATCTCATCCATGGTCGGTGGCAGTAATAAATCCACTAGCGTTGCACACCTTCCTTTGTTCCCATTCCTCTGTTCTCTAGGACCTTGATGATATCATTTGTTCTGAGGAACATCTCCCAGTACAGAGAAAACACTGAACCTTCTCACACTTGCTCACTCACCAACATACCTGCCACATCCACCAGTTGTCATCAGCACCACCCCACTGAGTGAACCCCCGTTTTCTTCTCCCTCACATTTGATCACTCCTTTCCTGCTACCTCATCAGTAATATCTCAAACTCATCACCAACGTGGCATCCGCAGGTTCAGCAAAACCAGCTACCAGGAGAGAGCAAACACCCTTCAATGCAGGTCAACAACACTTCCAGCAGTGCCTCATATCAGACATCATACCACCTACTATGCATGGTCCTTAAAGGTAAATACACACTCAAATGTACTAGACATTCTTCTGCTGATTAATCTTTTGTTGATTAGAAAGCATCATTTTAAATCTTCAATTCATGACGGTGCAAAGTCTGGTCAATTGGAGTCGTGCTAATTTACACAGCTTGCTGTCAGTCTTTAGTTATAACATTGCTGAAGACAGGCCTTGCTCGGTGGATAATCGCTGGGTGCATGCAGCAAGCAAACTTTAACACGCTGCATAGAACCCTGAACCAGGCTGGTGCTGGTTGATAGCGTCTGTGCCTGCTGACAGCGCCGGCACTGAGTCCCCGGGTGATTGACAGGTGCGCCGAGGGTGCGCGCAGGGAGGTGCCGCGACTCACGCTTGGGCGTGCGCGCTCCCGAGCGCGTGCCCGGTCCGGTCCGCAGCGCGTCCACGCCCGGCCTGAGCTCGCCGGGCTCCGGGCTCCGGGCTCGCGTTCAAGCCTCGCCCAGAGCAAGCTGCTGCGGAGCCGCCCGGTACGGGGCTCGGTCTGGTTGGGAATGACAATTGAATCCGTGTGGATGTTCGCATCTTTCTTATAATTGAACTTAACTTTGTACTTGTTAAACTTCAGGCCTGAATTTAAGCTTGGATCACATTTCACGTTATAGTTGTTAAATTTCACTCTTCCCCCATTGCCAGACCTGTCTTCCTGTTTAATTATGTTCACTTTCATCTTAAATTTCATGGAACATTACAGCACAGAACAGGCCCTTTGGAACATTAACTCAATGTTGACACCCATGTTTCTGTAGGAATTGGTATGTTGAATTTAAAGTTGTATTTGCTAAACTTCACCCCGATCTATGTTGCCTTCCGTACTTAATTATATAATTCATGTTGTACTTGGTAAGTTTCAGTCCTGACTTTGACCCAGGCCCTAGTTTCTCTGGTGATTGACATCCTACCCTTCCCTTCCTCAGGTTAACAAACCCCTGTCTCACCCGCACCATGGCCCTGTTGCCTCGGAAGAAGAGGTGTAAAGGTATACCAACCTCTACTGTATCCCAAGACCATTTGGGCAGAAACAGTCCAGTTGGTGAGGTCAAGTTTGGTGAAGTTGGTATATTTTTGGTGGAGAGGAGAATGGGGTCAAGCAGGAGAAGATTCCTCACAGAGCTTGCTCGGAAAAAGGGGTTTCGAGTGGAAGAGCAGATGAGGTGAGTGAACTCGAGATGTGCGTGACACCAGAGTGTGACAAATCCACCTCCTTTTAAATGAGAACAGCGAATTTAACACAACATGGCTATTATTAGCGAAACACCAACTGTTTTGTGAACTGGGGGATCCAGAAGGAGCGAGAATTGAGCTTTTCTTTTTGCAGGAGACAGAAAAGCATGTGTTTAAACATTTTGAAGTTTTTTGTAACCAACGCAAAATGTTCCAGTTGCTGGAAATCTGAAATAAAAGCAGCAAATGCTGGAAACAGAAGAATCCATTGCTTAATATCCTCCAATGCTCCAATTCCTGACCTTAATATTTCCAGTGTTTTCTTTGGTTATTTGAAATTTTTTTCCCACTTCCAGGGTGTGAATGTTTATTGCCCAAACTTAACTTAATTGCCCTTGAGAAGGTCGTGGTGAATACCACTTGCAGAATGACTGCAACCCTGCTGAAGGGTCTGGGAATGGCATTCCTGTATTTAGACCCAGGAACGAAATATTTCCAAGACAGTATAGAGTGTTGGCTGGAGGAGAACTTGGTATTGGCTTTGGTTTATTATTGTCACACATACCGAGATGCAATGAAAAACTTAGTTTTGCAAGCCACCTCTATAGCAGAGAGAAGCAAAGCCAAAGGATTTAAGAAGACAATTGCAGAATAATAGTGCGAAGGTTTTCCGCTGATTTATATTAGATGGTGGGAATCCAGTTGATCTGGAGGTATAAACAGGAGTGCAGAACTGGAAGAAGTTTCAGAAGCAAGATAATGGAAAACCAAGGTGGAATTTTGAAAGTAGTACCCAAGGGGAACGGAGGGCCAGCAGGATCTGGCGGGGGCTTAGCATAGTAGAGTGTGAGTTAATACAGGATAGATTTTAGGTGGCTTAGAGGTACCAAAGGAAGATAAGGTTTTTGTGTTTTTTATGGTGTTAACCTCATTCTGTGAATTTGCATTCTCTTGTGGAAAATCATTTTGCTTGCATACAAGGCAGTTTACAACAATAAGGCAACTTGCCCAGGCTTTGAAAACAATTTGGCATGATTCACTGAAATGTCTCAGGAAGTAAGGAAAGTGTTGAGAAGTTGGGAGCCATGTGCATGCTGCAGCAGGTTGCACAGTTGGACATGACGGTGCAAAGGACATAAAATCTTATGATTTGTTGAATGGATGTGAAACTGAAAAATGGTTCTGCAATATATTCTTTCTGTAAAGCTGTCAAAGGTAGAAGGTCTTTATTTGTTTTGCTTCTTGCACAGTGCAGGAATTTTGAATTGATTGGACCATGAGTTGGACAGTTGTAATACTGTGGCTACAGTCCTATGGATTTTAGTACTGGTGGTGTACTATGAATGAGAAGGAGGCATTTCAGTATATTGGTATTCAGCAATACAGGAGGACCTACACAGTTACCTTTTCCTTCTTTTAAACCATTATAAATTCATTAGCTTGCTGAATAACTGTGCAAGTAAAATACTGAGCAACCCAGCCATACAGAATTGGTTTGTTTTGAGGCTCTTGTTTGTGAGCTGTGGACAATTTACAAATGTGTTCCAAGCATTTCTCACTGAGAGGAAAATATGGGTAGAAAGTTGCTTCTATTTGACATTCAGAAATCTTGCTGGAAATGTGTACAGCCAGACATTGGCTGAGGATAGGACTGGCCTCAGATGCTGCTCACCACCTCTCATTTGGGTAGCCTACCGGGAGTAACACAGTGGTGTGTCAACGTTAGTGGCAGGGAATCGAATGTAAATGTTCATTTTAACTGGAGGTTTAAGGAGTGTTCTTTGTATTCTGTCTTCAGCAATGCGTTGGAATTGCCACTGGGCCTGGTTTGCAATTAAGAGAACAAATGCTGCAACAAGGAATGAAACAGGACAAACATTTAGAAAGTCTCAAAACTGCAATCTTCTACGCTTTAGAAAATAAGCCAAAACTATTTTTCACATATTTGTGCTATTGGTTTTTAGTTGCACTTGTTAAAATCATTGGAATGAAGTTCAAGCATTTTTGCATTGGGGATTAAATCCAGATTTGCAAGTGTAAACTTGAAGTCATTGGAAAGAAATGGGCAATGCCACTGATTACCTCGTGTGTGCTTAACGATGCCCCAGATCAATCCCCTGGTAGCTTTTCCATTGCTATCGTGCTAATAGTGGTGGGAATTATCAAGGAGGTTATCTGTGTCCTGATGATTGGAGAGGGTTTCTTGTTGCCCTGGAAGTACAGTACTTTTGGAGACAAAATAAGGCCCTCTTTACCATTGCCTCTTTAATACCACCACTAAATGTTGAGATTCCAGTTAACCAGGCCTTGGAAGGTAGAAATCAGCCAGGACTCTGGATGCCAGAAGTTCAGAACTTTTCCGTGGAAAGTAAATGTTGGGATTAAGTGTTTTAATTGTGATTGTCCCTGACCCTGTGGACTTGTATTGATTGCTACTTCTTTGAGAGATTAGAGTTAAAATTCTCAGCCTTCTGTTTAAGTCAATTCATGATGTGATCTTTTCCAACTTCTAACTTATTTCTGGCTACTTTCCTCCAATTCTCCATCTGTTTGTTTTTGACTTTTATCCGTAGAGCCTTGTCTTCTGTTTCCTAGGAAGTACATTCTGAAATTCCTTCCCTTGCTCTAGAACTTACCTCTTCACCACCTTAAACTCTTGTTTAATCTCCGACTCTGGGGTAGTTTCTCTGTCCTCCATTCCTCTTTGGGCCATGCAGTTTTACTTTAGTCACCTCTCTATACGATACTTTTCTTCACTAGAGATATTATTTTATGGGCAAATTGTTACTTTATGTGATTTAACTTCTGTTTATCTAATCCTTCTGTTCATTACCTTCAACTTTGATACATTTAAGAATAAAATGTCCATTGTTTAATGTTTAACCCTTAAAATTTTCAAAGATAATTTTTATTCCTAAGTGTCAGCATGCTTGATTTCCATAAGTGTAAATCTACAGAAATACAAACTGCACTAGACAAACCTTTACGTACCCTTTCCCTTCTCTAGAGCCAGTACACATCAATTCATCTGCTTTATCATCTTCCTTGATTTCTCCACTCTTCCTGAGCCTCTGGTTGCAAAGCAATGGATATCTAAACCAACAAGAAACAGAAAAAGAAAAACCACAAAAACGTGTTAATGTATTTATTGAAAGATGGAATTTAATATGAGAGATGGAGTCAGAGAACACAAAGTATGGAAGTAATTTATTACACTCCTAATTTCAACAATGCAAGCTGCAATGATTCAGGATGGGATTAAGGTTTTCCAGATTGTTTTAAAGAAAAAATACTTAACATTTCAGATGTAACCTCTTATTGGAAGTCAGTTTATGCCAAGTTCTGAATTATTCATGGGGGAGTTTTGAGTTTTATGAAGTTCAATGTTTCTTTCTTCCAGTGAGTCAGTTACTCATGTTGTGTCAGAGAACAACACTGGCAAAGAGGTGTTGGACTTGCTGGAGAAGCGGAATGGAATTAGCAGAACTGGATTCACTGCAGCCTTGGTAGATATCGCGTGGTTCACTGAGAGTATGGGGGCAGGTAGACCCCTGGAAGTGGAAAGTCGGCATCAACTTCAGGTACTTTAATAAAAATCTTTTCAGAGAACACTTGATAAATGAGTGCAGTTTTGTAGTTGATAAAGAATGTGTGTAAGAATTGCACCACCTATTGTGGTATTTTAAAATATAACTGGGTGGTTTGATTCCTGATCTAATATGATTGTTGATATGTTAGCTGTTATCGCTTGGTTCATCCTCAACAGCTGGACAACATGGGGCTCTGTACTCATGTTGATTCCCTAAGGAAGCAAAGGTGGCTGAAAGCCCATCAGTTTAGTGAGAGACCCAGTCGTCCATCCACTGGTCTTTCTGCTACAGGAGCCATACGTAACCAAATGTTGCTGACTGGCAAACTCCAGCGTCCAGGAATGAGTGTGGATGGACACACTCAAGTCAAGTGTGACTTATACAAAGGACCTATGTGAAAAGGTTACCAGCCTTCTGCTCTGTTCTTTTTGCACAGAAGGTATTGAAGAATATAGTCTATATTTTGTTTAAAATAAATTGTTCATATTATGTGCATCAATAATGTATAGGTTTGGAAATATAATTTTGTAATATAAAATTAACTAAGATGGGATGCTGAAATACTTTTGCACTCCTGACGAAATCAAACCTGTCCCCTTGGTTCTGATTCCTTTTCTGTGATTCCTGCAGGAAAGTGTGCACAAATAAATAGAAGGTGGTAGGCTTTGATTTTTTTTTCTCCCTTGGTTTTACAGATCGTTCTCACTCCTCATGGATCCATAGCTGGTGTCTTTAGCAGAGGAAAGAAAAAGTCTGTTGGTGAAGGAAGGAATCAGATATATTCAGGAGTAGTATTTCTCCATGTATGCAGAATAAGGGAAGTCACAGAAGCTTAAATAATGACTGATAAGCATTTGAAATGCTAAACACACTTTCAGAGGAGTCCCGGGAATAACAATGTCTCCATTGTTAGATCGCATCGGGGAATTCCAAACGTTCTAATTTTACCTTTTGTTTTATTCACACCCTGGAAGTGGGCATTGCTGGTGAAGGCGATGTTTAATTCCTGTTTGCAGTGTGTTTAAGAGGCTAAACTGCTACAGTGAATGGCTGTAGCCCTGTGGCAAAGTACTTGTCACAGTGGTTTTTACATGGGGAGTTCAGGATTTTGACCCAGAGCCTTGGGAAGAGGACAGCTTGGTAACATCCTCACAGCTGGACATGTTTGAAGATCTACAAATCCTTCTCTGCTGGTCTGTATGACAGAAAGGCCATGGACAGCACAGCCTCCCAGAACTTCCTCTCATCTATCAGGGAGCTTTTAAATAACAGCAAGGGTGAAAGTCTTGACCAGGCAGTGACTTTGGAGGAGCCCATAGACTCCATCCATTCCCCTGAGACAAAGAAAATTCCCAGAAGTGACAACTTACCGGCCAGGTTGTATTTGGCTCTGTGGGAATGGATGAGCCCAGACTTGCTGGAAGTGAACAGTGTTGTGCATCTATCTGGCAGCATGTCAGAATCCATGAGAAAGGGCATTATCACCCTCATCTATGAACAGAAGGGGGAGAAGACACATCTGGAATTGGAGACCCATCTCACTGTTGAATGTGGATTACAAGATCATGTCCAAGGTTATCACCAATCAGATCAAGTCTGCTCTGGGACAGGTGATCTACCCGGACCAAACTTGCGCCACACTGGCTGGAAAGTTTATGACAGCCTTGCACAGCTCGAGGATACAATAGCCTGTGTGCAGGACAGTGGACACTTGCCTGGTCACCTTGGACCAGGGGAAGAAGGCTTTTGATAGGATATTGCCACGTTCGTGGTGGGTGTGCTTTCCGAAATGGGCTCTGTGAAGGGAATCGGGAGTTGGATCCAACTGCTCTACACAGGTATTGGTAGTGTAGTCCAAATGAATGGGTGGGAAACATAGCTTCCCCTCCAAACCTGGAGGCAGGCAGGCAGGCAGGCTTACCCACTCTCCCACGTTTGTGTTGTATTGAGCCCTTTGCCGAAGAACGTGGACGTGAGGGGGTAACGACGCCAGGGAGTAGGGGCACTTGAATTAAAACCTCCCATACATGGACAACGTTACAGTCTTCTGCTCAGATTTACAGTGTTTGAAGATTAAACAGCATCTTCGACCAGTTTTACCTGGCCTCGTGCCAGAGTCAACCACAGCAAGAGTCAGGACACGTTCTGTGGTAACTAGCCCAACCGATCCTCTGTTCCAGTCACCATCAAGTCTGACTACCCACAGGTGCTGGAAATCTGGTTTGGAGGACTGGGCATGTGGCAAGAATTGGCTGGAGTGGATCACCAAGATAAAACAAAAATTGGGAATGTGGGAGCAGCGCTCCCTCTCAGCGGTGGGTTAGAGCCTGGACCCAGATCTTGCTCTTGACAAAATCATCTGGTGTTTGCTGGGAAATGTTCACCCTTATTAAAAGAATTCATGCATTGGCACCCTTGACCCCAGGAGAATGCCTCAGAAAAGGGATCTTGTGGATGTGCACATTGCTGTGACGGTACATCACTGACAGAAGATGTAAACTTTTAAGGTCAGGGATGGGGTCCTGATCCAATGGACTGATTTATCCTGGATGGTCAAGTTCCTTGATTGTTGATACTTCTACCACCCTAGCCAAAACGAATGTATTCCTTTGTACATGTGACTGGTGTTCTATCAATGTTGTAAATGTTCAGGGAAGTGTGAAGTTGCTGCAGAACATCCACCCTTTGCCCTTTTCAATTTTGGACCAACATGTCATGATACAACAAAACCAAACTTAATGCTTAAAGCTTGCAAATCCAGTGATTGAGAGAGTCAGGTGTGTAGTTTCCAGGTGACCAGTGGCATGTACACTCACTTCTATAGCACCACGTTCCAGGTGCGTGTCTAGAAAGCTTAGGTACATTTGTAAGACAATGTTTGGAAGTTAATGTGAGCAACTGTACTTCTGAATCAAGCCAAATGAATTCATTGCAAACAAATTAATACCATTGCTAATCATTCCAACATTTGTCCACTCAAAACCACTCACTTGGGCATTAACTAGCAGATGTTTAAAGTTGAGTGAAACAAATCCCAGAGTTCAACAATATATCTGCTTTTCCTGGTTCTTATTTAAGCCGGGTAGCCTGCTTAGTCATCAACCATTCCCTGATTTATGCATCTGTCTGTCTTAAGAAATGGATTAATGAATTTATTAGTAAAAGCCTGTCATTATTTTGAACTTAATCAAAAAGCATGAGACTGTCATTAATGATTGGTTTGATTTTTGTTTTGGAGGTGTCTTCTTCTGTAGAAGAGTTAGTTAAATGCTTGTTAATTTCTTTAATCTTTAATTAATCTTTAGGTGACAAGAGAAGCTGTTGCAGTCACTGAGGTGTCTATTTCATCATATGCCTGTCAAAGAAGGACGGTGCTAAAGAATAAAAACAGATTGTTTACGGTAATGATCAATAGACAACCCTGTCCACTCACTGACCCCAAACCTGCATGGATTATCATGGAAAATGGGGAATTGCTTGAGAGCCGTTGTCACTTCCAGACGAATGGTGGTGCTGCTGCTGTTTGCTATTTGACGCTTTAAGAGAATGCGTGTGTAAAATGCACAGGCCCATTGAGAACTCAATCATGGCCTGACTCTGACAACTCAGTTCCTTACTCTAGTAATACCTGCAACCTGGCTTCATGTGATGAATGGCTGCTGTTGGAAGGAGTGAAAAAAGGAAGAAAATTCTTGACTCAAAATGTATGTAATGAAATACATGAACAATTTGAGATGTGATTGTTGCAGTAAAACTCCTTTAATCCGGCACACTTGGGACTTCGGTACTGGACTAGCAGATCTTCCAGGGTACTAGATTTATTCTGTTAATACTCCACATACCTTTTATTCACTTTTGTTATAAATATTACACAGTGCATAATAAATTTTCCAGTGATTCAGTTAAGTTTATAGAGAGCATGGGAAACAAGGCACTCGTGGATTTCGAGGGAGCTTGGGAAAAGGAACCAGATGAGTTTGAAGGGAGGGCGGCAACCTGGACCCGGGCAGGTGGAAGGGAGTGTGGGGATTGGGGTCCCGGTGAATGGAAGGAAACATGGGAACCAGGGCCACGTTGAGTGGGAAGTGAGTGCTGGGAATCGGTTCTTGGTGAGCCAGATGCTGAACCATCAGGAGTTCCAAAGAGTCAGACAGCAGATTTTCAGAGACTGCGGAGGCCGGAATCTGGAGGAACAAACAATCTGTTGGAGGAACTCAGCAGGTTGAGAATTCCTCCAGCAGATATTTCAGAGTTTTACTGTGCTAGAAATTGGCATTGTTGGAAAGTATACAGCAGAAGAAACTTGTCTAAATGAATTTAGAGGAAATTTTTGTCTTGATTCTTAGGAAGCATTGAAGGTACTGGCTGAAGCTGCAGAGCTGAATGAGAGTGAAGGGCGGTACTTGGCATTCTCAAAAGCGTCTTCGATTCTAAAGTCTTTGCCATACACTGTGACCAAAATGGAGGACCTCCAAGGGATTCCCAGTCTTGGGGTCCATTCCAGGAAGGTGATTAAGGTAATGGTGTGACGTTATTCCTCTGGTCTGACTCATTCCTTGGATATCCAGTAGAATAACTGCTAATTAGGTGGTGCTGTATTTATATTGCTGCTACTTAAGTCTTAATGTTGATGCACAAAAACATTAAAAAACTTTCCAGAGGGCAAACACCAGATTAGAAAACGTCAGGATTGATATTTGCTGTTATGGAGGCATAGAGCACTACAGCACAGAAACAGGCTCTTCAGCCCATCTAGTCCATGCCGACCTGATCTTCTGCCTAGTTCCATCTATCTGCACCCGGACCATATCCCTCCAAGCCCATCCCATCCATGTACCTATACAAGCTTCTCTTAAATGTTACAATTGAACCCACATCTACCACTTCCGCTGGCAGCTCATTCCACACTCGCACCACCCTCTGAGTGAAGAAGTTTCCCCTCAGATTTCCCTTAAATATTTCGCCTTTCACCCTAAATGTATGACCTCTAGTTCTAGTCTCACCCAACCTGAGGGGGAAAAGCCTACATGCAATCACCCTATATATACCCCGCATAATTTTGTATACCTCTATTAGATCTTCCCTCATTCTCCTGCACTCCATGGAATGAATGCCTAACCTATTCAACCGATCCCCATAACTCAGATCCTCAAGTCCCGACAACGTCCGTGTAAATTTTCTCTGCACTCTTTCAAGCTTATTGATATCTTTCCTGTAGGTAGGTGACCAGAACTGCACACAATACTCCAAATTCAGCCTCAGCAACGTCTTGTAGAACTTCAACATAATATGCCAATTCCTGTACTCAGTGCCCTGATTTACGAAGGCCAAAATGCCCAAAGCTCTCTTTACGACCCTATCTACCTCTGATCTCACTTTCAAGGAACAATGGATCTGTATTCCCAGGTCCCTTTTGTTCTACTGCACACCTCAGAGCCCTACCATTCTCTGTGTGAGCCCTACCATCGCTGGTTTGTCCGCCCAAAGTACAACACCTCACACTTGTTTGCATTAAATTCCATCTGCCATTTTTCAGCCTATTTTCCCAGCTGCTTAAGATCACGCTGCAAGCTTTGATAGCCTTACTCGCTGTCCACTACGCCCACAATCTTGGTGTCATCCACAGATTTGCCGATCCAGTTTACCACATTTTCATCTAAATCATTAATATAGATGATTAAAAAAAAATGGACCCAACATCGATCCCTGCAGCACACCACTAGTCACAGGCCTCAGTCAGAGAGACAACCGTCTACTACCACTCTCTGGCTTCTCCCGCTAAGCCAATGTTGAATCCAATTGACTACTTCATCCTGAATGTCAAGCGACTTAACCTTCCGGACCAGCCTCCCATGCGGTACTTTGTCAAAGGCCTTGCTAAAGTCTACGTAGACAATGTTCACCGCCTTCCCTTCATCAACCTTCTTGGTAACCTCCTCAAAAAACTGTATAAGATTGGTTAGACATGACCTGCCACAGATAATGTTCTAGCTATTTGCAAGAAAGGAAGAAAAAATCTCCTTATTCTTTGCTGCAGGAAATCCTAGAAGATGGAACTTGTAGTGAAGTTGAGAATATACTCCAGAATGAGAGATATCAAACTCTAAAGGTAGGCCGTCGTACAATAAATGTTTCATGAGTACATGGACAATTCGCAGGACGGATTTCAATACTGAGTGAGGGACATATCGAAAAAAAGTGGTTGCTTAATGGCAACATGATGGCACAACCATCCCTAGGATATATTTTTAACTAGTTGTTGGTATGTGTGCAAAGAAGAAGAAAAATCTTTAAATAATTAATGTCAGTCAATTTTTGAAAAACCAAGTTAAGACTCTGTGTTCTCAAAGGTTCCAGCCAAAACAGTAATTCAGCTTTGCATTCAGATGCTGATCAGGAGTTTACAATAGTATTTTTTTAAATGATACTGGGTTTCCAGTTGTTCTGGTGAACAATTACGAATTAATAGTTCTGTTGTACAGGAAAATTTTAAACTAATTTTGATATACGTGGTTTTGGTAAACAATGCAACACAGCTCATTGTCACTGTGACCTGCACACTAAATCCAGCTGACGCTTCTGTGGAGTAGTGAAGGGATGTTGCAATGTCGGAGAAAATGTCTATCAGGTGAGATATTTAACCAATGTCCCCAGCTGATCTCTGTAATGGATGGAAAGGATCAGTTGCCAGTATTTTAAAGAAGAGCAGTGGAGATAGCCACAATGTCTTGGCCAATATTTATTCCTAATCAAAATGTTTAAAAAATTAACATAATCCATGTTGTGGGTGTTTGCTATGCAGAAATTGTCTGCCACGTTTCATGAGTTACAACACCTAATTGGCTGTGAAGTGCTTTAGGTCGAGATGGTTGTAAAGTGAATGAAATTCTTTGTTTGCAAATAAGAATCTGTTGTACAGGAGCCTCTGTAAGCAGCGGGTCAGTAACTGGTTGCCGTGGTGTGTAAGCCTTGTTTCTGGTCCTGTAGCGGTTCACCAGTATTTTCGGTGTTGGTGTGAAGACAGCTGATAAGTGGTACAGAGAGGGTCTTCGAACTCTAGATGAACTGAGAGCATCAAACGTAAAACTTACAAGGGAACAGGAAGCAGGTAAGAAAAAATTATGGATAAAATACTTGCATATTTTAAAATGCTGCTGCTTAAATACATAACTTTTCTAAAGATATTTTACTGTTGTTGAAGGAATCTTGGAAGTAGTGGGAGCCAGCTGATATTTTTAGAAATAAATCTTTGTGGTTGTGATTTCCACTGTATTGCAAGAGCTGTTTGACCTGAAGGGTATTCACAGGGAAACAGTTTTTGACAGTAGTGTCATATCTCACAGTTGGTGAATCATCGGAAATCCCTGTAGAGGTGTGGGTGATAACGTTTATGGGAAAAGAAATTGGGAAAGGGGTTGGGATAGGATTTTGGGTGCTTGGCCAAATTCATAGCCCACGGTTTTCTATTTGTTGCACAGTGGTGCTGGTTGAGCTTCTTTCCCTTCCTCCTTGTAGATCTGGATCGCTCAGCTTTACAACTTGGCAAAGACTGAAGAAGCCTGATGTGCCTGTTGATAATCGTGTGAGACATTCCAAACACTGCAGAAATATTAAAGTGTTTGCATGGTGTCATGCCATGTTTAGTATAATGACTTTTACTCGATTAGTAATCCAGAGGCCTGCACTAACAATTCACAGATGTCTCACGGTTGCATAACCAGGCAAAATTTGACACAAAGCCAAAGAGGGTGGTGATGGAAGGAGTAGCCAAAGGCTTGGTCATATGAGTGAGCTCTTCGAATCGGGAATACAGGGAGTTGAGCTGTCGAGGTTTAATTGATAATTGGTTTATTATTGTCACGTGTACAAAGTCGAAGTCGAGTTTATTGTCATATGCACAAGTACAGTGAAAAGCTTTTGTTTGCATGCCATCCAGATAGATCATTCCATACATATGTACACCAAGGTGGTACAAAAGGAAAAAAAAATGCAGAACATACATAGTGTTACAGTTACAGAGAAAAGTGCAGTGCAAATAGACAAAGTGTAAGGGACACAACGAGGTAGTCTGAGGAATCAAGAGTTCATCTTTAGCATACGAGAGGTCCGTTCAAGAGTCTGATAACTGCAGGATAGAAGCTGTCCTTAAGCCTGGTGCTACATGTTCTCAAACTTTTGTATCTTCTGCCCAATGGAAAGGGGGAGAAGAGAGAATGACCGGATTGGGAGGGGTCCTTGATTATGTTGGCTGCTTTTCTGAGGCAGCGGGAAGTGGAGATGGAATCAATGGAGGGGAGGCTGGTTTGCGCAATGGACTGGGCTGCGTTCACAACTCTCTGCAATTTCTTTTGGACTCGGGCAGAGCAGTTGCCGTACCAAGCTGTGATGCATCCGGATAAAATGCTTTCTATGGTGCAGCTGTAAAAATTGGTGAGGGTTATCTGGGACATGCTGACTTTCCTTCACTTTCTGAGGAAGCAGAGGCGCTGGTGTGCTTTATTGGTGATAACGTCTACATGGCTGGACCAGGACAAGTTGTTGGTGATATTTGCACCATCAAATTATAGGGCGGGCCTGACTGACAGGAGTCACAGATGCCAGTGATAAAAGGCCAGAGTTAAAAGAATGCAGAGATCTCAGAACATTCTAAGGCTGCATGAGGTTATAACTGAGAGACGTGAGCATGAGAAATTGAAACGCAGATTGTGTAATGAGCAAGTAAAAATGGAAGAAGAAGGCAGATCAAAAACTACTGAGTAAATTGTGGGTTTTTTTGTCATTTTAACCTAAAGTGTTGCTCTGCTAAAATAATGAATGCCATGAATTAGGGCTGTAACTTGCGAAACTTCCAAGTGCTAACATAACATTGGCAGAGACTGGACAGAAAGCCTTGGAGCAAAGAGTCCTTCAGGCATTGTGGTTAAAAAAAAGGAGCTGTTTTAACTGGATGACATTCCAAAACATTCTGAATAGCTGCCTTGTTTTAAAATGGATAATCTCTTTTGTTTTACAGGTCTTTTATATCATAATGACCTCAGTGCACCAGTTACAAGGACGGAGGCAGATTTGATCAAGCAAATTGTGGAAAGGGCTGTGCACAAATTTCTACCTGCTACAGTTGTAACGTTAACTGGTGGCTTTCGAAGGTGAGAGCATTGCAGCTTCCTTTTACATAGTGTAGTTCAATTGTCTTCTCATTTGTATACAAGCCTGAAGCCCAGGAAGAACGCAAGGGCAAAGCCCCTTACATTAAAGAGCAGTAAGAACAAGATAAATCAAATGCTCTTGTGTGGTTAACATGGGCTTTATTTGACGCAAAATATACTATTGTTATCTGTTATCTCCATCAGGAGCAAAATGGCTGAAACTGCACAAGTCCTCAGACTGTTGGTTTTGTGCATCAAATTTTGGGTAACTCTGGGCTGATGCCTTCCTGTCCTTCAACTGAGACTAGGACTGGGAATAGGAAGAGGCATTGTAGTAAGGCAAACTTACTTTGTAAAGAAATAGACATTGCTTTTGTCGAGATTAGATTGTGTATGCCAACGTGCAAGAAGGGTGAAGGTCATGAAACATTACTTAAAAATACATTCACCAGCTCTTGTCCATCAAATAAGAGTCTCGCCTTGAAATGAGAAACAGTACTAAACATAAACACTGGACTTTCAATTGGATCCAGGTGCTGGACTGGAAAAATAGTGTGGGGAAAAATGTAAAACTTTAAATAGGAATGTTTAAACTCCTGCTTTAGATTTTGTTAACCCTCCATCTTGTGGCTTTTCCCTCATTTTAGCCACCCTGTTATCCAGTTTATCTGTGTGTTATAGTACGTTCAGTGCAGCTTTCTGATAGTTTTCTCCCATCTTCGCATTTCCTTTTTACCACTTGCTAGACTGCTATTTTGTGAAACCTTGGCACTCTTGTAAATAATAACTACTTCAAGTATTTAAGCAACCCTTTAATTCACAGTCAAGAGGATTTCAACCAGCGAGTGTATCACCATTAAAACCAATGCCTGCAGATGTACCTTGCAAAAGACAAATAATATCCAGATTCAGAAACGCTGACAGATTTTGTGCCCTCCTTTTTCTAGTCTATATACTTGTTTCTTCCTGAGCCCCAAAAACACGTAACTTCATTGTAAAATCATTGTAATTGCCTCTTTGACAAGTGCCTACTGCTGTGTCATCCTGGGCCCCAGAAATGTAGAAAGGCTGACTAAGTGTATTTATCGGATCTATGACATACTAATTTTTTTTCAGATTAATCTGGGTTGGTACAAATGGGAAACTGGAGTAATTGAAGCTGTGTGGAAAATGAAATTTGGAATTATCACAAGGAGTGCTCATTGTTGGCAGAATTTCAACCAGCAACCTGTGGGCTGGGCTCACTGCACTGACCCCATTCTAAAGAAATCATTTGAAAATGCCACCATTATTTATAGCTAATATTTTTAACTTATTAATTCCTTCATTGAAAGAGATTGGTCTATTGTTTTTGAAATGCTTTTCACTTTTCTAAGTAGTTTGTATTCAATTGCATTCATCAGGGAGAAGGAGTTTGGCCATGACGTTGACCTTCTCATAACGCATCCAGAGGAAGGCAAAGAAGAGGGGCTTATTTGCCAAGTGATTAATTGGATGACCACCGAGGTATGACTACTGCATTTTACTAATAGAGGCAATGTCCAAGGGATAACTTAGACTGAAACCACCTTGCCCTGGAAGTATATCAAACCATTGTGATGTGCTTTAGCTACATTCAAGGGAGTGAGATTCAAGATTTTGCATCTTAACAGTAGTCCCAAAGCTTGAAGAAAGCACGCTGTGAAATAAGATGAAAATCTAGAGGCTGAGGGAGTTCAAAGCTAAAAGAGGGAGGAAGTTATACAATTCTGTCACAGATTATTAATCCTCTAACTTTCCTTGAAGCCCCTATGGCAGCATATTTTAGTTTGGGAGGTGAATTTATGAAAAATTATCTTCAGATTTGACCTTGAGTACTTCCCCTTTTTTATTTCCTTAATGCTGTCTGTCTTAAGCTGTGCTGGATAATATTGCTGAACTTCTATCATTTAGTGTAATAACTAGGTGGGAAAGTAACTGTATTTCCCTCCACCTTTTAATTTTTGATCTGCTTTATTTTTCTTTATTCCACCAGTTTAAAGGAAAGTTATTTAACAAATCTTAGCAAAAAACTCTAAGGGGCTCCAACTTTTCCATAAACTCTATTCCCAATATCTGTCGCAACCTCCCTGCTCCCCTTCTTGAGCTGAATTCGTGTATGTGAAACCTTGTTCAATCACAACCTGAGCTCCAGACCTTCTATTTCTAAATATTTAAATTCACTTCCATAATACTGCTGACTACCATACCTATCTCCGGACAATAGGATCTCTTACCCGTGCTTCTGTTATCCCTGGACTTGATATTTTTCAGTCTTTGTGTCCTTGCTCACTAAGCTTCCTCCACAAGCTCCAACCAGTTTAAAACATGGCACTCAGAATTCCAAGCTCTTCGATATCACTCCTTTCTTGCTGACTACAACTTCCCCCTGACCTCCCAAAACATAAGATTAAAACCTATCCCATCTCAGCAACCTCCTCCAGCAATGGACCCTGGTCAGACCCTGCTTGGAGTACTGTGCTCAGTTCTGGTCGCCTCACTACAGGAAGGATGTGGAAGCCATAGAGAGGGTGCAGAGGAGATCTACAAGGATGCTGCCTGGAATGTGGAGCATGCCTTATGAAAGCAGGTTGAGGGAACTTGGCCTTTTCTCCTTGGAGCAACGGAGGATGAGGGGGGACCTGATAGAGGTATATAAGATGATGAGGGGCATTGATCGGGTGGATAGTCAGAGGCTTTTCCCCAGGGCTGAAATGGTTGACCACAAGAGGACATAGGTTTAAGGTGCTGGGGAGTAGGTATAGAGGAGATGTCGGGGTAAGTCTTTTACTCCGAGAGTGATGAGTGCGTGGAATGGGCTGCCGGAAACGGTGGTGAAGGCGGATACGATAGGGTCTTTCAAGAGACTATTGGATAGGTACATAGAGCCTGAAGAAAATAGAGGACTATGGGTAAGCCTAGTAATTTCTAGGGTAGGGACATGTTCGGCACAGCTTTGTGGGCCGAAGGGCCTGAATTGTGCTGTAGGTTTTTCTATGTTTCTAATGCTTCCCCCAATTCTGCAGCCTCTGACTCAATTTGTGCCCTACCTTTGGTAGTTTCAAATAAGCTGACACTGCAAAAACTTGGGGTAGGCCCTAAAGTCTGGAATGTACAGGTATTCCTCAATTTACAGAAAGGGTGTGTTTCATTAACATTTTGTAAATCAAAAAATCTGAGCAAAATGCATTCAGGATATTTTGGTGCTGTGTATTCCAGCGGACAGAGAGTGGCACACCGTTCGTGGTAGCAAGAAACTGATTGGTGAATCAAAGACACGCACCCAAAGAGTAATGGATGTTGAGTGAATTTTTGTAATTGAATGTTTGTAAGTCAAGAAATGTGTGTATATCTTAGCACCAAATAGTCAATGCCTTGATGTTAATATTTCTTGTGTGTTTTTTTTTCACAGCTATTTTAATGTTAAGATTTGTTTGGAAGCTTTGAAGGCAAAGTTATTAGTGAAAGTGTTCTTTTTAGCATTATTAACAGAGCTTAAGAAGTGTTGTCACTGAATCTAGTTCACTGTATCAGCAAGGTTCTTAATGTTATTAACAAGCCAGATGTTTCTCATGGTGAGAGCCTCTGAGAGGAGAGAAGATCTGACACAACTTTACGTTAACATTCTGTTTTGCAATTATTTCAGGGTCTAATATTGTACGGTGACATCACAGGCAACAGTTACAAAGGGAGAAGCAAGGATCCTGGGATTTTTGATCACTTTGAAAAATGTCTTTCTATCTTCAAACTGAAGAAGGAGTTGGTTAATAATTTAGAATCTGAGAAATTGAGCCATTGTGACTCTTTGGCTGGAGACAAGACTCGGGGAATTGACCTTGCTGATCACACAGAGGCTGCTCAACAGGTGACTGTGGCTGCAGCAGGCAGTAAAGACTGGAAGGCTGTGAGAGTGGACCTGGTCATTGCCCCCTACAGCCAGTATGCTTATGCCTTGTTGGGATGGACAGGTTCACGAGTAAGTATAACCAAGCAGGGTAAGACACAACAGTTTAATTTGGACAATTTAAATGAAATTCTTCTTCACTCTGAATTAGATTGATCAGCACCTGAAAAGAGAACATTCTGGAACAGTTCCAACTGTCAGAATTGACAAAGGCTTTTAATTTAAAATGTTCAGATTTCTTCTCAGACAGTAATAGTTGTCACAATATTGACAACGGGTCTTCAACCTGAAACGTTAACCCTGTTTCACTTTCTACACATGCTGCCTGACTGGCCGAGTGTTCCCAGCATTCTGTTTTTATGTCAGGTTTCCAACATCTGCAGTTTTTAAAAAAAATTTTCTTCTACTGTTAAATTTCCAGTATGTTCAATTGAAGTTGAAAGAGCTGTGTGATAGGTTCAATAGCAGAGTGTCACTGTACAAACACTATCTGAACGTCATCCATTTACCACAGTACGGCTTGTAGTTCTCAGAGCTGTGAGTTCACATTCCAGTGGACCTCAGCTGTCAGGTGCCTGGAGAGCAGTTTCTTTTGCACAAGGGAACTTCCAATCCATGAACCCCTTGTACTTGTTAATTATCTCCTGGTCATTTTCATCAAACCAGCTCTTCTTTATACACGTCTCTTCACAGGTGCTCATTATGATGGAGTTGTATTCATTTATTTTGCACTATTTATTTATTTTTGTAACTTATAGTAATTTTTATGTCTTGCACTGTACTGCTGCCACAAAATAACAAAGTTCACGACATATGTCAGTGATAATAAACCTGATTCTGAAGGCAGCCCACATGTCATGGATGCTCTGAGGCTCCTGTTAACAGAGAGACCACAGGTTGTCTGTGAGGTGCTGTCTGAGAAGAGCTACCTTTGCAGGATCTTTTTGAGCTTTAACTCTGGTTTTCTGTTAATGTCGATGTTTTGGAGCCAATTTGATGGAAGTCAGCAGTTTAGACAGTTATCAGCATAGCAGCTATCCGTACCTGTCACCGCATGGGTAATGCAGACATCCTTCATTTACTTGTTCACACGATGGTGTAACCTAACCGGTACTAGTGCCTGAACCTGGTACGTTGCCATGTGGTCTTGTGATTGACTCTCTGAAGTGTTGGTTATGACAAGATCTGTGTCAGAGGAGGCTGCAGAACCAGCACGTTTCTACTGGAAGGAGGTGGAAGGCTGAGTACAGTGCACTGATGTATAAGGCATGAGAAATTTTGGCAGGTGTTGTGACCTGGTATGGAAAGTTAGATTAACAAAATATTCTTCCCTTTGACTGTGATGGAAGAGTTCCTGTGATTAGTGCATTTTTTCTTCTTGTCATCTTAGTACAGCTCATATAGAAATTGTTTTCTGGCTGGATTATAGTTCCAGCATTATTGGTTTAACTCTTTTGCCTTACTTTCAATCATTTATTCTTTGTTTCAGTCTTTCCAGTCTGTATTGAAAGTGTCTATTAACTCCACTCTGGTCTGCCAGTGAACTGGAGACAGGAACAGACTTGGGTGAGATTTCTGGCAAGACTCACAGCAAACCATCTGCACAGCTGTTTAAAGGGAGTTGTGACGAACCTCAAACAGAACTCCTGACCAAAACTGCAGCAACTTCTCCCAATATAAAAACATGGTGATTTCCTTAGCAACATCCAGTGAGTGGAGGATTGTTCCTCATTCACAAATCAATCCCAGTGTTGTCTCCAGGTGTGATATATGGGGGAAATTACGTGGTCACCCCCATTCTGGTGAGAAAAGTGTGTCATTGTAGACTACAGTTAAATATTGGTGGACTGTGAGTATTATTGTCATGTTTATGATGTGCCTTCAACTGGCTGCGTATGAATCGGAATTAGAAACTGTATGTTCTCCTCTGGTAGTGCAGAGTTTAATTTTGTCCAGGTTGTAGTCAGTTAAATAGGAGGAGCTAAGATTAAACTTTCATTGACCATAGCAGTTCAGTCAATTGCTAGACGAGCTTGAAGTTTTAAATAAGATCTTTTATTTGGATCTGTGGTTAACATTAAAGCTGGTTAAGAAAAAATGTTTAATAAGAAAATAAAACGAAATACTGAAAACACTCAGCAGGTCGGGCAGCATCTGTGGAGAGAGGAACAAGTCAAAAATTCTGCATCAGAAGTTCAGTTCATCCAGAAATTCTGTCTTTTCGGATTTGCTGCATCTGCAGTTTTTGGATTTTCATAATTTAATAAGACATGGAATTGCTTAGCATCTGCAGCTCAGCAGTAGCATAGCTCTTTACCCCAAGTAGCAGAGCCCTCAGGAACAGGAAGATCCCAACATGCAGTGTGAGTTACCTGATTACAGCTGGAGTAACAGGAAGTTACCTTTCGAGTCAGCAGCCTGGAGTGCAGGTGAACGTGGCATCCAGGGGTTTCCAGTTGCATATAAAATGCACGACTCCAGGGGCAAGTCCATGTCAGTGAGTGGGCTTTATTTGGAGTTGAAGATTAACTATATGGGTAAAGTCAGGACCCTACACTAACAGGAGTTGAAGGAAGATGGGTAAATGGTTGGGGTAAAAAGAGAGTGAAATGCATACTCTGGAAATGCAGTGAAACAGATATAGAGCTCCACTCAATTCCACAGAGAAAATCTCTCCATTTTGGGTGTAATTTTCAGCGGCTTGTTTCTTGCTGTCTTGCAGCTCTTTGAACGAGACCTACGCAGATACGCCAAGCATTCAAAGAACATGAGTCTGAGCAGCCATTCTTTGTTTGACAATGAGCAGGTAGGAAGAAATCTAAACCTTTCTCTCAGTCTGCCAAACAGTATTGAAGGAAGGAAGGGAATCCAGCTGGCTGTCTGTGAAGTCCTGACTGTGGCCGTGTAGCAGCTCGGACAGGTCAAACTGTATGGCCCTGCTGTGCTGTGTGATTCTGAGGAACATTATGATTCTGCTGACATCCTCACTGTATGGTGGCACCATGTGAAGTGATTTACATGACCTTTGCCATTCCCACATTGCTCTTGACCAGCACTGGTGGTGCTACAGTTAATGGCACTGCCTCCCAGCTCCAACTAGTTGGGTTCAATCCTGACTGCCAGCGCTGTCTGTGTGGAGTCTGCACATTCTCCCTGTCGCCCCTTGGGTTTCCCCTGGGTGTTCCAATTTCCTCCCACATCCCAAAGTCTTGCTAGTAGGTTAATTGGCCTCTGTGTATTACTCCTAGTGGTGTATAGATGGTAAAAGAATCACAGGGGTATTTATGATCATGTGAGAGAGCATTACAGGGAAATGAGAGTGGGAATGGGATTGATGGGATAGCTCTCCTGGGAGTCGGCATGGATCCAATGGGCTAAATAGTGACCCACTGTATCCTAATAATTAAGTGAGTCAAGTTAAAACAAGAGCACAGCATTTCCGCATGATTAATTAAAGCACAAAATAAGCCAAGTGAAACAGGACTTTAAGTTCCATAGTACCAGCATTGTATAGTCTGGTAGAATGCCAGCCCAATTTTTTTCTTCATTTTTGGGATCTGGGCATCACTGGCGAGGGCAGTGTTTGGTGTTTGTTGCCTGTCCCTAACTGCCCTTCAGAAGGTGTTGCTGAGCAGTTCTTGTGAAGGTGCATCCTCAGTGCTTGGGCAGGGAGTTCCAGGATTTGGGTCCAGCAATAATAAAGAAATGGAAATATATGTCCAAGTGAGGACAGTGTGCAGCCTGGAGCGGTGACTGCGGATGATGGTGTTGCCTTGTGCCTGTCCTTGTCCATCTTGGCGGTAGAGGCCATGGGGTTAGGAGACGCTGTTGGAGTAGCTTGGGTGAGTAACGACAGTGCAGTTTGTAGATGGTACACACTGCAGCCACTGTATGGTGGTGGTGGAGTAGCTTGGGTGAGTAACGACAGTGCAGTTTGTAGATGGTACATACTGCAGCCACTGTTTGGTGGTGGTGGAGGAGGAGTGAGTGTTTGGGATAGTGGATGGGTTGCCCATCAAGAGGGTTGTTTTGTCCTGGAATGTTCACGGGCTTCTCACGTGTCATTGGAGCTGAACTCATCCAGGCAAGTGGAGAGTATTGGATCACAGTAATGACTTGGGCCTTGTAGATGGTGGAGAGGATTTAGAATTTCAGGAGGCAATATCACGTTTTAAGAGTAAACTATCTTAAAAGTGAAGAAATCAGGGCTTAGAGGGAGATGGGCTGAGCGTAGGAAATTGGGACTAGACGGGTGGGCACCATGGTCGGCATGGACTCGTTGGGCTGAAGGGTCTGTATCTGTGCTGGATTGCTCTATGACTCTATAAATGTATTTCCTGCTAATTTTATGAATTTATAAATAATGCTAATTGATTAACCAGCATTTTTCTTCCACGTTTCAGAATATATTTTTGCCAGCTGCCACAGAAGAAGGAATCTTTGCACATCTAGGGCTGGAGTATATACCACCTCGTGAGAGGAATGCTTGATTGGCTGAGCTCATGCTATAGGAATACCCAGAGCACCTCGGGGAACGGCTTTGGGCATAACGTTTGTAGCATTTTTGTCACTTTATATTGGGTAAAAGGTGGACATTTGCCCATGATTGGTTCCATACTGTAAGCTGTTGAATTTGTAATTAGTAACTTGATGGTACAGATGCATCAGCATCTTGGATGTGCTTTCTGTCTGATGCATATGTGGATGTGTATCAGTGGTTGAGTGGGATCACTGTCACTGGTGACTCTCTGGATTCAAGCCCAACTCAAAAAAATGGGCACGTAATCTAGGCTGACATTGAGCGATCATTGCACGGTAAGAGGTGCTGTTAATTCGAGATCGTATATCATCTGAAGTGTATGTAAAATATCCCATGCTGCTATAGTAGCAAACAGGAACAATCTTCTCAGGGTCGTGGCCTTTTAAACTTTTCTAATTAAATGGAATAAAAATAAAAACAATTCTGGTCATTTCATTGATGTTGTGGAATTTTCTGCGTTGCATTTCCCACATTACAACGGTGACTACACTTCAGATGTGCTTCATTTGCTGTAAAGGGTTTGGGACATGTTGAGATTATGAAAGTATCAAAAATGGCCATGAAACTTGTAGCTGACAGGAAAAACCATCTGGTTCAGTAACTTACAGAAGTGAAATCCCCTTTTCCAGAATCTGCAATACCTTATCCTTTAAAACTATAGAAATTGGCTGATTCAGGAAATATTTAGTTAGTGGTCTTAAAATGATTTTAAGTAGAACTAAGCTTCATTATGGAGATACAAGAGACTGCAGATGCTGCAATCTGGAGCATCTGGGAGGCAAAGGGATGACTGCTCAGTTCCTCCAGTTTTTTTTTGCTTTGACTTTATTTGTGATCTAAATTGTTGTACTATTATTGCCCACTTGAGGGCAGCTGTAGACTAGGAGCATGGAGCACATTAGCTGCTGGATGGAGTTATCCTTAGTACATTAATTTGGATTGGACTTCATTACACAGAAGACGGAAGCAATAGAAATTCTTAGCAAATCAGGGTAATTCTGGAAATGTGGTAGGAGTAAATGCAAAATGGGTAATAAATTTGATACGGAGACACAAGAGACTGCAGGTGCTGGAATCTGGCGCAACGCACAAGAAGCCGGAGGATGCCAGTGGGTCAGGCAGCAGCTGTGGAGCGAAACGGACGGCTGATGTTTCGGGTTGACCTGAAATGTTGACTGTCCATTTCCCTCCAATAAAGTTGATACATTTGGTTCAACATATAACCACAGACTTTTAAATCTTCACTGGCCACAGGTAATGTGTAATATATCTCAAGGACAGAAAATGTGGTACTTTTATTCAAGAAGGACAGCAGGGATAAGCTAGCTGATTACAGGTGGTTGAGTCTAAGGTCAATGGTAGGGAAATTATAGCACGGTGGAGGCAGAGATTCTCACAGTGTTTAGGAAGTATGTAGATGAGACTTGAAGTGGCATGTCATAGAAAGTGGTAACACTTGCGGGCTGCCCCCAGAACACTCAAGGCAAAAGATGCATTTCACTGTGTGTTTTGATGTACGTGTGACTAATAAATGTTAAAACTACAGCAAAGTACTGGAAAATAGGATTAACATAGAAAGTTACTTGATGGACAGGGTGGGCTGAAGGGCCCAGTTTTGTGCGATGTGACTCTATACCCACACAATCTCTCTCAAGCTTAAACCCAACAGCAATGTCAGACTTCCTTTCTATTTGTTTCCTGTATTTGGCTTTGACTGTGGGAGAAGGATTTGGTGTAATGATTCTGAGTATTCTGCAGGAAAATCTTTTCAGGGCCTAGACAAAACTGAAGTCGAGTCTTTAAGGGAGACCTGTGGTCAGAGTCCCTTTAACGCCAGTTCCAAAGTGATTTCCATACTAGGTTTTAAGCAGTGTGCAATAATCTAGCAGTGTTCTTTGGCTTCTTGTAGCTAGTTATTTTTCCCCTCAAAAATACACATTGCAAATATTTTCAAGTATAAAATAGAACACAAAATAGGAGCAGTTATAGGCAGGCCAAGCCTGCCCCACCATTTAGTGTGACCAGGACTGACCTGTACTGACCTCAACTTCTCTTCTGTGCCATGCCTTCTCTATACCCCTCTTGTTCCTCGATCTATCAAATATTTATCCATCTTCACTTTAAGTACTTGTAATGATTCAGCTTTCGTCACCCACTGGGGCAGAGAATTCTAGAGATTCACCACCCTCAGTGAGAAGAAATGTCTACACACCTCAGTATTAAATGACCGGCCCCTTGTAATTATGTCCCCTTGTTTGTGACTCTCCCACCAGTGAAAACATCCCAATGTCTACCCCATCAAGCCCTCTTAGAAATATGTTTGAATAAGGTCACACCTCGTTCTTCTAAACTCAAAGGAATACGGACACAAGCTATTGTGTCTCTCTTGACAGGACAGCCCTCTCATCCCAGGAACTACACCAGTGAAGGTCCTTTGGACTGCCTCCAGTGTTACTATATCTTGGGTAAAGGGACCAAAATGGTACATGGTATTACCAGGTGAGGCCTCACCAACACCCAGTGCAATTACAACACAACCTCCCTAATTTTAAACTCCAACCCTTTTGTAATCAAGGCCAACATGCCGTCTGCCTTTTGAATGATATGTTGGACCTTCCTTACAGCTTTTTGTGATTCATGTACAAGAACACCTAGATCCCTCACCTTCTGTCTCTCCATTTAGATCATTCCCTTTTAACATCTCTTCCCAAAGTGCACAACCCCACAATTCCCCACTTTAAACTTCATTTCCCAGTCTTTTACCCACTGACTCAGTCTGTCTGTATCGCATTGCAGACCACTCTTCCACTTATTTTTTGAAGGATCAACAAATTTGGAAACCTTATGGTTAGAAGCATAGAGCCTTACAGCCTGGAAACAGACCCTTCAGCTCAACTCGTCCATGCCGACGAGTTGAGTGAGCTCGTCCCATCTGCCCGTGTTTGGCCCATAGCCCTCTAACCCTCTCCTATCCATGTACTTATCTTGATAGCTTTTAAACATTGCTAATGTACCCACCTCAACCACTATTTGTGGCAGCTCATTCCAAATATGCACCATCCTTTCTGTGAAGACGCTGCCCCTGATGTCCCTTTTAAATCTCTCACCTCTGATCTTAAACCTATGCCCTCTTGTTTTTAGCACCCCCTCCCTGGGAAAAAAGTCAATGTGCTTTCACCCTGTCTATGCTCTCATGATCTTATACACGTCTATCAGGTCACCCCTCAATCTCCTACATTCCAGGGAATAAAGTCCTAGTCTACACAACCTCTCCTTGTAACTCAGGTCCCCAAGTCCAGGCAACACCCTGGTACATCTTTCCTGCACTCTTTCTAGTTCAATAATATCTTTCCTACAACAGGGTGACCAAAACTGAACACAATACTCCAAGTGTGGCCTCACCAACGTCTTGTATAACTACAACACAATTCTCAACTCCTATACTCAATGCCCTGACTGATGAAGACCAGCGTGCCAAATGTCTTCACCACCCTATCTACCTGTGACGCTGCTTTCAGCGAATTATGCATTTGCATTCATTGTCCCTCTGTTCCATAACACTCCCCAGGGCCCTACCGTTCACTGTATAAGTCCCTCCCTGGTTTGATCTCCCAAAATGCAATACCTCACATTTCTCTGGGTTGAAAGCCATTTGCCAATCCTCAGCCCACACACCCAGCTGATCAAGATCCCTCTGTAACTTTTCATAACCCTCTACACTGTCTACACCACCAGCTATTTTAGTATCATTTGCAAACTTACTAATCATGCCTTATACATTTACATCCAAATTGTTTACATAAATTACAAACAACAAAGGTCCCAGTACCAACATCTGTGGCACACCACTAGATGCAGGTCTCCAGTCTGAGAAACAACCCTCAACCATCACCCCCTGCTTCCTACCACTCAGCCAATTATGAATCTAATCAGCTATTTCCCCCTGGATCCCATGCGATCTAACCTTCCACACTAGGCTGCCATGAGGGACCTTGTCAAAGGACTTGCTAAAGTCCATATAGACAACATCCACTGCCCTACCCTCTTGGTTACCTCCTCAGAGAACTCTAAGAGATTTGTCAGACATGATTTCCCACACACAAAGCCATGCTGACTGTCCCGAATCAGACCCTGTCTCTCCAAATGTTGGTAGATCCTGTCCCTCAGAATCCCCTCCAGCAATTTACCCACCACCGATGTCAGACTCAGCAGCCTGTAGTTTCCTAGCTTGTTTTGCTACCCTTTTTAAACAATGGTTTAGCCACTTTCCAGTCCTCTGGAACTTCACCTGTGCCAGAGATGAAGCAAAGATCTCTGCAAGGGCCTCCGCAATTTCTTCTCTAGTTTCCCACAAGGTCCAAGAATGCACCAGGTCAGGCCTGGGGATTTATCCACCTTAATGCACTTTAAGGCCTCCTTGCTGCTAATTTGTATGTGGTCCAAGACATCACCAGTCATTTTCCTCATTTCCTTAGCCTCTGCAGTTTTCTCCACAGTAAAAACTGAAGAGAAATATTCATTAAAAATCTCTCCCGTTTACTTTGGTTCCACACACAGACGGCCATGCTGATCTTTAAGGGACCTATACTTTCCCAAGCCTTTTTCTCTTAATATACCTATAGAATCTCTCAGGATTTTTCCTCACCTTGCCTGCATAATCCCTCTTGTATCCTCTTTTTGCCCTCTTAACTTCCCTCTTGTGCATTCCGACACTTCTTGTCGTCATCAAGAGATTCACTAGCTCCCAACTGCTTATGCACAGTGTATGCCTCCCTTCTTGTTTCTTAACCAGAGCCTCAATATCTTTCATCAGCCAGGGTTCCCGAAACCTGCCAGCCTTGCCCTTCACCCTAACAGGAACGTGCAGACCCTGAACTCTTGACATCACACTTTTAAAGGCCTCCCAGTTGGCAGACGCTCCATTTCCCTGCAATCAATCTCGTCCAATTAATCTCTGCGAGATCCTGTCTAAAGGCTCCAAAATTTGCTCTGCCTCAGCTCTGGACCTTAACCTGTGAACAGGTCGTAACCTTCTTCATAACTATTTTAAGATGAATAGAATTATGGTCACTGGACCCAAAGTGCTAACCAACAGACATTTCTATCACTTGCCCTCCCTCATTCCCCAGGAGGAGGTCCAGTGTTGCACCCTCGCTAGTAGTTCCCTCTACATATTGATAAAGGAAGCTTTCTTGGTCACATTTCACAAATTCCACTCCGTCCAAGCCTTTTACACAATGGTTGGCCCACTCAATATTAGGGAGGTTAAAATCTCCCACTAATACTACCCTATTATGTTTACAACCAGCTGCAATCTCTGCTTCTCAATTCCCACTGACTATTGGGAGGCCCATAACACAGTCCCATCAGAGTGACCATCCCCTTCTTGTTTCTAAGTTCCACCCATGTGGCCTCACTGGATAATCTCCCAAGATTATCCTCTCCAAGGATCGTTGTTATGTCCTTTTTCACCAAGAAGGCAACTCCCCCTCCTCTCTTACCTGCACCTCTGTCACGCCTGTAGTGTCTGTATCCTGGAACATTGAGCTGCCAGTCCTGCCCTTCCCTCAGCCATGTTTCTGTTA
Source organism: Pristis pectinata (assembly GCF_009764475.1). Lineage (NCBI taxonomy): Eukaryota > Metazoa > Chordata > Chondrichthyes > Rhinopristiformes > Pristidae > Pristis > Pristis pectinata. The sequence goes on along the minus strand of NC_067433.1, from coordinate 19,147,717 downwards.
TGGCTAGAACATCCCATTCCTCAGAGCCAATCGCACCGAGTTCATCTGCCTTACCTGTCAAGCCTCTTGCATTGAAAAAAAATGCAGTTTAAACCATGGTCTTTCCTCTCCCTTTACTGTGCTCCTGTCTATCCTGACAACTGAACTTGTTCTCATTGGCTACAGTATTATCGCCCGATTTCTCGTCAGCCACTCTACTGCTCAGGGTCCCACTCCCCTGCCACTCTAGTTTAAACCCTCCTGAGTAGCACTAGCAAATCTCCCAGCCAGGATATTGGTTCCCTCTCCAGTTCAGGTAAAACCCGTCTCTCCTGTGCAGGTCAACCCTACCCCACAAGAAATGCCAATGACCCAAGAACTTGAATCCTTGCTCCCTGCACCAGCTTCTCAGCCATGCATTAGAACATAGAACATTACAGCACACTACAGGCCCTTCGACCCACAATGTTGTGCCGACATTTTATCCTGCTCTAAGATCTATCTAACCCTTCCCTCCCACATAGCCCCCCATGTCTCTACCATTCATGTATCTATCTAAGAGTCTCTTAAACGTCCCTAATGTATCTGCCCCCACAACCTCTGCCGGCAGTGCGTTCCATACACCCACCACTCTCTGTGTAAAATACTTACCCCTGACATCCCCCTTATAGCTTCCTCCAATCACCTTAAAATTATGTCCCCTTATGTTAGCCATTGTCGCTCTGGGAAAAAGTCTCTGACTGTCCACTCGATCTATGTCTCTTGTCATCTTGCACACCTCTATCAAGTCACCTCTCATCCTTCCTCTCTCCAAAGAGAAAAGCCCTAGCTCACTCAACCTATCCTTATAAGATATGCTCTCCAATCCAGGAAGCATCCTGGTAAATCTCCTCTGCACCGTCTCTGAAGCTTCCACATCCTTCCTATAAATGAGGTGGCCAGAACTGAACACAATACTCCAAGTATGGTCTAACCAGAGTTCCATAGAGCTGCAACATTACCTCGCGGCTCTTGAACTCAATCCCCTGACTCATCTGAGTTACCTTTCTATTTCTACCCTCACCAGCACATGGCACTGGGAGTAATCCAGAGATTACGACCCTTGAGGTCCTGCTTTTTAGATTCTATCCTAACTCCCTGTATTCACTGCACAGGACCTCATCCCTCTTTCTACCTATGTCGTTGGTACCAATGTGCACCACGACCTCTGGTTACTCACCTTCCCCCTTGAGAATGTTCTGCAGGTTCCTGGAGGTTCCTTCCTCCAGGTCATTAATGTAGATAGTGAACAACTGCAGGCCAAGAACTAATCCCTGGGGTACTCCACTAGTTACCTCCTTCCAGCCTGTTTTCTATGGGACAGCCAGTTTTCAGTCCATTCTAACACACTTCCTCTTATACCATGGGGTTTTAATTTATGTATCAGCCTCCTATGTGACACCTTGTTAAGTGCCTTTTGGAAGTCTAAATACACATGTACAGGTTCCCCTCTATCACCTCTCCTTGTGACATCCTCAAAGGATTCAAGCAAACTAGCCAAACATGATTTATCTTTCATAAAACTATATTGGCTAGGTTTAAGTATATTTAGCTTTTGTAAATGATCAGGTTTGATTATTGCCTCTCCCCTCTTGCCAATAATAGCTCTTAAATTAACTGGCCTGTAGTTCCCTGCCTTCTGCCTTTCTCCTTTCTTGAACAAGGGAGTCACATTGGGTTTTCCCATCTTCTGGTATCCTCCTGGAGTTTAGTGAGTTATGAAAAATTTCAACCAATGGGTCCACTATCTCTGCAGCCACTTCTGTTAAACCCCTAGTGTGCAGTCCATCAGATCCTGGCAACTTATCTGCCTTTAGCCCCTTGAGTTTCTCCAATACTTTATCCCTTGTAATTGGGACTTCTTGTAATTTTTACCATGTTATTTGAAATTAGCCTATCTGAATATTTATTGTCTTTCACAGTGAAGCCTGATGCAAAACATTTATTCAATATATCTGCTATTTCTTTGTTTGCAATTATTAATTCACCAGCCTTGTTCTCTAGTGGCCCCACATTTACCTGAGCCACCTCTTTCGTCTTCATGTATCCTTTGAAACCTTTGCTGTCTGTTTTTGGACTACATACAAGTTTTCCCTCCATTCATTTTCTCCCTTTTTATGAACGATTTTAGTCTTCTGCTGCTGGATCCTTAAAAACTGCCCAGTCCTCTGGTCTGCCACCAGCCCTGGCCACTTTGTATGCCCTTGTTTTCAATTTAACATCACCATTTACCTCCTTTATCAAACACTGATTGTGCCTTTCTCGTGGAATCCCACTTTTTGACTGGGATAAACTCTTGCTGAGCATTATACACCAGCTGCTGGAATATTTGCCACTGTTCCTCGACTGACCCGTCTCTGAGATTGTTTACCCAGTCCACCTTAGGCAACTCCCCCTCAGACCATTATAACCTGTCCTTGTTTAAATTGAAGACACTGGTCATGGGCCTAAGATGTTCGTCCTCAAACTGCATTTGGAGTTCTATTAAATTGTGGTCATTACTCCCTAGGGGATCTTTAATCACCAGATCTATTATTAATCCTTCCTCATTACATAAGACCAGATCTAAAATTGCCCGTTCCCTGGTAGGCTCTGCCATGCACTGCTCTAAAAAGCAAGCCCTGATGCAATTCACAAACTCTTCTACAATACCCTTGCCCATTTGTTCCATCCAATCAATATGTGGGATAAAATCTCCCATGATAATTGCAGTTCCCTTCAAACATGCCCCTCTCCCATTTATGCTCTGACCCACCGGGAGGTCACATTTTGAGGGTCTACAGACGACTCCCACACGTGTCTTCCTTCCCCTCTATTCATGGTTTCAACCCAAACAGATCCCACATCACTGACCACTGCCTTTACATCACGACTCAGCACTGCTCTGGTACCTTCCCTAATTAACAGCGCCACCCCACCTCCCTCCACCTCTGGCCTGCTCTTTGGGAACACTGTATAAGCTGGAATATTGAGCAGGAGTCAGAGGGAGGTAGTGGACGGTTGTTTTTCAGATTGGAGGCCTGCGTCCAGTGGTGTGCCGCAGGGATCAGTGCTGGGACCACTGTTGTTTATCATTGTTTAACGATGTGGATGAAAATGCGGTTGGTATGGTTAATAAGTTTGCAAATGACACCAAAAATGATGGTGAGGTGGAAAGTGAAGATGATTATTTAAGATTACAACAAGATCTGGATCAACTAGGAAAGTGGGCTAAGGAATGCCAGATGGAAGTTAACTTGGGCAAGTGCGAAATGTTGCAGGGCAGGACATTTACAATAAATAGCAGGGCCCTGGACAGTGTTGTTGGATAGCGAGACTAAGGAGTACAAGTACATGGTTCCCTGAAAGGCAGGGCAGTGAAGAAAGCGTTTGGCACACTTGCCTTCATCAATCAGGGCATTAAGTACAAGAGTTGGAATGTCTCGTTGCAGCTGTACAAGATGTCGGTGAGACCGCACTTGAGAGTATTGTGTGCAGTTCTGTTTGCCCAGCTATAGGAAGGGTGTCATTAAGCTGGAAAGGGTGCAGAAAAAATTCAGGAGGACCTTACCAGGACCGGATGGTTTGAGTTATAAGGAGAGACTGGATAGGCTGGGGCTGTTTTCCCTGGAAGGTGGGAGGCTGAAGGGTGACCTTGTATATGTAACACAAAGTGAGCAAGCAGGTACAGCACTGGGAAGGCAGATGGTATGTTGCCTTTAATTGCAAAGATGATGGACCATAAAAGTAGGGAAATCTTGCTATTGTACTGTACATTGGTGAGACCATACTTGAGTAGTGCATACAGTTTTGGTCTTATTTAAGGAAGGATATACTTGCCTATTCAGATAATGTTCACTAGACTGCAATCACAAGGAAAGCGTGCCAACGTCTTTATTTTCTTAGGTTGAGGAGGTTAGCATGTCACCGAATATTCTAACAAATTCCTGACTGGTTGTATCATGGTCTGGTACAGCAATTCAAATGCGCAGGAAAGTAAGAAGCTGCAGAGAGTAGTGAACTCAGCCCAATACATCACCGGCACATCCTTCCCCACCATCGGTATCTTGAGGCCTTACCTCAAGAAGGCAACATCTATCATCAAAGATCCCCATCATCCAGGCCATGCCATCTTCTCGCAGCTACCATCAGGCACGTAAGTCCCACACCACCACGTTCAAAACAGCTACTTCCCTTCAACCATTCACTTCTTGAACCAACCTGCACAATCCTAATCACTACCTCAGTACCTCAACTCTATAACCACTTCGATCACTTTGCACCACAATGGACTTTGTTATTTTTTGTTCTAATTGTGTTCTTTCTTGTAAAAATTGTGTATAATTTATGTTTAATTTATGTCTTTTTCTCGTAGATGCTGCTTATCTGATGCTACGTGCCTGTGATGCTGCTGCAAGTGAGTTATGCATAAGTGTATTTGTGCGTATGACAATAAATTTGACTAAGACTTTGATTTCTGAGATAACCTCTGAAAAAAGGTTGAGCTGATTGACCATTCACGTATTGTGCATATTAGCCCTCCTTCATTTCTCGCAAGCAAAAGTATACCATATCCCAGGCCACTTCCAAATCTCCCACAGGGAGTAAAGTTAGTTCCAATGTAAGGTCCAGGGGATGAGAAGGATCTCATTATAGCACATAACACTTTGAATAGATTTGAGATGGTGGATGCTGAGAGAAAGTTTCCTTTCATGGGAAAATCTAAAACGAGATGTGATAGTTTCAGAATAAGATGGAGATCAGGATTTTCTGCTCTGAGAGTCAAGAATCTTTAGGATTCATTAAATATATTCAAAAATGGGCTTTAGTGCGGTCAAATATTCTGAGGAGCCAAAGTTAAGATCAGATTGGCCATAATGTTGAATGGTGAGCGGGGTCCAGGGGTTATGCGGCCTGTTATGTTTCTATTTCTTATGTTCATTAAAATACAAATTAAAATCAGTTTTTCCTTGTTGCCTTGGCAACGAGGACAGTTATTCTCACCTTATTCCCTGAATTCAGCTCTTCTGTGTTTGGACCAAGCCTGAGGAGAAGGGGGATGGGATGACTCACCTGGGAGCCGGCATGGGCCGGACGGGCCGAATGGCCTCCTCCCGCATGGCGACATTCCCATCGGCGTCAGTGAGTGCGGTCTAGGAACGTTTGTTTGGGCGCCGCGGTAGCCGGGGAAGGGGTTGCGGTGGCGGCCTTGCGCCGGAAGTGTGTGCGGGGCGGCGGACAGGCAGGCAGGCCGGGCGGGCGGCGATGGACGGACCTCCGGAGGTGACCGAGATGTACGACCAGGCGCTGCTCGGCATCCTGCAGCACGTCGGCAACATCGAGAACTTTCTGCAGGTCTTCTTCGGGTTCCTCTACCGGAAAACCGACTTCTTCCGCCTGATGGTGCTGAAGGAAGATCGGCTGGGCTTCCCGCCCGGGGTGGCCGAGCGGCTGGCGCTGAGGGTGAGGAGACGGCGGGAGGAGGGAAGCAGGGAGGAGGAGGGGAGGAGAGGCGAGGGGGAAGGGGGAGGGGAAGGGGGAAGGGGAGGGAAGGGGGAAAGGGGAGGGGAAGGGGGAAGGGGAGGGGAAGGAGAGGTGGGGGGGGGAGGAGGGGGTTGGGGGGAGGTGGGGGGGAGGAGGGGTGGGGGGGAGGGGAGGGAGGGGAGGGGAGGGAGGGGAGGTGGGGGGGAGGAGGGGAGGGGAGGAGGGGAGGGGGGGAGGGGAGGTGGGGGGGAGGAGGGGAGGAGGGGAGGTGGGGGGGAGGAGGGGAGGAGGGGAGGTGGGTGGGAGGAGGGGAGGGGAGGAGGGGGGGGAGGAGGGGAGGGGGGGGAGGGGGAGGGGGGGAGGAGGGGGAGGGGGAGGGGGAGGATGGGGGGAGGAGGGAGGGGAGGAGGGGTGGGAGGGAGGGGGGAGGGAGGTGGGGGGGAGGGGGGGGGGGAGGGGAGGTGGGGGGGAGGGGAGGGGGGAGGGGGGGGGGAGGAGAGGTGGGGGGAGGAGAGGAGGGGGAGGGCAAAGAGAGGTGGGGAGGAGGGCAAGGAGAGGGGAGAGGTGGGGAGGAGGGGGAGGGCAAGGAGAGGTGGGGAAGAGGGGAGGGGAGGAGGAGAGAGGGGGAGGGGTGGTGGGAGGGGAGGAGGAGGGAGGGGGAGGGGTGGTGGGAGGGGAGGAGGGGGAGGGGTGGTGGAGGGGAGGGGGAGGGGAGAGGAGAGGGGAGGAGAGGGGAGGGGAGAGGGGGGAGGGGAGAGGGGGAGGGGGAGGGGGGGGGGAGGAGGGGGAGGGGAAGGAGGGGGAGGGGAAGGAGAGTGGGGACAGGAGGAGAGCATAGGGGGGAGGGGGGAGAGAGGGGGAGGGGGTGGAGGAGGAGAGGTGGGAGGGGGGAGGAGAGAGGGGGAGGGGGGAGGGGGGAGGGGAGGGGGGGAGAGTGGGGGGAGGGGAGGAGGGGGGGCAAGGAGAGGTGGGGAGGAGGGGGAGGGCAAGGAGAGGTGGGGAGGAGGGGGAGGGCAAGGAGAGGGGGGAGGAGGGGAGGGCAAGGAGAGGTGGGGAGGAGGGGGAGGGCAAGGAGAGGTGGGGAGGAGGGGGAGGGCAAGGAGAGGTGGGGAAGAGGGGAGGGGAGGAGGAGGAGAGGGGTGGGGGAGGGGAGGGGGAGGAAGGGGAGAGGGGAGGAGGGGAGAGGAGAGGGGAGGGGAGGGGGAGGGGGGAGGGGAGAGGAGGGCGGGGGGAGGGGGGGAGGGGAAGGAGAGTGGGGACGGGAGGAGAGCATAGGGGGGGGGGAGGAGAGGGAGGGGGGAGGGGGTGGAGGAGAGGGTGGGAGGGAGGGGGAGAGGGGGGAGGAAGGGGAGGGGGGGAGGAGGGGGAGGGGGGAGGGAGGAGGGAGGAGAGGAGAGAGGAGGGCGGGGAGGGGAAGGGGTGGGGAGGGGAGAGGGGGGAGGAGGACGGAGGGGGAGAGGGGAAGGAGAGTGGGGAGGAGGGGGAGGGGGAGGGGAGAGGATGGGGGGAGGGAGGGGAGAGGGAGGGGGGGGGGGGGCGGGGAAGGAGGGGGGGGGGGGAGAGGGGGCGAGGAGGGCAGAGGGGGAGGGAGGGGGAGAGGAGGGCAGAGGAGAGGAGGATGGGAGTAGGGGGATGGAGGAGGGGGGGAGAGGAGGGTAGAGGGGGAGGGAGACGGAGGGTGGGGGAAGGAGGGAAGGAAGGAGGGAGGGGTGGAGAGGAAGGGGGAGAGGAGGGGGAGGGAGAGGGAGGAGAGGAGGGGAGGAGAGGGGAGGGAGGGTGAGAGGAGGGGGAGGGAGGGGAGAGAGGAGGGAGGGCAGAGGAGGGGGGGAGGGAGGGGGAGGAGGGGGGGGAGGGGAGAGGGGGAGGGGAGAGGGGGAGGAGGAGAGGGGGGAGGGAGAGAGGGGAGGAGGGGAGGAGGGGAGGAAGCAGGTGGGGGCAGGGGGTAGGAGGGGAGGGAAGTGGAGGGAGGAGGGGAGAGGAGGGAAGCAGGGAGGGGGGAGGGAGAGGGAGGAGAGGGAGGGGGTGAGGGAGGGGAGGGGGAAGGAGGGGAGGGGGCAGGAGGGGATGCAGGGTGTAGGACGGGGATGGAGGAGGAGTGGAGGTGGGAAATAAATGGGGGGGGGGACATCGCGAGGGAAGGAAGGCGGGGTGGGGGGAGTTGAGCGTGGGAGGAGGGGGCAGGTTTAGAGGTGGGGGAAGGAGGGAGAGGGAGAGTGAAATGGTTGGAGGGGTGAGGAAGCAGGAATGTAGGGGAAAGGAGGTTACGAGGGAATAGGGTAGGAGTAGGAGGGGAGTGGGGATGGAAACTTGTGGTGGTGGGGGGGCGGTGGGGTGGGGCACTTAGTTTCCTTGCGCTGGACAAACCAGAAGCAGTCCCTGCTCCAATCGTCCAAATACACATCTTGCCCCAGTATCTGAAAGATGTCCAAAGAGATCCAAATGACCCCTTCCATTGTATCTATTGTGAAATACCCCCTCTTCCCCCCCCCCCCCCCCCCCCCATTCATCTCTGTGGCCAAATAGATTTCTCCAATATCCACTCCCCTCCCCATTCTCTTCACTCAGCTTATAGAACACATTCCCGGCTCTGGATTGCTGATCCTTTTGCTTCATCAGTGCTGCTGTTCTCAGAAGGACTTTCACAAACAAAGGTCTGTTGTATTCTTTTCGAAACATTGCTGTCTCCCTATGACTCCAGAATAAAATCGCGCAGTATTTTGGAGAATATGATGATACTAGCAGTATATCTGAAACCGCAATGTAATGAGGTACATTATAGGGAGGTTGCATTTTAACTCCATCAACATGAAAATATCCCTCTTCCCCAATATCTAAGTCTCCAAACACGCCACCATTAAAGAATGCCCTGGTACAGCTCTAGTAAACTGGATTCTGATCTGGCCTTTGTGTTCTGATTTCTTTCTGCAATCCAAAGGTTTGCAGGAGGGTAGGTTACAGTGGCATGCAAAAGTTTGGGCACCCCTGGGCAAAATTTCTGTTACTGTGAATAGCTAAGCCAGTAAAAGATGACCTGATTTTCAAAAGGCATAAAGTTAAAGATGACATATTTCTATAATATTTTAAGCAAGATTACTTTTTATTTCAATTTTACAGTTTCAAAATACAAAAAAGGAAAAGGGCCCGAAGCAAAAGTGTGGGCATCCTGCATGGTCAGTACTTAGTACCACCCCCTTTGGCAAGTATCACAGCTTGTAAACGCTTTCTGTAGCCAGCTAAGAGTCTTTCAATTCTTGTTTGGGGAATTTTCACCCATTCTTCCTTGCAAAAGGCTTCCAGTTCTGTGAGATTCATGGGCCGTCATGCATGCACTGCTCTTTTGAGGTCAATCCACAGATTTTCAATGATTTTTAGGTCATGGCACTGTGAGGGCCATGGCAAAACCTTCAGCTTGTGCCTCTTGAGGTAGTCCACTGTGGATTTTGAGGTGTGTTTAGGATCGTTAGCCTGTTGTAGAAGCCATCCTTCTTTTCATCTTCAGCCTTTTTACAGACAGTGTGATGTTTGCTTCCAGAATTTGCTGGTATATAACATACCTTTGCTCATTGCAGCCAAAAAGTTCTATTTTCACTTCATCAGTCCACAGGACTTGTTTCAAAATGCATCAGGCTTGGTTAGATGTTCCTTTGCAAACTTCTGACGCTGAATTTTGTGGTGAGGACGCAGGCAAGTTTGGAGAAAAAAGGGTGCAGAATTTCATGAAAAGAACACTTCTCCAACTGTTAAGCAACGGGGTGGATCGATCATGCTTTGGGCTTTTGTTGCAGCCAGTGGCACGGGGAACATTTCACTGGTAGAGAGAAGAATGAATTCAATTAAATACTGGAAGCAAATTCTGGAAGCAAACATCACACCGTCTGTAAAAAAGCTGAAGATGAAAAGAGGATGGCTTCTACAACAGGCTAACGGTCCTAAACACACCTCAAAATCCACAGCGAACTACCTCGAGGCACAAGCTGAAGGTTTTGCCATGGCTCTCTCAGTCCCATGACCTAAAAATCATCGAAAATCTGTGGATAGACCTCAAAAGAGCAGTGCATGCAAGACGGCCCAAGAATCTCACAGAACTAGAAGCCTTTTGCAAAGAAGAATGGGTGAAAATTCCCCAAACAAGAATTGAAAGACTCTTAGCTGGCTACAGAAAGTGTTTACAAGCTGTGATACTTGCCAAAGGGGATGTTACTAAGTACTGACCATGCAGGGTGCCCAAACTTTTGCTTTGGGCCCTTTTCCTTTTTTTGTTATTTTGAAACTGTAAAAGATGGAAATAAAAAAGTAATCTTGCTTAAAATATTAAAGAAATGTGTCATTTTTAACCTTATGCCTTTGGAAATCAGGTCATTTTACTCGCTTAGCTATTCACAGTAACAGAAATTTTGACCAGGGGTGCCCAAACTTTTGCATGCCATTGTAAGTTACCCATAGTGTAGGTGGATGGTGAGCGAATGAGGGGTAGTTAATGGGCATGTGAGAGAAAATAGTTTACAGGGATATCAGCAGAAGAGTAGGATTGATGAGATTACGAGCTGGCATTGACTCAGTGGGGCTGAATGGTCCCTTTCTCTATCATTAGGAAATATGAAATGTATGGTCCAGAGTCGATTGCTTTTTGTGAAAGAGAGTTCTACCATCATGCATTTAGAAAACTTCTAAACTTCATTCATAAATGGCCTGGTTGTGATTGTCAGGTTGTGCCTCCTTTACTTCCCAACTGTGGAAATACTTTTACTCTCGCTTCTCAGTTCCTTTTAATAGTTTAAAACTTTAAATGAATCATTCCTGGACTTTCTAAATCCCAGAGAATATAACCCCAGTTTGAGTAATCATCCTTTGTAATTTAGCCCATGTATCATTCTGTTAAATCTATTCTGCACTCCCTTTAATGTATCTTTCCTAAAGTGTAGTACTCTGAACTGCTCACAATACTTAAGGTATGATGTCGCCAAGGTTTTGTGAAGCTGTAGTGTGATTTAATACATAGTGTACTTCAATCCTCTACATACAAAACGCCACCAGTCAATTAGTATTTGTGATTATTTTTCTGAATATGACCATGACATTTTATTGATCTTGCATATACCTCCTGGTGATATCAAGAAACATGGAGAACTAGTTACAGCCAGTTCTTGCACATCATAACTAGTTGTATCTCTGGCCAAGCTGTTGCAGTGCAGTACAACACTGGCCTCTACCCAGCAATGTGAAAAATGACTTGGGTATGTCCTGTTCAAAAAAACCAGAACCAATCCAATCTGGCTAATTATCGCCCAATCAGTATGCTCTCAATGATTAGCAAAGTGATGGAATCTATCATCGACAGGGCTTCTAAGTAGTCTTTATTCACCAATAACCTGCTCAACAATGCCCATTTTGGGTTTCATTAGCACTGCATGGCTCCCAGCTTCATCTTCATCTGAAAATGGGCCAGGAGCTGAACTGGGGAGGTAAGGTGAGAATGACTGCCCATGACATCAGATCAACATTTGACCGAGAGTGGCCTTGGGGAATCCTGGTAAAAAATCAATGGACATCAAAGAGAAAACAATCCAGTGGCTGGAGTCTTATCTCGCAAGAACGGAAGACAGTTATGTTTGTTGGAGATTATCATTCTAGGAGTTCCTTGGGGTAATGTTCTAGGCTCAACCATCTTCATCAATGACCTCCTTCCAACATAAGGTCAGAAATGGTGATGTTTGCTGATGATTTCATAATATTCAATTTCATTCACATCCCATGCCTGAATGCAGCAAGACCAAGACAATTTTCAGGTATGGGCTGATAATTGGCAAGTCAGATTTGTGGCATACAAGACCCAGGCAATGGCCATATTCTGTGACATTACTATTGTTGAGTACCCCATCATCAACGTCCTGAGGGTTACTGTTGACCAGTCATATAAATACCATGGCTACAAGATCAGTTCAGAGTGTGGGTGTCCTGCAGTGAGTGATTCACCTCCTGATAACTCCAAAGGCGGAAATCAGGGCATACTGGAAGGATAATAGAACATTGACCTTTATTGTGAGAGTAGGAAAGTTTTGCTGCTGGTATCAACGGAAGGCCTGCATTAGAGGCTGTGCAGAGAAGCTTCACTTGATTGATTCCTTGGAGAAAGTTATCGATGGATGAAGACATACTGGAGAATGGAAGAAGGCGAGATGATTTTATTGAAGCAAAGATTCTGAGCTGGAATGAGGGAGTCAGGGTGGGTGCTGAGGATTCTTCTTCTCGAGGGTTTTCTAGAACAGGTGGGCACAGTTTCCGATTAAGGAGTTCCCGTTTCGGACGGGATTCACAACCATCCAAGAGAACAGACTCATCCTCAACTCTGAGGATGAGTTTGTTCTCTTGGATGGTTGTGAATCTGGAACTGTCTACCCCAGAGCTGTGGAGGCAGAGTCATGGAATGGATTTGAGGCAGAGATTGAGGGAGTTGAGGGGACGAGGAAAAGATTAGGAAAGCAGTGTTGGGGCCAAGCTTGGATCAGCCTTGATCTGATTGAATGGCGGAGCAGGCTGGAGGGGCTGACTGGTCAACTCTTGCTTGTGTTCTTATGTTCAGTCGAAAAATGTATTCCCTCTAATGTGTACTATCTACAAAAGCTCTATGCTTATTTTAGGCTGCTCTTGACAGCAACCCCCCCCCAAATCTGCAGTGCCTACAACCAAGGACAAGGTCAGTAGGTGTACGGGCCCATCATCACATGCAGGTTCCCCTCCTCGCTGCTTGTCATCCTAATTTGGAAACTTATTGCCAGCTTTATCTTTGCCATGTCCAAATCCTTCAACTCCATGCCAACAGCACAGTGGGAGTACCCTCACGACAGGGATTGCAGGGTACTACCTTCTCAGGGGCAGTTAAGAATGGGCAATATATCCTGGCTTTGCCAGTGACACCCAGATCCCCGAAATGAATAGATTAAAAAAGGACTTTTTGGACCTTAGCTGCTTCTAGATTTTCACCGTTAAGAAAGCAATTAGACCTTCATAGGTCAAGTCTGGATGATCTTGTGCATGTGTTTAAATCCATCTAGCATAATATTTGCCCTGTCGTTCAGTCTATTAATATTGCTTTATAAATTAATGCTTCAATCTACACTGCTTACTTTGACAATGGTCTTTGTTAAATTGGCAAATTCACTTATGTAACTTTTTGTCCATCTAAGTTATTTAAAAATACAGTAAAATCCTGCATCACAGTTTCACCATTTAATAAGATGATGGTGATCCATTTGAAAGCTCAACTCTGCATTCTGCAGTATCCTTTCACCCCCTGCTTATCAAGTATCTATCTACCTCTGTCTTAACACCAGACTGCACTTCCACCATCCCTTGAGGAAAAAGGTTCCAGGCTCATGGCCTTCTGAGAGAAAAGGATGAGGCAAACATTTCTTAAATAATTCCTTACTTTTCCTTGGTTTTTCCTTGAGCAAACATTCTCTGCACACCCATCCTGTTAAGACCCCTAAGGATTTTGTATGTTTCAATCAAGTCCCCTCTGCTCTTATAAATTGATACAAGCCTAGCCCATTCAACTTTTCCTCATAACACAACCCACATATTCCAGGTATTAATCTAGTATTCCTTCTCTGAACTCTAGTGCATCAAAACCCTTCCTTGAGTAAGGACACCAGTACTGTACACAGTACTCCAGACATGGACACACCAAAGTTCATTATAACTGAAGCACAAGTTCTTTACTTCCATGTTAATTTCCCTGGCCTGGGAACCAATGATAACATTCCATTAGCCTTCAGCACCTGAACACTAGCCTTTTGCAAATAATGAACAAGGACTCTAGATCCTTCTCGATCTGAGCAGTTAGTCCTGGCAGTTCCTGACCAGGTTAATCGACTGCCTTAAGTTCCATGATTTAAATCTTTAGTAATCAGTCTCTCATGAGGGACTTAATCAAAACTTTACTTTTTGAAGAACACAGATATTCATGCAAAAGCAAAATACTGTGAATAATGTAAATCTGAAATAAAAATAGAAAATAGTTTAAATCCTCAGATCAGGCAACATCTGCGGAGAAAGATAGACTTTTATATTAAAAAATCCATAGACGTTCCTGATTAATCATTGTTTTTCAAAAAAAAACTCTTACTAGATTGATAACATGGTGTCACCTTTACAAATTATGCTGCATCTCTAATCAAGTAAAAAATTTAAAAATTATTTAATCATTCTGCTCTTAGTTATGGACTCTAGTTTCCTGACAACAGATGTTAAGTTTACTGAGCTACAATATCCCGTTTTGTTTTTCCTCTCTCTCTCCTTTCCTAACTAGCGGAGTAGCATCTGCATTTTTCTATCCTACTGAAATAGTTCACCAATTGTGAGAGCTTTGGAAAATTCCTGTATCCTTGCCTCCGTCATTTAAAACGCATACATGGAAACCATCTGGTCCAAGGGATTTGTCACTTTTGATATCATTGTCTCCTTAATCACTGTTACTTTCGTTATGTTAATTTTAATGAGCCTCAATCTCTGGATTAATACTTGGAATGTTCTACTCTGCTACAAATACTGATGCAGACTAATCAACATGTCTGCCATTTTCTTAATTGTATTTGCAATATCAGCATTATTTTGTAGAATGTAGCTTTGCTTTTAAGCAAGCTCTTACTGCAATTGTAAATACTGTATGTTTTTTTTCCTTTTGGTAGATCCTATTGCTTTATTAAGTTTTACTGTTCTTTATATTGCTCCCAGATCTGCACTCGTTTTTGCCTTTTTGAATGCATTTTGTTTTATTTTCACATTGTCCTCTGCATAGTCACTGAGTAATACAGCATGGAAACAGGGCCTTCAGCCCAACTCGTCCATGCTGACCAAGGTGCCCATCTAAGCTTGTCCCATTTCGCCCATTATCTGTCTAAGCCTTTCCCATCCATGTACTTAACCAAATGTCTTTTAAACGTCATTGTCTATTACCTTTAGCCGTTGTTGACTTTTTTTTGCCGTAGAACTCTTGCCTCTTCAGAGTGTAAACTGATTGTATTACAGAGAATTCGGTTTTCAGCAACCCTCCTCCACCCCCTCCTCCTCCTCCTCCCCCTCCTCCTCCTCCTCCCTCCCACCCACCCACCCCATTTCTATTCTACAAGATTCTTAAAACCTACCTCTCCACCATACTTGCTTGTTTCTGCTGGAAATCTGAAGTGAAAGCAACATTCTGGCAACAATCAGCAAGTCAGACAGCATGTGTGGAAGGTGGAACAGAATTTGCGTGTCAGGTCAAAGACCCTTTGTCAGAACCGGCAAAGTAAGAAATTAAGTTAGTATTAATTTGCAGTTCTAATGAATGGACTTTTAGCTGAGAGTGGGAATCCAGTGAGCTTCTTGGTGTGTGTGGCTTGGCGACAATAGTTATTTCAACGAATGAAACCAAATGATCACGTTATGCAGACTTCCCTGGTGAGGAGCACTGAAATGCACAAACAGAATACAATTAGAGTAGTTTATTGACAGCATATTCAAAGGCAACAGAGTTCACTCACACAGTTGTCAAATGTCTTATTGTAAGGGGAGATGAATCTAAAAAAATGACCTTACTCAGTCCGTGGTAACCACATTGACCGTGGTGACCACATTGACCTCAAACTGCATCCTATGCAAATCATTTATGGGCCGGATTGCTATTGTGTATCATTAATGTCAAAGGTCTCTCAGGTGTCCCTATAGCCTCTGTGCTCACAATAAAGAGTGCACAGAGGAGCTCTTCAAGATCTGGGACTGGAGCCTTGTGTCTGTTCACTGAATCATGACAGGGACACGATATCCACAATTATTTACCTTTTTCAAAAAAAAGTGTTGTCATATTTCTCTGAGCTTCCTGTCTGCACATTTTGACTTTGATATCGATGTAATGGCCTTGCCTTGTGCTGCTTTCTGAGGATTCATTACCAAGCAACTAATTGAATGATGCATGCAGCTTGGTAATGAACCCTCAGCAGCTCCTCACAAGGAGCCCTGAAAGCTAGAGAAGGAGTTTTAATTTGTCATAATTAATGGTGTTGACCATTTCAGACCTTGTCATTGATATGAGGATCAGGCCACTAAAACCTCACACCCCCTCCGTTACCCTTGAGAGTTTAGAAAAGAATAGTAATTGATCTACTTAATTTGGTCTGATTGTGTGGTTAAAGATAAAGCATGACATCGCTTTATTTTATGTACTGTGTTCTGTGTTTCAGTATGTCATTTTGTGATTTAATTCAAACCCTTCCTGATGATTCTTTCCAGCTCCTATATAATCAGTAAATTTCAGTTTGGATATTAATTGCCTGTTTAACTCAGTTGAAAGTCATTAAGCTGAATGCAATTGAGGTCCAGACCATCTAGAATTTAGGTTGCAGCTGTTCCCCCACACAACCTCAAACAGGAGCAACTCACAAATATGATACCAATCACATTCAGTGTTTGAGAGGGTAGCTAGTGCATTTTAACTAAATGCTGCAATATGTTTTTCTCCTTAACCAAATATAGTATGCTGCTGGTTCAGGAGCTAGTAAATAGTGGGTAAAATCATCCTGGGATGGTTTTTTGGACTTCTGGAAGTGACCGAAGCTGAAAGCCATGAGGCGAATCCCCTTTTAGCACTAAATCATTGATTTCAATTTCCTCAACATTCAGTCCTTTTGGAATTCCTCAGTGGTTCCTGATCTGACGATGCTTCAGTTTTAAAGTTCTCACACTTGTTTTCAAATCCCTTCATGACTTCACCTTGCCCACCTCTGTAATCTACTTTAGCCCCATGACTCCCTGCAATCTCTGTTTGCCTCTAACTTCGACTGGTTGTGCCTTATCTGCTCTCCTACTGAGGGGCATGCCTTCAGCTGTTTGGATCTGAAGCTCTGCAGTTCCTGCCCTGAATCTTTCTGTCTCCCTGTTCTCCCATAAGATAAGCCTTTGATCACCTATACTAATATCTCCTTATCTGGTTTGGTGTCAAGTTGTTTGGATAATTGCTCCAGTGAAGCACCTAAGGACCTTTACTGTGTTGAAAGTTCTATATACTTGCAGTTTGTTAGAGTGATTTCTGTTAAATAGATGTCTGCTGTTTTAAGGAAGGAACAGGAGAAGGCCATTCAGCCCTCCAGCCTATTCTGAAGTTCATTGTGATCTTGTATGATCTGTACCTGGTCTTCCTTTTCCTGGTTTTGCCCTGCATTCCATCACATCCTTGTCTTGTGAAAATATCTTTTGGTTGCAGCCTTTGAAATCAAATCGGCCAAGTGCAACTAATGTTGTTACAACTCTATTTTGTCTTCAAGGCCTTTAAGAAGTTTGAACATTACTCTATTCAAGACAATGAGAGACGGATGAAAGAGATTGAGGAAAAACTCAAGAATAGGAAAATGGAGGAAGAGCAGTCATGTGTCCCACCTCCTAGTCAGGAGGTGGAGGTTGACTCAACACCGGAGGAGCAACCTGATGCAGTGGAGGTGGCTGACCGGAGCACAGAGAAAACTGACCCAGAGGTTGCAGCTGATCCACAGGAGCCGCCCAACATTGCTGCAGCTTCTGTACCCTTAGAGGGCGCTACCGCTGCACCAGATTCAAAACAGGAGCCAAAGTATGTGTGTACTACTTAAAAAAAAGGAAAATGGTTCAATATCCAGATCTGTTGCAGTTCTGAGGAGATGGGTAGTCGGTGTGTCCCCTTTCTGCAGGCCCAAGACAGGAGGGTGTTTCAGCTTCTCTCTATCTGCATTTGGGTTCCATTTCACAATACTAAATAAAGCAGATAATCTGCTGCATTGCAGATGTGCACCTGCAGACAGACTGGGCTTTTGTTTCTCTCTGTCTGATTGCTCCCTCATTAACATTATACCCGATTGAACCTTGGTCTTGCAGCTTGAAAGGCACCGACTGAGATGGAAGTGAGGTTTAAAATGTCAAATGGATGCACTTTGGAAGAAAAGACAGAGGAGTGATGTAAGTTAACTAAAACTAAACAAGGGGAAGCAACAAAGAGTCCTGAAGATTCACATTCATAAATCTTACAAGATGACAATCTAGTTGATGAGGTTGTTTTCGTTATAAGAACATTTATAATGAGAAGAATAAGAACATAAGAGACATGAAGTTAAGCTAATCTTTATAAAATAACAGCTGAGGCTTCAGCTTGAGTATTGTGACTAATTCTGGGAACCACACTTTGAGAAGAAGGTCAAGGCTTCAAGAGTGTAAGAGATTGACTGGAAGGACAGCTCAGAGAAGCTGGAATTGTTTTCTTTCAAACACATGGTTAAGCAGAGCATTCAAATTATGGTTTTGGTAGAGTAAGTAGGGGACTGTACTGCTGGAAGTGTTGATGTCCAGAGAACATTTATTTAAAATTATTAGCAAAAGGTCTGAGGAAGTGATTTTTTTTTTTACACAGCTGTGATCCAAAATGCACTACCCTGAAATAGTGATGGAAGCAGATTCAGTTGTAACTTTCAAAGGGAATTGTGTATAAACTTGAAAAATTGGCAGGTTTGAAGTAAGAGCAGGGTTGTGGAACTAAATAGGGAAGTCTTATTAAGAGCTTGCAGAGGGATGATAGTCTGAACAGCTTCATTCTGTGCTTCTTGTAGAGTGGAAGGATAATATCAATGTAATTTGCTCCAGGAAATCACTATTCTTTTGCATTGGCTGTACTTTTGCATCTGGTAAGGTTTTGTTCTAGGTTAAGTAGTTGGGTGGTTTGTTTCGGCACTAGGTCGATGCAGGGTGGTGAAGAAACCAGAGGACCATTCTATCCATGCTACTCTTTTGAGCTTCAGACTATCCAGTGGCTCTCCAGAGACCACTTGTCTCTCTCCTCTCGTACCAGCTTCTGTTCCACCCTCCTATACACTGGCTATCTTTCTTATTCCCTCCCAGTCCTGATGCAGGGTCTTGACCCGAGACAATGGCTTACACGACACTTTTTGTCTCCACAGATGTTGCTTGACCTGCTGTTCTTCCAGCGTTGTCTTTTTGTGGCAGTGCAGGCTTTTTTTTAAAAGAATCAACCTGTATCTAGTTTGCCCACCTTGTTCCTTGTGGGTGTTTCCAATGTCATCCAGTGAGATCAAGTAGAAGTATCCTAAAGGGCAAAAGTCATCCTATTCCTGTTGGGAGATGGAGGGGGCTGGGTGTACATAAATCTTGTGAATGGAGAGTGCAGAGGGACAATAGACATTGAAGGAAGTACATAAGATGTAAGATGTCTTTATTAGTCACATGTACATCGAAACACACAGTGAAATACATCTTTTTGTGTAGAGTGTTCTGGGGGCAGCCCACAAGTGTCACCACGCTTCTGGCACCAATATAGCATGCCCACAACTTCGTAACCCATACATCTTTGGAATGTGGGAGGAAACCGGAGCACCCGGAAGAAACCCACGCAGACATGGGGAGAACGTACAACCGCCTTACAACAGCGGCGGGAATTGAACCTGGGTCGCTGGCACTGTAATAGTGTTTCGCTAACCGCTACACTACCGTGCCTGTAGAAGAGATCAGAAAATTATCAACGCATAATAGACAGACAAAGTTTTCAAAATCTGCGTTTATAAATTTAGCTCAAATTCAATAGAGCATTTCTGCCATGTTTAAGTAACTGGTTGCAATGACTTAGTGTTTTGGATATCTGACCATGAGCAGTTAAAGCTGCCAAAATACATTATTGGAGCAGACAAAATAGTCACTTGATCTCTTAATCTCTTTAAAAGTCAATAGTAACTTGTATCATTCACAAACTGTAAGGTATACTGAAATTTCTGCCCATCAAAATACTAAATGAATGTGACTTTCTTGTGGATGATCATGAGTAAACAAAACCATAAATTCAGTCCCATTCATAATTGCAACTGAATATCATATCTGCTGGATTAAGTAAGTTTCTCTGTGTAACAGTTGACATATCCATTGTCCTCCTTTACCCCATCCACTACAACCCCTCCAAGCTAGGCACAGTACCTGTACAAATACCACATGGAATCTCTTCAGACAGATGTCCTTGTGATTGAGGAGAAGCACAGTCTATGTGCTTTTTCTTTAAGAGTGATGTTACTTGGGTCTTTCAATAAATATGTTTACCCCTTTGGTCCTGGGCTAATGAGTGTGCACTTCCTTTATTTGCTGGCTATTGGGATGACCTAATTCTTATTTGCTGCGTATGCACAATACAAAACCAGCTCTAACTTGGCACTATTTAAGAATCATTCTTTGAAGGTAAAAATGAGATGTCACATTAATGCAGCGTTTCTCATCACTGGCTGGATTTTGATGGCCTTGTTGTCAAGCTGGTTATGTTCCATACAGAATAGTTACTGACATTGGGCTTAAAATGGGAAAACCAAATCGATACTGTATTGTTAATATCTTGATAGAGCTGTGGATGTGTTGCAAGTGATGATGTATCTATTGGTTTGTTTACAGGAAATATGTAGAAAATTCTGACAGCTATAATGGGGCAGTGAGAGACAACTACACTTGGTCCCAGGATTACTCAGACCTGGAAGTAAAAGTGCCAGTTTCCAAGCAGATCGTTAAAGGAAGACAGGTAATAGCTAATCACCAGACTGAAAGCAGAGTCCCAACAGTTTCATATATCCTCATGCAGGTTTAATTTTGGACTGGTTTAAAATTCAGTGCTGATGACCTCTGCACGCCGGGCCAGGAAAGAGGACTGGTCGTCCAGGGTTTCTATTCCTTCACTATCCAGTGGTGTCTGTTGGAACGTGGGCTTGTGTGTGTGGATAGATCTGTTGGAACGTGGGCTTGTGTGTGTGGATAGATCTGTTGGAACGTGGGCTTGCGTGTGTGGATAGATCTGTTGGAACGTGGGCTTGCGTGTGTGGATAGATCTGTTGGAACGTGGGCTTGCGTGTGTGGATAGATCTGTTGGAACGTGGGCTTGTGTGTGTGGATAGATCTGTTGGAACGTGGGCTTGTGTGTGTGGGTAGATCTGTTGGAACGTGGGCTTGTGTGTGTGGGTAGATCTGTTGGGACGTGGGCTTGTGTGTGTGGATAGATCTGTTGGAACGTGGGCTTGGCTGTGATACTCTCAGTTGTAGAATAGCTTGTAGAATAGTTCATATCTGGACTGACTCAAGAATGGTTTCTTGAGTGGGGAGCTGCTGGTTTGCCAAAGTCTATGAGACCAAACCCAGTGGAAGTAGAAGCTTTCAGAAGGATGGGAATAAAAACACTGGAGCAAATTGGTGCTAAAAACTGATTAGATCAGAACTGCCTGAATCTCAAACTCCAGAGGGCACAAGTTTAAGGTGAGAGGGGGGAAAAGTTGAAAGGAGATGTGCAAGTTATATATGAAGTTTTTTTTTTACACAGAGGAGTTGTTGTCTAGAATGTTCTGCCAGGGAGGTGGTAGAAACAGATGCAAGAGCAAGGTTTCAAAGTTATTTAGCCGATACATGAACTGGCAGGGAATAGAGGGATACAGGTTGGCATCATATCTGGCACAGATGTGGTGGGCTGAAGGTCCTGTTGCTGTGATGTATTTCTTAATAAGGAATTGATTATGTTGAGGTACGGCAGTGTGTTGATGGTGCAATGTGTTGCTGGTCACACACTCTGACCTGCAGAGTGCATCAGTGTGTGAAGCTGCTCTTCCACCTTGGTAAATATTTTATCAGCAGAGCTTTTCAGTCAGCTGCAGTGTATGTTTCCACTTACTGCCTCGCTGAAACCTTGGTTCAGTCTGTATCTGCTAAGTACAATACAGATTTTGGCAAACTGATTTGTCAGGATTAGGTTGCATTTGTCACCTTCACAGGTTTCTTTCAAGTGGACCTTTGTGATTTCATGGTTCAGTACATGGATATCTGGATCACTGTGGAATTAGACCACATGCAAACAGCCCATAAATTGCTGCAGCCCATAAATTGCTGCAGCCCAAGAAGCTGAATGTTCATTGACGTGCGATGTTTCCCAGTTAATCCTGCCACTAAGACCTTTTGCTTTTTTAAGTTATTGCTGGTGTTTCGTGCTTTGGATGAGACAGTCTGTACATTTAAAAGAAAATGTGTAGTCCCCACATCCATTGTACTTCCAGTGTTCTTGCCTGTGTGACCCACAAAGGTGATGGGAAGCTTTTAGTAAAAAGACTGTAGAGAGACTCTCTCAAAATTTCGTGAAATACTCTCTGTGATTTTTTTCAGCTGGGTTTGACTGCTGGGACACTGGTATCTAAATTATAATTTCGAGTGCCATGCAAAATGTTGCTGGTAGTCTAGGCTGATGCTGCAGTTCAGTACTTGGGGCACACTGCCCTGTTGAAGATGCTGCCGTTTGGTCACCATTGTCTATTCTGATAGTTCAGCCACAGCATTTAAGTTCCTTTTGGGTTTGAAACAGTACAGGGGCTTTTCCTTCTGATCAAGTGTCAGCTCTGAATGGTGACCTCAAAATGATGTTGTTCCTGCTCTCTCAACAGCATTGATGCTGCTCAGTCCTCCAATACTTTGGGAGAAAGGCTGGGTCTCAGACCTCCTGTGACAGAATAGCAGTAAAGAATATTGGAGACTATTTGACCCATTAAGACCACATGTGCTCTTCTGAAAAAGAGTCCAGTAGATTGCACTCTCTGCCTTTTTCCCCTCAGCAATAGAATTTTTAGCCTTTTAATTATTTATCCAGTTCTCTTTTCAATGTTACTATTGAACCTGTCCCCACCACCCAGTCAAACAGTACATTGCAAAACTAATCACTCATTGAGCGATGTTCTTCGGCTGCGAACTCTTCCACTTAACTTGAAGGGAGAAGTGCTTCATGTTACCATCACAAAGATCCTGAATTAGATGTTAATAATAGATTAAAAGCATGGGATGGTTTGTGAGTTGTCAGGTCTCAGAAAACTGAATATTAACAAATTGCAACACTGCAAATGAAGATGATTTAAATCTTTTCTGACAAATGCGAAATATAATTGGAATGCATCAGTAATGTGTGAAAATATGAAAGACAGCAGTTTCAATTTATTTTGCTATTTTCTATGCAGGTGTCCGTCGACATACAAAACAACTGGCTGCGTGTGGCTGTGTTTGAAGGAGGGAGTGAGAGAGTCATCGTGGATGGAAAACTGACACACAAAATCAACACTGAAAACTCCATGTGGAGCTTAGAGCCAGGGCACTGTATTTTGGTAGGACTGCTAGTATGTGATGTAGATGTCCCCAGAAGCATGCCATTTGGCCCAGTTTGTCAAGATGGTGTTTATGCAAGCTGCCTCCTAAACAGTATCAGGTTATCTTGTTTGCCTTTCTGTGTCCTTAGCTTCCCCTTAAATCCATTATAAAATCAAGGAATCAAAAGAGGGAAGTGATCAGCACATAACCTAAAAATGCAAATCCTCAACCTAAGTCATGACAGAAGTTGTTTTAAATTTGTCTTTTGGGATATAAATGTGCATCATCCATTTTTTTTTAACCTTAGCCACACTCGTGTCAAAGCTAAAGCACAGAGTCTTATCCTGAAGGCTGTGCAGGAGTAGCATAGCTGAGTCAATGATTTCCATCAGCCACTAGCTAATGATTTGGGAGCAGCAACATAGGCTGGATGCTGCTTCTGGTCCTAACTCAGGCAGGTGGAGTCATCTGTATTGCAGCTAAGTTAGCACAAACTGGGAATCAAGCCAATGACTTTCTATTTGAAACTAGTGCATTTATCCATTGAAACAGCAAGGCAGATTTTATTTTATCATAGTGTAATTAAGTTTCTTACTTAGCTAATACCACCCAAGAAGTTTAAACTTTGCAGGTCTGGTTTTGTTTGTATCAATGTTTGTTTGTTTGTATAAGCGTAATGAAAGATCGGAATTGAAGGTTATGGGGAACTGGCACAAAAGAAGAGTTGAGACCAGCATAGATTAGCCATGATCATATTGGATGGCAGGGTAGGGCTGTATTGCACTATGACTCTATGCCCACTCATAGAGTCAGCAATACAGCATGGATACAGGCCCTTCGGCCCAACAAGTCCTTGCCGACCATGCTGCCCACCCATCTAGTCCCAGTTTCCTGCGTTTCCTAGTCCCAAACTCCTGCTCCTATTACTTGTGTAATGTTTTCTTTATTCACAAGGGGATGCTGGATGCTGAAATTAATTGGACCTGTGCTTTGCAGTGAGTTCTCTTTTCAGCAAATAGCATTCTGCGCTAGAACAATTAAAGTTTACTAGTTTGGGAGAATCTGGGGATGCGCTGAGATTGTGGACTAGAAATTTATCCTCTGTTCTGTACATGAAAAGCCCAATGTTGTAACAGGTGCATATGGAACTCTGCTTTTGAAATTCAGTTCCATTGAAGTTCACTGAAGTGGAATTCAACATGCAACAGATGAATTTCTGCCCACATAACTCTGAAAGTAATTATTGGGTTTCAGGTTACAGCTGTGATAGACTTTACTTAATGAGTATGCTTGCTTCTCATGCTTTCTGTTATTAGGCTGTCCCAGAAAGTCTCTGTTAACTAAACTTGGGCTTACTGTGGGCCTCCATCTCTATACCAGGATCCCTACTGGAAAGTGGATGGATATAATGACAGGTGTTAATTTTGCATATTCTATTCACCTTGGTCAAAATGCACTGTGAAATGACCACTGAGGATATGATGCTCTGTACCTGAAAACCCAAACCATAAAATAGTGAAGTATTTAGTTCTGTTGGAATTTAGTTTCAAGTCAACTTCCACCAAAGTGTCTGCAAAAATAGTGTTTGCATATTGTGAAGTGGTCTTTTTATCTCTGTTTTTGTAGGGTTTTTTTTCCTCCTGTTTTCTGACTTCTCTTTCTGGAATTTACATCTCACTGATGGTTTTTAATGACTTGAGCCTTCTAGCCACTGAGGAAAAACTAGCTTGCAGAATCAAAAAATGTACAGTGGCAGTCTGGTATTGATCCTTTGATGGCTTGGAGGGCCCAAAACAATTTGGCTGCCCATTGTACTCATTAGATTATATTTTAACACTGCACATGCACACATCGTTTTGGCAGCTCCCACTCTACCTGATTCCTTTGAATCTGTTGACTCATCAGGTTCTGCTACTGTTGGTGAAACGTGTTGAAATGTGCAAATGTGTAGGGAGGAGTGTTTAAAGAGAACCCAGGTGAGGCCACATTTAGTTGCTCTCGTTATTTAAAAGTTGAATCCAGATCCATGTCTGGATATGTGCAAACCATTGTTGATTTGTCACAGTTACTCAGGAATACTTCATATTATTTCAAAAATAGAATTACCTTACTGGAATAACAATTTTATTGTCGTGTCGATGTTTTGAAGTCATAAGCATTGACAACGGTAGATGTATGTTTGACTTCTATGCGGTGGGCTCTAATTTACATCCATATTGAGTTGCCTCCATAAGGCACAGAGAAAGCAAAGGCACTTTGACAGAAGAAATTAGAAGGCGATGTTCAAGTTTTTGTCCCTACATTCTGGTTTCCTTGGACGTCAAGTTGAGTCGAGTTTATTGTCACGTGCACAAGTAAGATGAGATACAGATACAATGAAAAACTTGCATGTAGCAGCATCACAGGCACATAGCTACACCCTTTTTGTGTGGTGGAGCTAATGAAATGTTTTCATTATCAGAACATTCATGTTAAGCAATCTTATTTATGACAGAGAGCCTGCAAAAACATAATACTGTGTATGCAATACTGAGGCAAACAGGCCAGGTAGTTCCTGATCTCTTCCAAGGTAGCAGTTGTACGCTAAAGTAAATCTTCAGTTCTTTAATCCTTGGAAGGAAGGAAGACATCAGCCTGGGTTTCCATTGCTAATAGCTACCCTAGTGGTAAAAAAGTCAGCTGAGCACAGGTATAGGATTGTTAGTGGATCCTTGATCTCCTAACTGTCAAGTAATCACTAAGCAGCTTGCTGAAATGCTCTTACACTGTTTGGGAGAATTATTGAATTCGTGGTGGTCTCTGTCAACCCCTAAGTAGGTATTTGTTGAGCAATTATATAACCATTTATCCCAACTAGAAAGAGGAATTCCATGAGAAAGAGGAGGATAAGATAAGATATCTTTATTAGTCTCACGTACATCGAAACACACAGTGAAATGCATCTTTTGCGTAGAGTGTTCTGGGGGCAACCCACAAGTGTTGCCACGCTTCTGGCACCAATATAGCGTGCCCACAACTTCCTAACCCGTACGTCTTTGGAACATTGGAGGAAACCGGAGCACCCAGAGGACAAGGGTAACGTTAAATCAAAAAGTACGGCATACAAAGTAGCAAGGGGCTAGTAGTAGACCAGAGGACTAGGAATTTTTCAGAAACCAGCAGCAAAAGACTAAAAGCTTATAAGAACGGAGAAAATTGATTTTGAGAATGAACTTGCATGTAATATCAAAACAAACAGTAAAAGTTTCTGTAGGTATATAAAAGGAAGAGAGACGTTAAGTATGGGACCACTAGTGAATGAGACTAGGGAATTTATATCAGAAAACAAGGAAGTGACAGATATGTTGAATTGATGTGTTTTTTAGCATCAGTCTTCACTGTGGAGGATACTTCAAATATCCTGATGATAATAGAAGGGTTACTTCCAAAAACCCTAATCTCAAGGGAGAAATTCGCAGAACTAGATGCAGACAAGCCTGCACCCAAGGGTTTTGATGGAATGGCTGCAGAGATAGGAAACCCATTGGATGAAGTTTATCAAACCCACTGAATTCTGGGAGGGTACCAGTGGATTGGAAAACAGCAAATGTGACCCCTTGTTCATAAATGAAGAAGGATAAAGGTGGAAAGCTATAGGCCAGTTAGTTTAACATCTGCTTTTGGCAAGATGCTAGAGTCAATAATCAAAGAAGAAATAGCAGATAATTTAGGAATGTTTAATATAATCAAACCAAGTCAACAAGATTTCATGAAAGACAAATCGAGTTTGACAAATTTGCTTGAGTTCTTTGTGGATGTAACAGGCAGAGTAGATAGAGGGGGACCTGTAGATGTGGTGTATTTGGACTTCCAAAAGGCACTTGACAAGATGTCATGTAAGAGCTCGTGGTATCGGAGGTAGCATGGATTGGAAAACTTGATTATCCATTGGAAAACAGAGTTGGAATAAATGGGTCCTTTTTGGAATGGTAGGATGTAACTAGTCGAGTACCCCAGGGATCAGTTCTTGGCCCTCAATTATTTTCCATTTATATTAATGACCCACAAAAGGGGGCAGAATATAAGGTTTGCAAATTTGCCGATGACACGAAAATAGGCGGAAGGGCATGCTATGTTGAGAATATTGTGACTCTGCAACAGGCTGTAGATAGATTGAGTGGGCGAAAACCTGGCAAATGGAGTTTGACGTGGGGAAGTGTGAGGTCACGCACTTCAGTAAGAGGAATCGAAAGGCAGGTTATTATCTGAATGGAAAGGGACTGCAAATGACCGAAGAGCAGAGGGAGTTGGGTGTTTTGTGAAGAATCATGACAAGTGTTAGCAGGCAAGTGCAGCATGTAATTACGAAGGCAAATAGCATGTTAGCCTTTATTACAAGAGGGAAGTTTTGTTATAATTGTACAGGGTGTTGGTGAGGCCATGCCTGGCATACTGTGCACAGTTTTGGTCCCTTCGCCTAAGACCAGAGATAATACCATTGGAGGCAGTCCAAAGGAGATTTACCAGGCTAATTCCTGGGTTGAGAGGATTGTCCTGTCAAGAGAGGCTGGACAGTTTGGGTTGGTGCCTTTGGAATGTAGAAGAATGAGCAGTGATCTTACTGAAACGTATAAGATCCTAGGGGACTTGGCAGGGTAGATGTTGAGATGTTTTCACTAGTGGGACAGTCTCGACATCATTTCAAGGTAAGAGGCCAGTCATTAAAAACTGAAGTACTTAGAAATTTCATCTCGCCAGGTGTCGTGAATCCCTGGAATTCTCTACACAGAGAATTATGGAGACTAGCCCATTAAGTATTTAAAGTGGAGATATTTTTGAAAGATCGGGGAATTGAAGCTCTGTGGATCTAGCACAGAGGAGGCATTGAGGACTGGCATACATCAGCCATGATTTTATTGAATGGTGGAGCAGGCTTGAGGGGCCAAGTGTCCTACTCCTGCTCCTAACTGCTCATATCCTTGTGTATCTGAGGAATAAGGGTTTTGCTGATAGTCAAGAGGGGAGACTGAAAAGACCTTAATTGTGAGCTTTGACTGTTTGATCCAAATAGCCTGGTTCTGTGCAGTACGTTCCATCTAATTCTAAATAAAATGGGATATAGAAATAAACATGAGGAAAGTTAATCTTCATTTTTTTAAATAGTATCTTAGCTCTTCTTCTGTAACCTTGTGACACCATACGGTTTTCCCAGGTAAGCAGGAGTGTCCTCTGCCACTTTTGTTGAAATTTAGAATGGCATATATTAATTTTAGGCTAGTTTAATGGACTTGTAAAAATGGGACAAGCAGTAACGCACTAATAATAGATAATGCAGCCAACCCCCATGTTAGGAGGGGTTGCGTTTCTAGAAAACCGTATTGGGATTTTTGGTGACACAAACCACCTCTTCCCATTGATTCCATTGTTATAAGTAGAGATGTGTTCCCACAGGGTGTTGTTCTCTCATGTTAAGCCATCTTATGACAAAGTGACACACCATCATTATGTAACAGCTGAGGCCAACATTAGACTTGGGGGGGGGGGGGGTGCGTGATGGGGGTGCGTGGTGGGCAAGGTCCATGGGTTAGGAAAGGCTTTAGGAAGTGGGGATATCGGGAAAGGGAGGGGAATCGGGGTTCATTGGAGTAAGGTGGTGTAGAGGGAGTTTGGGGGTAATGGGTTGAAGCATGGTGATTTAGTGGAGGTGGAGTAAAAGTTAGGGGATTAGGTTAAGGAGCTGGTCATGGCTACTGCAGCTCCCCACAGCACAGCGCATCAGAGAAAATACCTTGCAGATAAAAAGTGCATCAGTGCTGCACTCTGAGATGTCTGTTCATGTGTCCTCAGACTGGAGAGGATGTGGCAAAGGAGGGACTTGGCTGTGACTGCCAACCCAATTGATGGGGTGATGTCATATCCAAATCCTATTGTCCCATAGTACTGAGTGAGTAACAAGAAGAATTAGCAGAAGTTGTCTCTTTCTCATTTCATGTTTATTTACTTTTCTCCCCCACATAGATTACGTAAGAGTGTATTTTATTCTGCATTTCAAATTTTTGAGTAATGATTTGTAAATTCCATTACCCAAACAGCTGTAACACAGGGGTCACCTGTACAGAACCTTACACTTCTCAGTTTGTAGTTTGCGCTTCACCTCCCAGGGTGGTGATAATTGGTAATTAAACATGTTGGGCCTCTTTCAAACAGAATGGATTTGTTTTTGCAATTAGCTCAATTTACCTTAAATTGCAAGAATTTACTACTAGAATTTCAAGCAGAATATATTCTAAATGCAGGAAGTGTTTAAAGATACTGAATCAAGATAGAGCCAGCCAGATGCAGCATGAGGTTTGATAGTTTTTCTGTTCCTAGGTATCAGCGGGTATTGACACATTCTTGCATGCTTAGCAGCTGGAATTTTGTAACACTGGCCCAAAGACACTCGAATTGGAACCAGGCAGTGTCACTGCGTATCACTTTTCTGTTGATTTCCTTCTCCTGTGTTGTTACTGTCTCTTATACCAACCTTTAATTTTTTAAATTGTATAATAGTGTTCATGTCTATTGTTGGTATTCCACCGTATACTGTGCCTAGTGAAAAAATAAGATTTGTAACTTTTCATGAGATACCATTACTGCAGACAGCACTGTGTGCTATCAGACACCTGCATGGAAAATATATTAATCTTCTTAAAAAAGCCACAAAACCTCAAGTATAACAGATTTCCCACTCACTGATATTTAGCGATATCTAGACATATCTGGCAGCCACATAATCAGTTTCATCAGTTTGTTGAAATGGTATCAGTTCTTTTAAATTTAGAGAGAATTATCACTAATTACACCTTTTTCATTTCCTGTCTTATTTTCTGTTGATCAGACCAAGTTTTGAGGCCGTCTGAGGGTAACGTGTCCATTCCACTGATGTTCAGTTAATTCAATCAAGTCAGTCCCCTCATTTCCCAAAGCACTGATGTCACAGTGCATGTAAGAAAATATTTTTAAAAAATAATTATTTCATTGGTTAGCTTTTTAGTTTTATCTAATTTTTATCCAGAGTTTGTCAAAATAAGTGAAAATTCTCTCCTTACTGTCACTTTTTTTGCTATACAGACATCAGCCTTCACACCATCTAGTTAGAAAACCTTAGCCACGATCCTATAGTTCTAAGCTCGCCTCGGGATACAGTCCTTTGATTCACTCATCCTATAAGTAGCTCCACAGATTGTTGCTTTGGTCTTCAGCCGGGGTGTGAAGACAATGCTCCACAATCACACAATATAAGCCACCACCCCAAATATGTGCAAGATAAATTTGGAGTGCTAATTCCATTTTATCAAATCAAACTAATGGTAAATTTACACTATAACTGCAGATTTAGGTTTGCACTTTGACAATTCGGGGTGCTATTTTTGTAATTATGGGCCAGTTCATCATTGGGGTCAGTTACCTGCAGTTATATAAGTAGCAACATAGCCTGGGCTGAGCATGAGCAGTTGATTCCCTTGTTTATAATAAGTGGGCAATGCAATATAAAACCACTCTAGACTTGTAGTATGAATGCACACAGCAGGTACACTGGGATAAGGACTTACTCCTGTGCCAAATATCATCAAAGTAAGCAGGCAGACTTCAGAGTTTGGAGCAATATTCTCCAGACCAACAACATAATTTGGAGATTTTGATCTCTTATCCCAATCCTAACATAGCCTGCTAGAAGAGAACTAGATGACTTGCACTCTGTTCTTTTGATTAATTTTGTTTTGTGCATTTGTGATTGATTTGAGAGTTTTGGAGTATTTTGAGTTGTTTTCACTCCTAACGTGCCCAAACCTTCTAAGATGTATTACATTAATGTTGGTAATGGCAAAAGCTCTAAAGTTGGAAGATCCAATTAAATATTTATGCATCTGAACGCTGTCAGTCTCAGCAAGAAATGTAGCACAATTTTATTCGTACAAAGCCTTTGGGGTACAGAAAGTATCTTTGGCAGAAGTAGACAGAAATCCTACACTGAAGAGTAGCTTGTATATAGCCTTAATTGGACTGTAAAACAGTTTGGTCATTTGTGGCTCCATTGCTTACAATTTTATCTCCTTGTGTCAAAAAGGTTTGCTGTTAAATCCAATTACAAAGACTGGAGCACAAAAATCTAGACTAATGCTCCAGTGCTGTGCTGTTGAGGGTGCCGTCTTTTGAATAGGAGCTTAAACCAAGGCCCAGATGGCACAATCAAGTGCAGTAAAAGACCCTGTGACACTATCCTAACTAGAGAATCATTTCTCCCTCAGCCAGCAATACAAAATATTTCGGTAAATTGGCTAGCCTCACAGCACCGGTGACCTTGGGTCCTGTGTATGTGGTGGTTTCATGTTTTCCCTGTGGCCACATGGAGTGCTGCAGTTACCTCCCACATCCCAAAGACATGCAGGTTGGTAGGTTAGTTGCCCCCTGTAAATTGCCCTAGTGTTTAGGTGCATGGTAGAATTGGGTTGGAGTTGATAAGAATGTGGCGAGAATAAAACAGAAGGGATTACTGTATTAGTATATTAGAATGAATTAATGTATTAGGATTAGTGGGTGGTTGATGGTTGGCATGGACTTGGTGGGCTGAAGGGCCTCTTTCTGCGCTGAATGTCACTATTACTCTGTGCTTGTCAGTTTTCATACATTACAACAGTGGCAATGCTTCAAAAGTACTTTGAAGTACCTGTAAAAAAAAACTATCCTGAAAGGGATTTGAAAGATGCTATATAAAAGTAAAACTTCTTTTCCATTTTCCTTCAATACTGAGTTACAATACTTAATTATTGAGATTCATTATTGATGAGACCTCATATTTTTGCTTATTAATTACACTAAAAGAAAAACTACCAATAACAAGCCAATCTGTACAACGGTCAACAATATTAATTCTCCCCCTGTCGTTGAAGTAAGGAAATATTAGTCAGAGAATCCATGCAGTACTTGGTGTTCAGCCTGGGCATGTTGGTAATGTGTTTGGAGAACTTTTCAATCTTGTTAATGGTATTATTCTTATAATGCCTATTGTGTGGAATTCATAATTGCATTTAAATCTCTGGATTATGAATTGGTGTTACTTCTGTCTGACAGAAAGATGTATTCATTGGAGTAAAGGACTCTGTGGTGATTTGAGTTGTGTCTCTTTTTTTGTTTTTTTTTACTAGCCACTGTATTCATTTGAAGATGGAATTCTTAAAAGATACAGCGATGTTTTATTTAAGTGACCTCTAAATATATTCCAAGTGGAGAAAATCTCAAACTATCCATTGCTAAATTACATCAAACACCATTTTACATGTTTGCCTGCCTACTCAGGCAGATCATTATGCTGTGTTGGTCAGACACACCAACTACTCTGAGGTACATTTTTAAGTGTTTAGTTTTGCAAAGGAAATAATTTTTTTAATGTTTATTCTGTTAACAGATTAACCTGAATAAAAACGGGGAATACTGGTGGAATGCAATTCTGGAAGGTGAGGAAACTATTGATATCGACAAGATAAACAAAGAGCGGTCGATGGCAACAGTGGATGAAGAGGAGCATGCAGTGCTGGACAGACTGACTTTTGATTATCATCAAAAAATGCAGGGCAAACCACAGAGTCATGAAACGGTAAGTAAGTGGCTCATCACAAAATACCCAACTATATCATTAATAATTTTCAGAAGTAGCCCTGCTTCCTTTCCGTTGCTTATAATTCATGTTGAAGTCAGAAAGGTACAGCACGGAAACAGGCCCTTCGGCCCACTGAGTCTCTGCCTCCCATTAACCACCCATTTACACATCCAACATGAATCCAATCTTTTTATTCTCCCCACATTCTCATCAGCTCCCTACAGATTCCACCACATACTTGCACACTAGGAGCAATTTCCAGCAGCTAGTTAACCTACCAACCCACATATCTTAAGGATGTTGGAGGAAATGGGAGAACTCCCATGCGGTTACAGGGAAAACATGCAAACTCCACGCAGATAGCACCCAAGGTTAAGATTGAGCCTGGGTCTCTTGCTCTGTGAGGCAGCGGCCCTACTTGCTGCACACCACTATGCCATCCCTTTACGATGGATAAATCTGATGGGAACACAGCAGAGTCATGATTAGCTGTGAAAGCAACTTTTTTTTTATTGTTAAAGATACAGGTTGTCCCCGGGTTACGGCAGGGTTCAGTTCCTGTGAAATGTTTGTAACCCAAACTGTTTGAAAGTTGGGAGCGCAGCCGTGAATTGAGTTCCCCACAGCAGAAGATGCTTGCAGCATCCAGCAAATTCATACCACCTGTCTCCCTATCGCTCAGTCGAATGTACAGGCTGTACACAAGTCAGGCGCTCGTGAGCTGGGGCAGTGGTCCTGTTTGTATTTTACAGAAATATTGCTACATTTAATACTTTTGAACTATTTTTTTCATGGTAGTATTAGTTATTGCACTTTGATATATTTTTATTCAGAAATGTGGCATCACTGCCTCAAGGTAGGTCTGTCTGAGCATCAACAGTATGAGTCAGTAACCTGTGAGCTCGATGATCGACTACTTTTATCGCAGACTCTCACAAAAATCTATTTTTTAATCATTATTTGAAGGTGAGCTGGAAGGCGTATTTGGACAGCTTTATTCATATAAAATTTATTGTGTAATTTAAAACACACGGTGGAAGAACTGTGCATGTCAGGAGGGAGAGGGAGAAAGACTAAAGGAAGAAATAACTGTTGCAGTTTTATATGGTATTTCAAAAAGATGCTGAAACTTATGATAAATTTCTTAGCTGAGAGATGCGCTGTAACTCTCTGCATCCTCATTTGAGAAGACCAAAATTAAAATTTGGAAAACTTCCAGTTATCACTGGTTGATGAGTGTTTTTTTTAAAAGAAAAGCTACCAATTATTGCATCTGCCTGACAGAAAGAGTCAGATGATTTTTTAGGAACAAATTGCGGTATCTCAAACATCATGTTTGTACTCAACGCTCTGAATACATACCAATGCTGCCAGCTCCTTCCTCAATTCACTGATTAATTATCTGTCTAGGTCAATTGAATCCTATACTCCACCTTTAATTCAGCTCAGCATGGTAGCGTAGCGGTTAGCGCGACGCTATTACAGTGCCAGCGATCGGGGTTCGACTTCCGTCGCTGTCTGTAAGGAGTTTGTACGTTCTCCCATGTCTGCGTGGGTTTCTTCCGGGTGCTCCGGTTTCCTCCCACATTGCAAAGACATACAGGTAGGTTAATTGGGTTTAAAATGGGCGGCGTGGACTCGTTGGGCCGGAAGGGCCTGTTACCATGCTGTAAATAAAATTTTAAAAAACTTCAAGGTTTCCTCCATTTAATAAAAAGAATCCTCAAACGTTGCCAGGTCCCAGAAATTCCATTGTTCCTCCTCCAGTTCCAAGGTCCATTGGAGCTGTCAGACAATCCTACAGCGTTCTTCCTGATATCCAGAAGGAAGGTATGAAGTATACGGTGTTCATTTTGCTGAGTAATGATAGGGTAGGCAAGTACAAGGGGTATGGAGCACCTATATGGGAAGGCCCAGGAGGTTTTGGTGTAGTTTTCCAAGGTGTGCTGAAACTGCACTTGGAGCAATGCATTCAGTTTTGGTCTCCATGTTTAAGGAATGGTATACTTGCATTGGCGGCAGTGCAGTGGAAGTTTGCTCGGTTGATTCCTGGGATGAAGGGGAGGATGTATGAAGAAGGGTTGAGAAAGTTTGACCTATAGAGGATGAGAGGGGATTCAGCTGAAACCACTAAGATTCTGAGTGGCATTAAGAATCAAAAATGAGAGGATGATTCCCTTACAGGGGTTATCTAATATTAGGGGGCATAATTTCAGAATAAGAACTTGCCCATTGCACACAGAAGAGGAGGAATTTCTTCTCTTAGAGGGTTGTGAATTTTTAGGATTCTCTCGCTGTGGAGTCATTGAGTACATTCAGTGTAGAGACTGACAGCCAAGTGAGCTACAAATGAGTCAGCCAGCCAGAAAATGGTGTTGAGGGCAGGACTGAATTAGCCACGATCTTACTGAACGGTGGAGCGGGCTCAAAGGGGCCCTTTGGCCTCCTGCTTCTGGTTCTTACGTTCTCATGTGTACGTACTGTCGGATCCGTTTATTTTAGAATCCGCAGGTTCTTTCAGGATCCAGGAATAAGTTGAAGACAACTTGGTGCTTCACAAAGTTTTATTGGAAAAGTTTAAAACAAAGAAACAGTCACAGAGCACATGGCACTAGCTTTACTACTAGGAGATGAGCCGAGACAAAAAGAACAAAAGATGAGCTCTGGCCGGGGGGTGGGGGGGGGCGGGGGTGGGGGGAGGAGAGCAAGAGAGAGGTTAACAAAACCTGACACCTTTTATACCTGAGATAAGAGATACTCCTTAGCTAACAATAGTCCAATCAGGAAACCTTTTAAATACTTGTGGTCAAACCAACCAATGGAAAAAACACATATTCACCTGATGGACGAACCAATAAGCTAGTAAGCAGCCATTCCTTGTGCAGCCACTTGAGGTGTATTAAACACTATACATGTTAAAAAAAACTAATTAAAACAGTCGAATCGAACAGTATCTTCTCCACAGACTTACCCTGAACATTTCCTTCATGTCTTCGCTACGAGGGCAGCCTGTACAAACAGCTAAAAGTGGGAAGGGGCAGAATGAAAAGTTAGAAGCTTGTTGGGGAGGGAAATGTATAGTAAAGCACCTATGAGGGAGTATGTTAAAACTGACAGTAAACTATATTGACTAAGGTGTAGTTAAATAAGCATTTGCAGTTGATGAATGTTTTCATAAACATACACACATTATATTACAGTACAGTGCAAACCTAATGTATGATTTCATTGTTTATGTACCATTGCGAACAGAACAAGCTCACTGATAGAATGATTTTATTCCCTTTAAGATTTCCCAGTCTTCAGTTGCAGCTCATTAAGAATTGCAATGGTTTATAATTTTGACATGGGCGAGGGAGGAATCACTGCATCAGTGTGTTTTAGAAGTGTTGGGTGATCTACTGTAGAAATGTCTTTGACGTGGTTGTAACTTAAGCTCCACATTATGATAACCTTGTCAGGAACTTAGGAAGATACAGTTTTAAATGTTTTTATTTACTTAAATGGGTTCTCTCTATCCGTGCCATATGATTTCCTCCTCTCAAGGGCTGCCTCATATCATGTATCATCGTCTGTTTGGGAAAGTAACCAGTGTTTCAGCCTGTTCGAGGGTCACATTTCAGTCTATACGAGTAGTCCTATTTCCTATACCATTATATCATTCATTTCATTTCTCCAATGTCTCTTCTTGGGCTTGGTGCCAGTCTTTGTCAGTTAGTGCTCTTGCGTGACGTCTTTGAACATCTTACCACATTAAAACTGGTAAATGACTACAAGCTGTTTATAATTTCCCCGCTAAACTACGACATTTGTTCATGCACTTGTTTCTTAGTCGAGAGATTGTGGATTCAAGCTGCGCTGTGGTCTGAACATTAAGCTGTCATTCCAATGCAGTACCAAGGGAGTGCTGCACAGTCAGCAACATTGCAGAAGGCCCATTTCCTTTTTCCTGTGGTTCACTTGTGTTAAATATTTTACAGCAGGGCTTTCTCATCATGTCTAAACCAACACCGACAGCAGACAATGCTGTGAAGCTGTAGTATTTTGCTTTGTACAAAAGATTGCTGCACATACCTGTGTAACAAAATGTAATGAATTTTAAAACGTAAGACTATTTCAGACAGAATTAACTCTTAATGACATTTGAGAGATCTGAAGTCTTTTTTTGTCAACCAATGATTCCAGATTTTTATTTGGTTCCTGTGGTGTGTTCTTGCCATGGTTGTATTAATTCATTTTAATTTCTAGCAGCTGTGGGAAGAGGCTTGTGGGGAGTATAAGTACATTCAAAGATCATTCGGGTACTTTTTGTGCTATGGATTCTACATAGTCTCAGACTGATCTCACCAGACACTTTCCATTTCTGTTTGTTTTTCCAGTTGTTCATAATTGTCTCACTATGCCTGTGTTTTGTTGCCCAGCGAGTGGCAGGGCTCCTGAAGTGGAATATTGTTGCTTCAATATAAATATGATGCTATTGGCAAAGTATTTGACTGTAGGTAAATGTTCAGTAGGAACGATGTCTTAATTACATCTAAATATAGATTTGTGCTGATGGCAGAATGAAAGGGCAGTCAAACCGATTGGATCATTAGAATCTGTTTTAAGGAATGCTTATCCAGCACTTTCTTTTGCTGTATGCTCCAAGCAAAAGCAAATAAGTTTGGCTTCTTTGCTTTCCATTTCTCAAAACTGCCTTGAAGATGATAAGAAATTTTTTGGTCACACTTCTTGTTTCCCTCCAGTGGCTGATTGACGTCACTCACCTCAATTCACAGAATGTTCTTAATTAAAAATGGGGAAAAAAAACAAATCTGGAAATTGCAGCATGTCAGGCAGTGTCTGTGGAGCGAGGAAAGAGTCAATGTTTCAGGCCAATGATCTTTCATCAGAACTGGGAAAGTTGGGAGAACAAAATGTTTGAGTTGCAGGGAGCCTCAGAAGAAAGGGACATCCCTTTAAAACTGAGATGAGGAGGAACTTCTTCAGCCAGAGGGTGGTGAATCTGTGGAATTCATTGCCACAGAGGGCTGTGGAGGCCAAGTCATTGGGTGTATTTAAGGCAGAGATTAACCCCCTTGATCGGTATGGTGGTTAAGGGTTACAGGGAGCAGGCAGGGGAATGGGGTTGAAAAAAATCAGCCATGATTGAATGGCAGAGCAGACTCGATGGGCCAAATGGCCAGATTCTGCTCTTGTATCTTGTGGAAGGGAAAGGTATGGAGAGGACAAAAGGGATTTCTTGTGATGGGTGGAGAGCAAGAGAAACTGTGACACAAGGGATGGTAAAGGATTGTTAAATGCAGCTAATCTGTCTGATGGAGGTATCAACAGAAGGAAATAAATGTGACAGAGTGAAAAAGGATGCTGG
Organism: Pristis pectinata; assembly: GCF_009764475.1. Taxonomy (NCBI): domain Eukaryota; kingdom Metazoa; phylum Chordata; class Chondrichthyes; order Rhinopristiformes; family Pristidae; genus Pristis; species Pristis pectinata. The sequence continues at coordinate 19,110,098 of NC_067433.1, read as the reverse complement.
AACTGAGAGTTGCAGAAAACTGCAGTTGCCGGCAAATCTGAAAAGGGAGAGAATGCTGGAAATATCCAGCTGGCCAGGCAGCACCTGTGGAGAGAGGATCAGGGCTAACATTACAGGCTGATCACCTGTCATCAGATCTGGCCAGTAGAAGAGCTGATGTTAATATTCAAATATTGGGTTTTGTTGGAACATTGTAATTCACAGCTTTCAGCTGAACCGGTCTGAAGTTTAGAGGTGACATTTGCACATGAGAAGCTCAGGCAAAAGACAGGTAGTGATGGAAGGAAATACTAGCCTGGCAAAGTCGTTCTAAAATGAGAACCCAACACAAGTTCAATAGTTTGACCCATCTCTATTTCTCCTGGAACAGAATGGATGTTGTTAAGCAGATCTGTTGTGTAGGTGTTAATAACAGGGCCACTGTGGTAGTACTTTGATAAATATGTTGCATTGAGCATAGTAGATGATGGGTTTGAGTGCTGTTTCAGAGAGCACATGGATGTTTGGCACCTGGTGCAAGACAAGACACAGCACGTGATTAGTGAAGTAAAATGTTTTGCTGCAAGAATGTGATTTTAGTTCTACCCAGCTCCACCCAGCAAGATTTCCTTTTCCTAAACCATCTGATCTTCAGACCTCTCAAAAATAAGATTGCAAATTTAGCAGCAGGTTATGTAGGAAATGTGAGTGGTTTCATATCATGCACTTGTGTCCACAATGGATCATTAATACTCATAGCAAATGGACCTTCGTAGAAAGAGTAATCTTGGGTTAATTTGTCCTGCAGTCTGTATTGGAACTCAGGTGATGGAAAGATCCCAGCCCTTTCTGCTCCCTTTTGCTCTTTCGTTGGGCAGTTGTTCCAGCTCTCGGTTTTAATTTGCAGTCATGAACACAAACACAAGCAAGAACACAAGAAAGGCAGGAGTAGGCCACTTGGCCCCTCAAGCCCGATCTGCCATTCAGTGTGGTCCTGGCTGATCTACTCTGGCCCCGGCTCTTCTGTGCCAGTTCCCGTAACCCTCGGTTCCTCGATCTGTCAAGTATTTACCTATCTTTGTGTTAAAAATATCAAATGATCCAGTCTCCACCACCCTGTGGGACAGAGAACTTCAGAGATTCACCACCCTCTGAGAAAAGGAATTTCTTCACACCTCAGTTTTAAATGACCAGCCCCTTATTTCGTAGCTACATCCCCTTGTTCACAGCTCTCCCACCAGTGCAAGGCAGGAGCTCATGTATGGTTTGTCTTGTTCCAACCTGAAAAAAGGAGGGACATTCTATCATCCATTTCCTCCCAGACCTCTTTCTAAAATTGTTCCTGATTTGTTGATTGTTTCTAGAAAGTGCACGAGATGTTGAAGAAAGGCTGGGACGCTGAAGGCTCGCCATTTAAAGGGCAGGCGTTTGACCCATCTCTGTTTAACATTTCGCCTGGAGCGGTGCAGTTCTGATTTCTGCTGCCAGTGCACCAGTGTGCAGAAGACACCAACCTGACCCCGACACCACTGAAGATCAGCACAGACGATCGACTGCAGTCAGCTCTTGAGCAACATGAGACCTTCTCTGAGCTTTGAGTAAAGTCGTTGCAAACCATCAGTTGCCAAGTCTTTGTAACGGACAAATGTATTTATTTCTATTAATTTTGCATATCTTACATTTTCCTGAGACTTTATTTGCTGTCTCGTTAATTGGGAGAGGTGTCCAAATTTGCAGTTTAGGTTGCTTCCCTGTGAATAGTGAAAATAGTGTTTGATATTCTCCATATCCTTTGCCTGAAAGAACTGATATTTATATCCTTCTCATGGTTTTGAAACTAAACAATAAAACATTTGTGAGTGAACTTTACGGCAATATAGTCTAACTTAATTTAAACAATGTATATTAGAAATGTGTTTATCTGAAAGTTGATTTAGTCCAATCACATTATAAAAGGAGCTTGAGTCCAGCTGCATGAAAGCCACATCCCCAACATCCCCAACATAAATTGATCTAAATATCAATTTGTTATCTCTAAGCAAATTTACTCATGGGAGGGTTCAGACACAATATTTCACAAGTAAACTAAATCACACAATTGCATACTTAACGTGCAAGCTAACATAAAATGCATGATGTGTATGGCTAGTAGGTACTTTTTCACTTAGGCTGACGTTGGTTTTAAGGCTGTTCGTGACAGTGCCACAACCAGCCATGGTGGAGGTGATTGGGTAATTCCCTTGTCAATCAAGCCTGGTGACCACCACTGTTGTCTTTGATTGAGATCGATTTTGTGCAAATAAATTATGGGATGACTCTTCCTAGCTGTGACCAGTAACTCCAAAGGGATCTGTCGGTGTTCGGAATTTAGACGGAGCTAAGTCCCGGACTTATGTGAATCCACTGCAAGTTCAGGATTTGTTGAGTAACAGATGTCCCTGCACCTGTCTCTATGCTGTGTCAATGGTCTCAATGCAGATCTATCAGGGGAGCCAGCCTTGCTGGGATTCCCCAGCATTACATTGGAGAATCGCCTCTCAGATCCATGGCATGAGACCTGCTGTAGGATTAGAGTCATCATTCACTTTGCTGGGACTTCTCAGTCTGCTGAAAGGGGAAGATAATTTTTAAGAAGTATTTATTACTTTTTTAATGTTGTCAGTGATTTGTGTTTTGATGAACATTTTTATTTTAATTTTTAAAAATTATTTACATGTACCTTAATCATTTTAAATGTCTCTGAATATTAGCGAAATTTAAAAGCTACTGAAGTGCCTCTCAGGTTTGACGGAACTGAGAGCCCGTGAGGGTGTTCGAGGGTGGGGCCTTGGGATCGGTCCCATGAGGCCCACTCACCTCCTAAACCATGCCACCCAGCTCCAAGCTGTAGAGGCTGGAAGTAGGAGATACATGAATTTCCTCCACTCACTGCATTTTTCTGGAGAAGTTGATGCCATAATGACAAATTTGTTGTAGTTTCTTTTTTTTTCCCATTTATTTTAATAATTTTTTTGAATGTCATCTTTGTTTACAAATATAATAGACTATTTGCTATGTATTATAAGCCCTGTCACACTTCCAACTAGTGCAGCGTTGTCAATATAAATACAAACACAATCTGTAAGCTGGTTGCAAATTAAGAACCATTTATTTGAAACACGTTTTGAAGACATTTTCATTTTCCTTTGCCCTTGGGAAGCCTGAAATATGTAACAATTACTTCAAAATTTGGTACAGATATATTTAGGGGATTACGTGATGTTTATTCTACATATGCTACTGTTAGATATTATTTATTCACTAATTATCTGAATTAAGAGCAGTCTAAAGTAATGTGCTTTGGTTTCAAAGCAAACAGAAGGTTCCAGTAGAGGTGGAAGATCGATCCAGTGTCCAACACACTTTCCAGAATGGTTTTCTACTTATTATGTGAGGCTTGCTATCAGAAAATTAATTTAATTTCAGCATCAGTGAAAATGCTCTGGATACTGTAGTAAGGTAAGATTTGTTTTTTTTCCCAAAAATCATTTGTAATACCTGGAACCAGAGTTGATTGGCAGTCCATTCTGTCATTGTTTGTCCCTCATTCTCGAGTAAGACCATGACATTGTGATATACGGAGATGGCTGATTAGACCAATCTGGCCTCCGAGGTTCCTTTCACGCAGGTGACAGAGGTGTAGGGGTGCTGTAGCATCAGTGGTTCTTGATTTTTGCAATTCTCTTTTCCTCTTTGCTCCCTCCATTCTAGCTTTCATTCACTACCCTAAACAACCCCTCCACCACCTACAGATCTTGGCTGCAGTGTGCACCATGTGCAAAATGCACTGCGACTACTCACAAAGACTGCTTGTCCACACCTCCACATCCAAAGGCGTGGACCTGACTGCTGAATGGTTCCCTACAGTGATGGTTTCTATAACCCGCGACTTTTACCACCAAGAAAAACAAGGGCTATTGGCGCATGGGAACACTACGCCTTGCAGTTTCTGTCTCAAGTTGCACACCAAGTATATTGCCATTCTTTCATTGTTACTGAATCTAAATCCTGGAACAGCTTACCCAACAGTGAAAGTACCTGAACCAGTGGTTGAAGAATGTGGCACACCACCACCTTCACCAGGACAACACATGCTGGACTTGCCAAAAAATGAATAAATAAAAAAAAATACAGATGAAAAGAATACAATTAAGACAGAAGGCACAATGCACAATATAAACTAGTATATAGCAAGATAATACAAGAGAGTACTGTAGATCTCTGCAGAAGAGCCTGGAATTTCACAGACCAAAATTATCTGAACAGAAGTCCATTAATGAGACCAATCTCCATTATATTAAAGTAACATTTTTTTAAACCTTTTTTAAATGAAGTTAGGGGATACTGCTAGAAGTAGCTGCAGCAAAATGCAACAAGTATTGCATACTTAAAAGCCCCACTGAAATTGTCTGGGAAGGCCCTTCGTCCAGGGGCAACTACCTGCTTGCTTTCAGATATCTCATGATCTGTGTCTACAGGAGAGAGAAGTGATATGTTTGAACCCAATTTTCCACACATGCCAATTACTTTGATCTCTCTCTCTCTCTCGCTGTTACTGTCTTGCCATCTCACGTATCCATCCATCCATCCATGGCGGCGCTCCTTTTAGTCTTGAACTGGCACCGGAAGAAATACTGCCCTTGTGTAGCCAGCCTGATACATCACAATAGAAGTTTGTAGACTTATTTAATGACAGCAATAATAAAGGCACTGGATTTGTAACAGCATTTTGCACCTTAATTCCAAAGGCACTGCCTTCTCCTATGGTATGCTCGTGTGGGTGATGACACTCTCTTACCCAACTGGCATAATACAGGTGAACTTACTGAGGGCAAATGGACTAAGGAGGGCAGTCTGACCAAACCTGGTGCTGCATTCATTGTTCTTTCCACTGGGACTAAGTGGGTGAGATGAATTTAGTGCTGCTACTTTTTGCTCGTGTTTTCCCAGTACTGTACACATATAAGGTGGGAGGTAACATCTGAACTGCCTTTCAGATGAACTAAGTCGGCATGGAGTTGGACCTTGGGGCCTTCATGATTAAACTGCTGGAGAGGCCATGGTGGGCTGGGTCTGAAGATTGGGGCTGGATGGTTGGAGGGTTTCAGTTGCCAAACCAGAGAAAGTTGAGGAGAATGATTAGAATATTGCTGCATCGTGCCGGCTGAGACTGCCTGATTGCCAGCTGGGCTTGCACAATATTTTACTATTGAATAGTTAGCATGCAGAAATCAAAGCTGACGGGCCATGGTAAATGTAATCACAACTTTAAAATAAGAAAGTATTGACTGTGTTAATATTTGACAGATAATTTAAAATTAGAGGGATATAATTGCAAACATCATCTTTGAACAGTGCACTCCATGGCTGTGTGCTTCATTTGACTCAGTGGTCTGGGAAATTGGCAGCAGTTCACAAGGTAAAATTCAATCTGACTGTTGTAGATCAATCAGAGTGAGTTCTGTATCTACTCTGATGCAGATTCTGCCCTGATGTGGAGTCATTGAAACACAATGTATTGTGAATGATAGTATTGTGGTTTGAAGGGCAGCACAACATGATGGGCCGAAGGGCCTGTATTGTGCCGTATTGTTCTATGGTTCTATAATTATGCAGTGAAAATCCACTTAAATTGTTCATGGACCTAATGCACCTTGTGTTTACTTTCACCTGAATTCCCCTCTCTCATTTCTCTCCTGTTTCTTCAGGCTATGGCTTGTTGCCAGATGGTTAAGTGGACGTTGTTCTGTTGGGGATTTGTCCCATGGTGCTGTGCTAATGGAGCATCTTGTAGAACCACCACTTGATTCCAGGGAGCTGAGAGTGAAAGGGTTTGCGTTCATGATTTATAAGCTTATTTGGTTCCCTGATCATTGAGCTTTACTTCACGGAGCCTGTAAGTTTTCCAGTGCACAAGGAAGGGACAGTTGGCCTGCGGGGAATTGCTGCAAGCTTTTGCAAAGATTGTGAAGCGGGCTGCGGACAATTTTGCAGTTTTTATTTCTAATATATCTATTATTTTTATTGTTAGAAGTAATGGATATAAAAATATATCTATTTCAGCCAATTGTGTAGCAATTTTGGCCTGCTATTTGTGTAAAGTTTTGATCTTTGATGGTTGTTGAACCAATGTACAATCCAGAAAGCTCCCTGAGTTGTTTCCTTTTTGCTGGGAATGGGTGGGATCGGTTTTGGAAATCTGATTCTCTTTTAAAACATTGAACGGAGTGGTGTGAGGCCTGGAACATTGCCACTTTGATCTGTTTACAAATTGACGACCTCTTCCTGAAAGCAGCAGATGAGACCTTGTGTTGGTGACTCTGCTGAGGGTTTGTCTTCTTTTATTTCAAGATGAAAGCAATATGAAATTTATTTTATAAAAGTGCAGTACTGCAAATGCTGATGATCTGTTCTAATAAAAGGTCAACGGAGTGAAAATTTCTTTCACCGTGGCTGCTTTCTGACCTTAGTATTTCGAGCTTTTTGTATTTTATTTGTAAACTGTACTTTGATGCCTATATGCTGAAGACCAGGACTCAAGTTTAATAGTGAAATGAGATGCCTTGAGGATTGCTGTAATTGGGTTAGCAATGGAAAAGTGGCCAGGGTTTCCTCTCCCGATAACTTTTAAGAGAAACCCAAAGCAAGGTCACAATGCAAAGGAGGATGGACTAGGTATTGGTCACAGCTTTCTCCGCAGTTGCACAATTTGCCACCACAGTGTAGAGTATTGTCATTTCACCCATAAACCTTTTTAGATGACCAATTGTGCTTTCCCTCCAATCTTTCCTGCCACTGTTCTTCCCCTCCTGAAGGTGTTGATTTTCTCTGACGACAGAGTATGTTTCTCAGAATTTGTTTCTTTGTTCCACTATTGATTGATCAGTCCCACTGACGGAACATTGGCTGCAATTTACCTATCTGCTTTGTCAAACGGACATGGTGTAGGAACCCTTTAGATGATTTTGAGAATTCTCATTTGATTGTTACATTGCGGTCTCTCTTTGCGCAGAATTGACTTTGGAAGCTGGACTGTTGATGTGAACAGTGTTTTTCTAATTTGTTGGACTGAAAGGTATACACCTGTCAGTGATGAGGGAAGGATAAATTGCAGCACTAGGGAACTGTACGCTATGTTCTCCCAATCTTCCGCCACGTGGTGGCCACATATCATGAACCAGCTGGAAAAGGGAAGAAAGAATGTTACATAATGTTTAAAGAGAGATACAGGTATCGGAAAAAAGTTGAAGTGTTTTGCTGTAAACCAAATACAAGTGCATCGACAATCTCTTCAACAGAAGGGAACCCTGTTGGAAGTATTAAGATGGCACATTTAACAAAATAAATGGATGCATGATGTTGTTGCATTAATTTCTATCTAATACGAAGGTGCAAAATCATGGAGTTTTGCTGGAACAATTAAAGTCTTCATTGGACATTTAGCATGCTGAATAAACAGGCTGCATATGCCTGGAACAAGAAATTATAGGCCATGAGGCTCCTGAATGCCCATACATAGTGATGATGATGATGTATACTGCAATCAGGATATTGTTATGATTCCAGTTAGATTATGAATATGTGCTACAGCATTCTCTCTGTGGACTGCTGCAGGAACTAAGAAAATGAGGCAGGATATATAGCGTATTATCATTACTGTTGTGAATGACAGTTGTAAAACAACCTCTCATGGCTCAGCAAGGTAGCGTTGCTATAAGGCGGATTGTAGATTTGAAAGTTATTCTTTTCCGCAATCATTAAAGGATCACCTTTTCCTCTCATTGTCGGTCCATTTCTGTTAGTTGGCATTTTTGTTTGTCTGGAGCAGTCTGAACTTCCAGGTAGTTGAACAATGTCATGTTGATATCCATTTGCATTCCTAACAGACGTCATAATGAGTAGGAGCAGGAACCCGAGTTGATTCTCCCTGGTGTGCTCAGGCTGAGTGCATTTGTAGGTGAAAATGAAAGAAAGTGTCAAATGCTGGGAACCTAACCTGAAAACAGAAAATGCTGGAAACACTCAGCAGGTCAGGCAGCATCTGTGGCGGGGGGAAACAGTTCATGCTTCTGGTCAAAGACCCTTCTGCAGATGCTACCTGACCTGTAGAATGGATTTTTTGTTTGTGTTATTATTTGAGCGTATTTGCATTTTATCTGCTTCACCATTTTTATTTGTACTATTAGTCTTGACCACTTAAAAATTATGAATATCAAATGTATTGGTACATTGGATGTAGTCAAAGGGCTCTCAGTTAAAACCACACAAATGCAGGTACAGAGAATGTGTAACATGGAAAGAGTTGTCATTGGCTGCTTCACTGAAGCCTGTGAGAGGATGGGCCTCACACTAAACATCTGGAACATAGAAGTCATCTGTCAACCTGGCCCTGCTGCTCAGCATTGCCCTCCTGACAATTGAGATCCATGATGAGACCCTGGAAAACATGGTTCATTTTCCGTATCTTGGGAGCCATTGCTTTGCAAAGGCAGTGGTTGATGACAACACAAGCTGAGTAGCCCAGGCACACCCAGACTTTTGTGTTTGGAGTTTGACAGAAGAACGTGGGTCAAGACTGTTGCTGCCACTTCTGTGTACGTACGTGCTGGCACTTGGAGGCTGCTGGACATTGAACACGTGAGTGAAGTTCCTTGTTTAAAATTCTGTAGTGTACATGAAGCCCGCAACAAGTCTTAAATGGAGGTTTGACGCACTAATCTGCACTTGAAACTTCAGGACATTGTAACTGCTGCTTAAATTTGTGTCTTCTCTGGTTATTGTTCTATATGGGATTAGAATAGTTTGTCATTACTATATCAAATTTCTTAATGTATTTTAACATTTATATTAAATCTTCCTATTCCCATTGGCTGCTTGGAGACCAGTCTCGGCTTCCATGGTTTTTCAGTAGCCATACATCCCTAGTACCACTCCAGTAAATCTCCCCAGTTCTCTCTCTCCAAACCCTTGATGTCCTTCCTAGTCCCCAATTCTGATTAAAAGTCGCCAGCCTGAAATGCTAACTCTGTATTTGTCTTCACAGGTGCTGCATTTCCTTCTGAGTATTTTCAACATTTTTTGTTTTTCTATGTCAAAAATGTTAAAAGGAATTGATAGAGTGGGTTTAAAAAATAAATATTTTCTCTAATGGGAGAATCAAGAAGGAGGAAAGGTCTTTAAGTTAGAACTAGGCTGTTCAGGAACACAGTCAAGAATGTTTTCAACATCCAGTGGTGGAAATCCAAAATTCTTTAACCCCAAGACGCTGTAGACGGTGATTGAACTTTTCAAGATTCCGATCTTTCGAGACAGAGATAGTTGAGGGGTTAAGGGGAAATAACATAGAACAGTACAGCACAGGAACAGGCCCTTCGGCCCACAATGTTGTGCCGAACCAATTAAACTAGTAATTAAATGCCAAACTAAGCTAGTCTCTTCTGTCTACACAAGTCCATATCCCTCTGTTCTCTGCATGTCCATGTGCCTATCTAGGAGCCTCTTAAATGCCTCTATTGTATCTGCCTTCACCACCACCCCTGGCAGCATATTCCAGGCACCCACCAATGTGTTTTTAAGACAAAACTTACCCTGCACGTCTCCTTTGAACTTACCCCCTCTCACTTTAAACACACGCCCTCTAGTATAAGACCCTGGGAAAAAGATACCGCTGTCTACTCGATCTGTGCCTCTCATAATCTTATAAACTTCTATTAGTTCTCCCTTCAGCCTCCATTTTGTCCAACTTCTCCTTGTAGCACATGCCCTCCAGTCCAGGCAGTACCCTGGTAAACCTCTTCTGCACCCTCTCCAAAGTCTCCTTCCTATCATGGAGCAGCCAAAACTGAAGGCAACACTCAAATCTGGATAAATGGAATTGAGGTAGAGATTGGTCATGATATCCTGTACTTTCTGAGGTTGTTTTTGAAAGTAAAAGAGCAATGAGTGAACTTCTGATGTCAGTTTAAACTGTGCACAAGGAGTTAGTAAGATGAAAAGGCTTAACAAAAATATCTGGCGATAACCAGTGACCACAAGTCCAGCGAAGTACCATGTTCACTTAACCAGTTTGTGCCAAATTAGCTGATCTTAAACGACTGGGAGTCTATAATTGCCCTCAATGTCACTAAACCCTCGTGGATAGAGCTGACAAGAAAATGGTGACTGAGACGTGAAGGCATTAAAGCTGTCAGGCAGAGGTAGGAGGCCCTGAGCCACAAATGAAGCAATGAATAATTTAATTCTTGTAAAAGCACAGAAAGATTGCTCAAATCAAAATGGATCACTAATTCACTGGGGATAAATGATGTGATAACATCCCCTCTTGTTTTATGGCATTAATTTTCTAACCCACAGCTAATGTCTCTAAAGGGGTTTAGTAGTTTGTATAATGGCAACAGGATATGATAAAATAACATTCGAGCTTTCATCGAAGACCAAAGAACAAAATAAAGCATCTGCTCAAAATGCAGTCAGCAAATATGGGCGGGATTAAACAAACCCCAACAGAATTTTACAGTGTTGTTTATTCAGTGCTGGAGTCAACTTTGCAGCATTTTTAACTCTTTCTTTGCCTTTCTTTCCCTGTAACAACTAACCACCTGGCTCTCAGTTTCATTATCTGATCAGATTATAGAAATGTAGAATGATGTTGTACAGAATAAGGTGATCTGGCCCATCGCACTCTTCTTAGCGGTTTCCCCCAGTTACACCTTCACCCTGGGATCATATGGGTTTCCCTGGCCGTGTGAGAAAGAATAAGTTGCAGGGCACAGGGAGGTAAGGAGAGGGGGCCGAGACTCCTCTGCTGGGAGATGGTATGTACCCCACGGGCTGAATGGTCTCCTATGTCATAATAAATAAACACGCAAGCTTAAAGTCGTGCATTTCTGGTAGCATTCTAGTAATTCTTGTCTGGGCTGTCCAGAGCCTTGACATCCTTCCAAGAGGTGGTCCCAGAATTGGCCATAGTCCAGCAGGGGACTAAGCATGGGGAGGAAACCCACGCAGACACGGAGAACGTACAGACTCCTTACAGACAGCGGCCAGAATTGAACCTGTGTCGCTGGTGCTGTAATAGCGTCATGCTAACCGCTACACTACCATGCCTGCCTTCCAGTCACGTTCAGTCCTCATCACCCCCGCTCACTGGATACATCCCCTCCCCAGAGCTCTCTGAAATAGAACCAAACTGTTTGCGGTTTGATCCTTGGATGAGCTTTGGATTATGAATCTGTCTCTGCCTCAGCTCATCTGCTGCTGAAAACTTTGTCTGTGTTTTTGTTATACCCCAGGTGCCCGTCTAGTGGAGTAAAACCAGAATGTGCTGGGAGGACTCAGCAGGTCAGGCAGCATCTGTGGAGAGAGGAACAAAGTTAATATTTCAGGTTAATGACCCTTCATCAGACCGGGTTATTGCCCTGAAATATTAACTGTTTCTCCATAGATGCTGCCTGACCTGCCGAGTGTTTCCAGCTTTGTCTTATTTCCAATTTCCAACACCTGCATTTTTGTTATATTTTATAACTATTCCAGTAGACTGCTGTATGGCTTCCATTGTTCTAATCTCTATGAACCTGAGCACTCATAAATACTCTGTCCTAACCTGTATAATTGCTGCAAATACTGAGCTATACTGGCCTCTGGTTAACCAGCGATGTAAAGTTCTCATACTTGTTTTTAATCCGCCCGTTCTCTCTCTGCCCCACTCCAGCCCTGTTAATAGCCCGGAACATTCAATCAAGTTGCCCTTCTTGGAGAGCCATCTGTGGACCTTGGGTGACTGCCGGATCAGCCTGGATTGTGTTGTGCCTCTGCTTGTGTAACTTGCCAGCACTTGTAGTCAAGACTCTTGTAGGAACAGCTGGTCATTTGAGGATGGCAGCAGCAGGTAATACCTGTGGATTTGTTGGTAGCTTCTTGAGAGAATGGGGAGTAAATTAGAGAACTGCAGAGCAGCACCTCAGGAACACATTAATTTGTACCTTGGTAATGTATCAGGATAGTGTGAGTTATGACTTCAAATACTTTGTGTCATTGGTTTATTTTGTTATTGAATTTGTATTTTTGAACTGCTGATCAGCCCTGTCCAAGTGACCAGATGTCTTGGGTGTTGAATGTCGGAAGGCTATTCATCTCTAGGCGAATCACCTCCTCTCTTGAGGCAACTGCAGTACTTTCAAGCAGAGGTCCATGGGGAGAGATGCAAAGCAGTTGTTAAAAAGGCGTATGGAGTGTTGCCCTTCATTAGTCAGGGTATTGAATTCAGGAGCCGTGAGGCAGCTCTATAGAACTCTGGTTAGACCACACTTGGAGTATTGTGTTGAGTTCTGGTCACCTCATTATAGAAAGGATATGGAAGCTTTAGAGAGGGTGCAGAGGAGATTTACCAGGATGCTGCTTGGATTGGAGAGCATATCTTATGAGGATAGGTTGAGCAAGCTAGGGCTTTTCTCTTTGGAGAGAAGGAGGATGAGAGGTGACTTGATAGAGGTGTACAAGATGATAAGAGGCATAGATCGAGTGGACAGTCAGAGACTTTTTCCCAGGGTGACAATGGCTCACACGAGGGCATATAATTTTAAGGTGATTGGAGGAAGGTATCAGGGGAATGTCAGGAGTAAGTTTTTTACACATAGAGCATGATGAACGCACTGCTGGCAGAGGTTGTAGGGGCAGATACATTAGGGACATTTAAGAGACTCTTAGACACATGAGTGATAGAGAAATTGAGGGCTATGTGGGAGGGAAGGATTAGATAGATTTTAAAGCAGGATAAAATGTCGGCACAACATTGTGGGCCGAAGGGCCTGTGCCGTGCTGTTCTATGTTCCAAGTTGAGCTTCTCCCCCTTATCCCCAACCCAAAGTCTTCCTGGAATGTCTCAGTCATATACCTACTGTACCAACTAAGCTGGAACCTGCAGCTTGAATCTGATTGGTGTCTGAGTGAATGACCCAAGTGCTTGAAAGCATCTCCAGCGTGAACCTGCTGCACCCATCACTAGAAACCTGCACCAGCAGAGAGAACAGCCTGTTCTTCCCTTAACTCGGCTGTGGGAACCTGCCTCAGATCTGCTGTGGGAAGTCCATAAGGTGATATAGGAACACATTTTACGAGTTCTCTTCCTGTGTTTTAACACTGCCAAACAGTTATTCATTCTTTTCATAGCTTTCCATTCCCTGCAGATAGAACATTGAACCCTACAGCACAGTACAGGCCCTTTGGCCCACAATGTTGTGCTGACATTTTATCCTGCTCTAAGATCTATCTAACCCTTCCCTCCCACATAGCCCCCTATTTTTCTATCATTCATGTGTCTATCTAAGAGTCTTCTAAATGTCCCTAATGTATCTGCCCCCACAACCTCTGCCAGCAGTGCGTTCCACGCACCCACCACTCTGTGTAAAAAAAAACTTACCCCTGACATCCCCCTTATACCTTCTTCCAGTCACCTTAAAATTATGTCCCCTCGTGTTAGCCATTGTAGCACTGGGGAAAAGTCTCTGTTTCAGAGATGAAACGCCAACTTCCTTTACGAACCTCTTTACCTGGCCTTATCTGACACCGGACCCTTGACAGATGCCAAGAGACTATGTACTTTTGCTTAAAATTGGATTCTGTATGTACTGTTGTCTTGGAGTGCCGACTGGGGAATTTCAATCCACCATCTTGCAGATTAGGTAATCAGTAATGATTCAACCGGTGTGGGAAATAAGGAAAAGCTTGCAAGTACAAAGAACCTTCCATGTTGGAACAAGTAAGCCAGTCACCCACTTCAAGTTAACCTGCTATTAGAATTGTAGAAAATTTACCATCTTAAAGGTGGCCAATTGCAACGCAACCAGTCCCATGCAACCAAACCCACCCTCCTGTAGGTCACGGTACCTGGATTCAGGTATTGTTTAAATGTGGTGATGGTCTCTTTCTTCACTCCCATTTCAGGGAGTGATTCCAGACTCCCACCACGCTCAGGGTGGGAAACAAATCCTGATGTGTCTTCTAATCCTTCTACCCGTAACTCTAAATGTATGCCAACTTGTTTTTTTTTAATCACTCTACATCCTTCCTATTTACTCGGTCAAGGGTCCTTATAATTTTAAGCCTCTCAATTGTCTCCCTTGGCCTCCTCTATTCTCAAGAAAGCATCTCTGTCTTATCCAATCTTTCCTCATTGGTAAAACATTCCAGTCCCAGCAACATAAATCTCCTCCGCACCTTCTCTGGGGCAATCTCATATGTCTAGATAAAGGGTTTTGACTGAAAAGTCGACTGTCCGTTCCCCTCCACAGATGCTGCCTGACCTGTTGAGTTCCTCCAGCATTTTGTTTTTTTGCTCCAGATTCCAGCATCTGCAGACTGTTGTCTCCATTTTATGCCTAAGCGAGGACTGGAACTGTTTACAGAATGCGTACTGTTGGCTAATCTGTGCTGTATACGATTCTAGCATGACCTCCCTGCTCTGATACTCTGTGCCTCAGCTAATAAAGGAAAGCATCCCTTATGCCTTCTCAACCTGTTTCTCTAATGATGTGAATGTGTGTGCCATGCTCCCTTTGTTTCTCCACACCTCCCAGTGTCTGCATAGTTATTGTATGTTCCCTCAGTCTTACTGCACTTCCCCAAATGCAGAGGAGTGTGATGCACTTCATAATATTCAACTTGCCATATATCTGTCCGTCTAAGCAGACTTCCTACAGTCTAAAGCTTTCCTTATCACTCTCAGCCACACAGCCAACTTTTATATCGTATGGAAAATTATTTATAATGTTCTCCTGCGTTCATTTCTAAAAATCATGAACCCATGGACACTACCTCATTATTCCTCTTTTGCACTATTTTTTAACTTAAAGTAATTTTTATGCCTTGCACTGTACTGCTGCCACAAAATTTCATGACATATTGTCAGTGATAATAAATCTGATTCTGAACCATCAAGATTTATTGCAAAAAGTAATGGTATAGCCTTCCGGTTACAAAAATGTCTGCCAACCATTTACTCTTTGCTTCTAGCCCCTGAGCCAATGTTGAATCCCATTTTCCATTCTTACTTAGACCCCATAGGGTTTTACTTTTTTGACCAGCTTGCCATGTGGAACCTTGTCAAAAGCCTCACTGAAATCCAGGTAGATTACATCAATTGTACTGCCCTCATTGACCCTTCTTGTTACCTCCAAAGGACTGCAATCATTAGTCAGACACGAACTTCCCTTAACAAATCCATGTTGACTGATCTTGACTAATCTGTACCTTTGTAAGTGAAGGTTATATAGTCCCTCGGGATTGATCCCAAAGTTAAATTAGCTGGCATGTGATGACTTGGTTTATCCCTTCCTCCCTTTTCACTTTTCAGTGAGTCGGCCACTGATCTGCTTTAGATTAAATCAGGACATCCTGAAGCACCTCAAACCCAAGTGTTTTTTGAAGAATAGTTAGCATCGAAACTTTCAGTGAAATACAGCTGCCTCTGTATGCTAGGTGAGAACTGGTAACCACTACCGAAGCAACCGACTGCATAACCACCTTTAATGACGTTGGATGAAGGATACTTGGGTAAGAATTCCTGGGCTGTCATTCAACTGGTGATGTGGGATTTTTAATGTCAACTGGAGGGCAGAGGGAAGTCTTGCTTTAATGTCTCCTCAAACGCCAGTACCTTTGACGGTGCTGTGCTCCCACAGTGCTGTAGTGAAGTGTCCTTCTGGACTTTATGCTGAAATTTGTGGAGGGGACAGACCTGCGATGTTTTGTGGTGAAAGTGCAATGAGCTGAGCCATGGCTGACATCTAGTGCACACTAACTGTGCCCGCATCTCTGCTCAGGTTCATAGCTGCTTCTTTGTGACATCCACAATATTGAGGAACGTAGAAATTCAATACAATCACAACTGTTCCTGTGTCTTCATACTCTATTCCTGCTCTCTCCTTATTCCCCTCGATGCTTTTTGTATCTGGAA
This sequence comes from Pristis pectinata, assembly GCF_009764475.1. Lineage (NCBI taxonomy): Eukaryota > Metazoa > Chordata > Chondrichthyes > Rhinopristiformes > Pristidae > Pristis > Pristis pectinata. The sequence goes on along the minus strand of NC_067433.1, from coordinate 19,094,128 downwards.
TCCCATCTTCTTCAATATGTTCAGTGCTTTGGCCTCTACAGCCTCTACGGATAGGAATCCCAGAAATTCACCAGCCTCCGAGTGAAGATGTTCTCCCCATCTCCGTGCTAAATGCCTGTTTGCTGAGACTGTGATCCTTGGCTCTCGACTCTCCCAGCTAAGGGAACATCCTCCCTACTTGTCAAGCATGGTCAGAATTTTGAATTTAATTTAGAAAGGCACTTTTTCCATCTGTTACACACTTAATAATGAACAGAAAACAATGGTTGCACTATCTTTTTTTCAAACACTACTGATGTATCTTCCATCTGGAAAAATCTCAAATAAATCATCGTCAGGCCACTTGGAAAGATTGTTCAGTTGTAAATCTCACAGTCATCACAAAGCAACACGGCCTTCCACATGCCTAGAACAGTGGGCTGAAGATGGTTGTACTTCACGGAGTCACAGAATGGTTATGGCCAGGAAAAAGGCCATTCCGCCCATCAGGTATAGGTAGCTGAGATCAAGTGAATCCCTTGGAGTATCAGGGATGCAGGAGTGAAATCAGGAGGGCAAAAAGAGGACATGAGATGTCCTTGGCAGATCAGGTAAAGGAGAATCCTAAGAGATTCTATAAGTTTATTAAGAGCAAAAGGGTAACTAGGGAGAGAATAGGTCCCTTTAAGGATTAGTGCAGTGTCTATGTGTGGAGCCACAGGAGATGGGTGAGGCCTTAAATGAATACTTCCCATCTTATTTACTGTGGAGAAGGTTATGGAAGCTGGTGAGTTCAGGGAAGAGAAGAGTGATGCCTTGAAACACATCAACATTACGAAAAACAAGTCATTGGTGGCATTGAGGCGCATAAGGGTGCATAAATCAGGTCTGCCAAGTCTATCCTAGGACATTGTAAGATAAGATATAAGATTTTTATTAGTCACATGTACATCGAAACACACAGTGAAATACATCTTTTGCTACAGTGTTCTGGGGGTAGTCCGTAAGTGTCGCCACACTTCCAGCGCCAACATAGCATGCCCACAACTTCCTAACCCGTACGTCTTTGGAATGTGGGAGGAAACCGGAGCACCCGGAGGAAACCCACGCAGACGCGGGGAGAACGTACAAACTCCTTACAGACAGCTGCTGGAATTGAACCCGAGTCGCTGGCGCTGTAATAGTGTTACGCTAACCGCTACACAAGGGAAGAAATTGTTGGGGTTCTGGCAGAGATTTTGGTACCTTCCTTAGCCATGGGTGAGGTAACAGAATATTGGAGGGTGGCTAATGTTGTGCCTTTAAGAAGGGCTACAAGGACAAGCCAGGGAACTACAGGCCGGTGAGCCTAACATCAATAGTGAGAACATTACTGGAGGGGATTCTGAGAGACAGAATCTCAAGTTCAAGGTTATTGTCAGAGGCATACATACACAGGGTATAAGTGCCATGGAAGTCAGCTTTTTGCAGCAGCAGCACAGTACGTTACAGACACGACAAACATAAGTTAAAATAAATTAACATAAATTATACATAACTTACACGACAAAATAAAAACAATGACATTAGTTCAAGCTGAGAGAGAGAGAGAAAAAGAAAGAAATATAGTCCGAGGTAGTGTTAGAGTTTTTCAGGTTGGTTCCTGAGCCTGATGAATCTATCAGCATTTGGAAAGGCAAGGATAATCAGTGTGGCTTTGTGTGTGGGGAATTGTGTCACATATTTAATTGAGTTTTTTTTTGAAGAGGTGACCGAGTGAATTGACGAGGGCAGGGCAGGGCACTAGACCTTGTCTACATGGATTTTAGCAAGACATTTTGACAAGGTCCCGCATGGCAGGCTGGTCTGGAAGGTTGGGTCACGTGGGATCCAGGGTGAGCTCGCTAACTGGATACAGAATTGGCTTCGTGGAAGGAGTCAGAGGGTGGCAGTGGAGGGTTGTTTTTCAGACTGGAGGCCTGTGACCAGTGGTGTGCCGCAGGGTCTGGGTCCTGTGTTTGTCATATGTTAACAATTTGGATGAGAATGTAGGTGGCATGATTAGTAAGTTTGCCAGTGACAACAAAATTGGTGGTGTGGTGGACAGTGCAGAAGGTCGTCTAATGTCACAACAGGATCTAGACCAACTGGGAAAGTGGGCCAAGGAACGGCAGATAGAATTTAACTCAGACAAGTGTGAAGTGATGAATTTTGGGAAGTTAAACCAGGGCAGGACTTACACAGTGAATGGCAGGGCCCTGGGGAATGTTGTAGATGAGATAGACCTGAGGGTACAAGTGCACGGTTCCCTGAAAATGGCAATACAGGTAGAGAAGGAGATGCATGGCATGCTTGCCTTCGTCAGTCAGGGCATTAAGTACAAGAATTGGGACATCATGTTACTCCTGTACAAGACGTCGGTGAGACCGCACCTGGAATATCGTGTGGAGTTCTGGTCACCGTGCTATAGCAAGGATGTGATTAAACTAGAGAGGATGTAGAAAAGATTCAATGGATGTTACTGGCACTGGAAGGCTTGAGTTATAAGGAGAGACTGGATAGGCCAGGTTTTTTTTTCCCCTGGAGTGTAGAAGGCTGAGGGGTGACCTTATTGAGGTGTATAAAATCATGAGAGGCATAGATAAGGTGAATGATCACACTCTTTTTCCCAGATTAGGGGAGTCTAAAATTAGAGAGTATAGGTTTAAGGTGAGAGGAGAAAAATTTAAAGGGGACCCAAACGCCAAGTTTTTCCACACACAGGGTGGTGGGTGTGTGGAATGAGCTGCCAGAGGAAGTGGTAGAGGCAGGTACAATAACAACATTTAAAAGACATTTGGACAATTACATGAATAGCAAAGGTTTAGATGGATATGGACCCAATGCAGGCAAATGGAACTAGCTCAGGAAAGCACCATGGTCGGCACGGGTGATTTGGGCTGAAGGGCCTGTTTCCGTGCTGTATAACTCTATGACTTTAAGTCTGTACTGATTTTATGTAACAGCAATCCATTCTTCCCACGGTCCTGCAATTCCTTTCCTTTGACGTATTTAACCCGCTCGCATTTGAACACTAGAGTTGAATCTTCCCCCCCACTCATGTCAACTTTGGGTGGGCTTCTGATAGCAGATCAGAAGCTCTCAGCACTGTATGCCTTGCAATGTTCCAATCTCTGGAAGTGTTGAAAGAAGATCAGAAATTAAAAGTAGTCCTAAAAGGATCCTCAACCTCACTTGGGCATTACCTGGAGTTCCAAATTTATTGAAACTAGAATTGTTGAACGTTTAAAAGAAAACTCAGGGTTAGACATTGCCCTGGTGATGAGGTGATTACAGTGGGGCTGGTGTATTCTAATTTGGAGCCAATTGTCCAGGGAACCACTGCACTATACTTGTGATCATTGTGTGTAGGGGAAGTGGTATATCAATACTTAACGCCTGGGCTCACAGATGAGGAATGGGTGCTTAGGTGTAAAAGCGACATTGTAGCTGATTCCACGTGAAATTTTAGCAGGAATGTGTCCACGGGAGAAAATGAAAGAATTTGTCTATTTCAGTATTTCACTTAACAGAGCAACCATGATCAGGTGAAATCACACCAAGGAAGATTCTTTGAGTGAGATATTTCACCCAAGATTGCTTCCAAATGGATCCAATTGCATCAAACAATTAGTGACAAGCATGAGAACAAGATTTGTACTGAGCTCTGTCTCTGTACAGTTGAGGGCACCATCAGCTTATAGTACTACGACTAAAATGAGGTAAATGATTGACAGTCTTGGTTGTGGTAATGCAAAATGCTTTTACCATATGCAATGTTTTTTAAAGCACAGCAAACTTCCTCTCAGCCGTCTATCAGTGCTGCTACTGGAAAATATAACCAACAAAAGACTTCAAAATAAGAAGACGTTTGGTGTCTATAGTTCTAGCCAAAAGGACAGTAAGGGTAGAAAAGAGAACTTGTGCTCTTGATCTACACTGGTCAGTTAACTAAATGAAAACCCAGAGTGAGAAATTCGTTTGCATTGGTTGGTTATTTTTCTCATTGTAACTATATTGACTTGGTGGTTAAGGTCAGGATTTTTAGGTAACAGTCAAGATGCTGTAATGGGGAGACAGTTGGAGAGTATTCCGGGAGGATGAGATCATTGAGATGAAGAGTGTTCTTCAAATCTGTCATGTGACCTTGATCTTGTGAGAAGACCTGACTCTGGCTAGAAACCAAATGTTCTGATGGAAAGTGTGGTTAAAGTTATGAATGCATATTTCAACAGGGCAAAATTAATTCATCGCATCTTCACTGCAAGATTTTATTTTGCAAAATATGATCTCCATTCTGACTGATAACCTGGAATTGGCTGGTCATAAAAGGCAGTGGCAAATATCTGAATTATCACAAGATCACACGACAAAGGGGCAGAAGTAGGCCATTCGGTCCATTGAGTCTGCTCTGCTACCTCACCATGAGCTAAACTATTCCCATCTAGCCCCAATTCCTGGCCTTTTCCCCATAACCCTTGATACCTTGACTAATTAGATATCTATCAATCTCCTCCTTAAACACCCCCAATGATCGGGCCTCCACAGCTGTACGTGGCAAGGAATTCCATAAATCCACGACCCTCTGGCTAAAGAAATTTCTTCTCATTTCTGTTCTAAATGGGTACCCTCTAATTCTAAGACTGTGCCCTAGTCCTGGACTCACCCACCAAGGGAAACAGCTTAGCCACATCTACTCTGTCCAGTCCTTTCAACATTCAAAATGTTTCTATGAGGTCCCCTCTCATTCTTCTGTACTCCAATGAGTACAGTCCAAGAGCTGACAAATGCTCATGTAATTAGGATGTCTTGAAACTTTTTTGTAAAATTGATTTTTATTATAAATATTGAAAGATCACCTTTGTAAGGAGAGAGGTAATTCAGCTCAATAACTATATAGTTTGATCAAGTTCCAGAAAATATCCCTTTCCAGAGCAGGGAATGTCGGGAACTTTCATACATTGCCTTGTTGAAGACTCTTCAAAGTTAATTCAGTTTAATACACCTTCAAAAGGATGTGAAAGTTGTATACGAGGGCAAGTTTTTCATTTGCTTTCTTAGTTTTTTTTCATTTACCCTCAAACATGCAGGATTCTAGAACAAGAGCTTAATTCGAGTTGCTGCCTCACAGCTCCAGAGACCCAAGTTCGATCCTGACCTCCGGCACTGTCTGTGTGGAGTTTGCACGTTCTCCCTGCGACCTCATGTGTTTCCTCCGGGTGCTCCGGTTTCCTCCCACATCCCAAAGACATGGGCTGGTAGGTTAATTGGCCACTGTAAATTGGGCCTAGTGTGTAGGTGAGGGGTAGAATCATGGGGCAGAATTGATAGGAAGGAGGGGAGAATAAATGTGTGTTTGATGGTCTGTATGGACTGCCGGAGAAAGTGGTGGAAGGATTTAAGAGGTGCCTAGACGAGCACTTAAGTTGCCCCGGCATAATAAATTATGGGCCAAGTGCCAGAAGGTGGGATTAATACTGGTGGGTGCCCACTGGTCGGTGTGGACATGATGTGCCAAATGGCCTGTTTCCATGCTGTATGATTCTGTGCACTTGGAGAGGACTGGAAGCCGATTTCCTCCCTGCCCTGTTGATGGAACAGTGGTGCAATGAAACTTTAAACGGAAGGAACAAAGTATAAAAAAATCTCTTGATGCAAACATGGTGTTTTGAATATGCTGAGGATGTAGAAAGAACAAAGAGTGGCCATTTAGAGTGCCTCACACTTCACACGTTGGCACCTGGCAAGTTTCTCTGTGTCCAGACGAAGGGTCTCGACCTGACTGTCCATTTCCCTCCACAGATGCTGCCTGATGCACTGAGTTCCTCTAACATTTTGTGTGTCTCCAAATTTCTCTGTACGCTGCTTTACTAGTCGATCTATGACGTCAACTACTTATTGTCTTGACTTGACGACCCAGGGCTGATGTTCAGTCTCCTCATTTGCAAATGTGTTGATGACACAAACGGTCTCCCAGGTAACTGGGCGATGGGCATTGCAAGTTCTGGTCCTTGCCACCAATCACCAGAGTGAGCCTTGACCTTGGCAGCATCACCTGTAATGCTGAGTCTGCAGGTCTGGAGACTTAACTCTGCTCTGGGCAGTTTCAGTGAGTAGGGACCAGACCACTGACACTGAATTATATGTAGGCACCCAGTGCAGATGAGTTATCCACTACCTCACAGCTTTCCTTGTGACAGCCCATAAGAGCTTGCGTACAGGATGAACCACTCCATCTGTTGGTATAAAGATGGTTTTAACTGGAAGAAGCAGCGAGCTAAACAAATAATGCAAAGTCTCCACCCAAAATGTTGACCATCCCTTTCCCCCCACAGATGCTGCTCGACCCGCTGAGTTCCTCCAGCAGATTGTTTTTGCTCCGGATTCCAGCATCTGCAGTCTCCCATGTCTCTAAACAAATAATCAACTTGTCAAACCTTCTACGACCCACGATTCTCAAAGAAGTGTGAAGATATGAAAATGTTAACTGGGAAGTGGTCCAGAGCAGACCAGCGATAACCTCTGGAGTTATATCTGCTGCTCCCGAGGGAGCCGGTTAGAGACCCTAATCGGTTTCCTGCATCAAAGTAAAATGCAAAACAAAAACGGACATGAATAATTCTTGGTGCTACGTTTTTTGTCAGGTTTCCTGTTGTCAAGCTCACTCTTACACACAGAGAAAAGCTCAGCAGCAACATGGGGGAAGCTTGAGTTTACGTAACAATCTAACGAAGCAAAAAGCTCAGTGTGAATGGGATTTTTCTGCAAAGTATTGGCAGGGAACCTCAGCTGCTCCGGACACTGGTGCGGAGATATGACACCACGTCTGCTGCGTGTGTGTGTCTTCCATGTCGGCCTGGGAGCAACCAAATACAGGGCGGCCACTTGCCCAGAGGGAGGGAGAGGCACATCAGTGAGGGCATTCAGCATCTGTGGAGGCAAAGGGATGGTCGATGGTCTGGGTCCAGACCCTGCATCAGGACTCTAGGTTCCAGCATCTGCAGTTGCCTGCGCCTTCAGCGAGAGCATTGTCCGGGCACACCTGTGCTCTTCCTGAAGGCCAGTCAATGGAGCCATGATATCTTCTTAGAGAAAAATATTTAAAAAGGCATTCATTTTTAAAAATATTTTTTATTTATAAAAAATTATCTATAAAATAAAAAAAATACTTCTTTTAAAAAAAAGTAAGATAAAGGTTAGTGAAGAGAAAACCAAGCCTGAACCCTGATGCATGTAAAGGGTGAAAGGCAAAAGGTGAGGCTTTATTTGTGTTACAATAAGGATGCTGTTTTGCTAGTAGATCTATGATGAGGTGATGTGTAGAGTCAGCATGGCCAGTCCAGCTCAGCTGCACGTCTGCCAATGCAATAGGTTTGGGACTTCTGACTGACTGGACTTGTCAGTCCCAATGAGACATCCTCTGACCTACAGTCCAGATGAAGGGTCTCGACCCAAAACGTCCACACGTGTGTTTGACCTGCTGAGTTCCTCCAGCAGCTCATTTTTTGCTCTGATCTGTTTATCTGGTTTACAAAGTTTGTGCAACTGGATGTCTGGAAACATGCAATCAAATCAGCTGTAAAATCCCTGGAGCTGAACAACTGATTGACACACAGTAGGGTGTGACAGCGTGCCAAGTACTTGTGGCTCTATCTCTATGTAGGAATTAGTTAACTTTGTATCAATAGAGAAAGGAAGAGAATCGGTAACAAACCAAGACGCCAAATAAGATTCATTGTGTCTGTCATGTCTTTAGTGAAAGTTTGCTGCTTATCCTCTGAGCGGCTAAACGCCTTTCGTTCTTCACAAGATTGAGTGTCTGCATTTCCTTCTCAATTGGTTATTAACCAATTTTGCAATTTGTGCAATTGCTCTTGTAAAACTGGCCTCTCCATTTCAATAGCATTCCATCACATTTTTCTGAACAAAAATCTGCCCAGGAAGTGGGTGAGGCAGGTACAACAGTGTCACTTAAGAAGCACTTGGATAGGTACATGGGGGGCGGAGCCTGGAGGGATATGGGCCGAATGCAGGAAATGGGACTAGCTTGGTGGGCACCATGGTTGGCATGGACTCGTTGGGCTGAAGGGCCTGTATCCATGCTGTATTGCTCTATGACAGTCTCTTCCTCAGAACAATGTTTTCTCAGGCACATTGCACCAAAATGTTGAATTCTCAGAGACTGGGGCAACTCCTCACCCGCCCCACAGGGCATAGCTTACAGGGAATGGGATTTCACTATGAACCAGCACAGGCTCAAAGAGCCAAATAGCAGAAGCCTGGCCTAAGTGGTGAAAGGAAAACAGCATCTCACGAACTGCCCACATTCGCGCCCCATCAGGTACCACGCTCCAACTGTGGGAAGGTCTGAGGACCGCATATCGGCCTCAGTCACCTCAGAACCCACAGAAAGCAGATCATCCTCGATCCTGAGGGACTGCCTCAGAAGAACAAAATAGTTCAGAGCAGTTGTAGGTTGTCCGTCAGATAAGATGTTAACTGGAGTTCTGTATGCTCTTAAAATGATGCCGCAAATTCCATACCACACCTCAAAATAGAGTGGGGGGGTGTGGTTACTGAATTCTTGGTCAACTTTTATCCATTGAGTAACATCAGTTAAATAGATTGGGCTGGACATTTATCTTGCTGTTGTTTCTGTGACCATACCATGTAAGTCATGGCTGCTGTATTTACAACAGTAATTTATAACTTAAAAGTATTTAGAATCATAGAGTAATACAGCACAGAAACAGGCCCTTCAGTCCAACTCATCCATGCCGACCAAGTTGCCTAGCTAGTCCCATTTGCCTGCATTTGGCCCATATCCCTCTAAACCCTTCCTATCCATGTACCTGTCCAAATGTCTTTTAAACATTGTAATTTTTAAAAAAAAATTTATTTACAGTGTGGTAACAGGCCCTTCCGGCCCAACGAGTCTGCGCCACCCATTTTAAACCCAAATTAATCTACCCGTATGTCTTTGCAATGTGGGAGGAAACCGGAGCACCCAGAGGAAACCCACGCAGACACGGGAGAATGTACAAACTCCTTACAGACAGTGACAGGAATCGAACCCTGATCGCTGGCGCTGTAATAGCGTTGCGCTAACCGCTACGCTGTACCTGCCTTTACCTCATTCCACATACCCACCACCCTTTGTGAAAACCTGCCCCTCGGGTCCCCTTTAAATCTTTCCCCACTCACCTTAAACCTATGGCTTCTAGTTTTAGATGCCCCCTACCCTGGGAAAAAGACCTTATCTATGCCCCTTGTGATTTTATAAACCTCTATAAGGTCAGCCCTCAGTCTCTTAACTTGCTGTGTCGAACCAGAAATGTCTGAAAGATGATAAATATCTTTAATTTTATTTATTAACTTGTCCTTTAATGCTTAATTGAAGATGTTGGTGTAAAGGCCTGGATTGAACGTTGTTTCTAGCCTGGATCTGAGATGTTTGTCAAATATGTACAGTATTTCCTAGCTCCTAAATGCATCAATTCCAACCAATAGCAGTAGGTGGATATTTTCTTAAACTTCTAGCAATGTCTCATTTCCCCCCAGAATAATTCCGTGGAGATAAACGTCAGAAGCTTAGTTAATTCTGTGTTTTGCTGTATCCAGGTGTGAAGATGAAAAGATTGTCACTATTGTTGTGAGTGCTACACTTCAGAAAGCTGAGTGCCTTTCCTCTTGCAATTCCTTTTCAAGGAATGGTTGAATTTCGAAGCCAATTGCCTCAAATTAACATTTTGGGATGGAGCCAGCCCATCTGCTAAATGACCTGCTGCTTCCGTTGCAGGGATCTTTGTCGGTGCGTGTTACTTGCCCCAGCTGCACATTGCAGTTGGGGAATGCAGTCTTTCCGATTACTGACAACATTGCAACAGAAACAATATTAAGGAGAGAGGGGGGAAAAAAACACCCCACCAGGCGAACGCAAAGTGCAGGACTCTGGTGTGTCATCTGCCTGCTTCGGGCAGGCTGTCAATCACCGGGCGAGCCCGCCCAGGTTTTCCTCTCGCGAGAGGAGGGGCGGACGGGCAGAGCTGTCAATCACCCGGGCCCCGGCAGCTCGCCCTCTCAATCTCCCGTTGCAATTCCCCAACATGGCTTCGACTGGAAAGTGTACCCGATTCACCGATGAATACCAGATCCACGAGGAGCTCGGCAAGTAAGTGACCCAGCCTCCTTCCTCCCCTGTTGCAATCCCCCCCCTGCTGGCTGGCTTGCAGGCTGAGGCAAAGCCTCCACACCCCCTCCCGTCAGCTCCCCTGTTGCAGAGGCGAGATTGCAACACAGAGAACCCCTTTACTATAAAATAAAACCCTTTCATTGCGCGACATTGTGTCTAATTTTTGTGTGTGCATGTTTCTCTCTATCCAGAGGCGCTTTCTCCACCGTCCGCAGATGTATCAAACTGTCGACAGGGCAGGAATATGCAGCGAAAATGATTAACACGAAAAAACTGCCTGCTAGAGGTTGGTAGATGGATGTTTTATTGGGGTAAATTATTCCCCCCCCCCCACCGCCACCCCTTCCAACCCCCGAGGCACACATTGCGGGCACTGTTTTGTTTTGGGGGGAGTCTGTGGGGACGTGTAGCTGTCAATCTGCACCCACCCACCAGGGCAGGTGACAGCGACTTTTTTCAGCCCTATTTTAATCTGTTAGATTTGATGGTGTTTATAAAATGTACCCCCCCCCCCCCCCAACGCTTGTCATTTTCCTTGCCTGTCATGTGCAGGGCTGAGATGTGGTAACGGTTTTATATTCTTTTGTGCTTTGCAACTTAAATGGTAGCAGCATTAGTGGTAGGGAGGGCGTTGGAGAACGTGAGGGGCAAGGCAGTGTCAATCCCTTGTATGCAACTTGTTACAGTATCAATTGGACACTCGGGGCTGTAGCTGTTTTGACTGCGGGCTTTGCAGCGTGTTTATTTTGCTTTTCCTTTTCTCCTTATATGGCGATTATCATTTCAACATCAGTTTGCTTTTTGTTAAAAATGCATACGCCAGAGGGCCGTGGAGCGGAGTGTATTTCACACGGAAAAAAAATTTTTGTTTTTTTCGCTCAGGCGTTTTTTTTGTTGTTTAATTTGATGGAAAGTAGGCTGCTTCTTGCTGCAGGAGGAAGCGTTCTGCTGCGGCGGTGTGGGAAGGCAGGGTTCCCCTCGCTAATTGGCGAGCAGCACATCTTGTGAATTGAGTGGAGAAGCCGTTTTAAAACGAGCATGACCCAGCTCATTTCATCCACCCCCTCCTCTCCCTCACTCCCCACCCACTAAATATAATTGTGCAGCTAACTCCAGTGAGCGTTGGATTTCTTGTGCTATCCACGTCTGCGTGACAGTGCAACCTCCTGGCACTGGCTGTGAGGTGACTACTGAAATTCGTCTCAGTGGTAGAGAAAGTGGCGGTCAACTGCAACCTCTGTGATTTTCAGCAGGAGTCTTTGAAGAAAGCTTGTTTGTAAATTGAGTTGGAGGAAAAACATCCTCATTCTTGTCTGATTTGTGAATAAATTGCTTTTTTTTGGTTAGTTTGACTCCATTTCTATTGCAATTCCATCCTGTGTGTGTCCTGGGCAGATAGGCGACTGGTGAAGCCAGGGCTTGAACCTGGGGTCGGCATTAGTTACAGATGCCCATGGCTTCTCTGGTGTGCAGATGCCAGTCCCGTGGAAGGGGCAGTGGGTGCCCCTCCTGCGCCTGGTTCTGTGGGCGCAGTGTAGCCTGCCACATGATGGAACACACTTGGCAGCTCCTGCTGAAGCCAAGTGTTATGTTTGTTCTTCATCAAGAGACAAACTTCAGGTGGGTTTAACATCTGAATGTTTTTATTAACTAACAACAGACTGGCTTGCTTTCCCTCTCTTTTTACTGCTACTTCCTCTTCCCCCATGTGACCCTCTTACTACATAATAACACACCAAGCGTTTCGTAAAATGAGTCCGGCTGCTGGCACTGCATCCATGGAGAGCACAGGCCCGGGGCGGGATTCTAGGTCTGTACCATTCCGAGTCCCACTCATTTGTTGCTTGTTGTCTCCACAGATGCTGATCGGCCTGCTTTTGAGTTAGCGCTTCCCCCCTGACCTGTGCTAACTGTTGCTTGCCTTCTGTTGCTGGAGAGAGGGGCAAGGACTGTTTTATTGGGGGAGGGGTTGTTGGGGGTGTGTGTGCAAAGGAACACTGCTGTTTGGAGGGGCTTTTCAAAGCCATAGGTGGGGGCGGAGGAGTTTCCAGGCAGCCCGGGTGTGGGGGATTGGATTGCAAGTGAGTGAGACCGAGGAATGGCAGTCTGCAAGCCTGGTCCGTCAATGTGGCTTCAGATGCTCTGAAAATGTTGGGCAAGAGGGATGGACTCTCCCTCCACCCAAGTAGTGGCAGCTTCCCCCTTAACCCATGCCTTCCCCCCCGCCCCCCCGTGGCAGGCACAAGGAGAGGGAGACCCTTCTGTGGTGGGTACGTGAGGAGGGAGTCTGTTTCTCCCCTGAGCAACAGGTTTGTGTGTTTTTTATCTTCACGCTGTGTCCTTGCACTGTGGGGGCTTCCACAGCACTGCCTGCTTTCCACAGGGATACCGAGACCATTTTATGTCAGGTCTAAAGAGCAAGGGAACAAAGTGGTCCCGCTTTGCAGTTCTACCACAGCTCTGTGCTCGAGATCAGAAACCGTGCCCAAAGCTTCTCTCAACATGTCAGCAGAGGAGTTCAGTCCCACCACCCCCCCCCCCCCTCCAAATGTGTTGCAGGTTGATGGACCCCCAAGCTCAAACACTTCCAGCTGCTCCTTCAGGGATGACTGGTTGGAGATTGGCAGCATCTTCAGGGGCTGCAGAGTGGTGCTGGTTACTGTCTGCTCCCTGCGTTGTGCTTGGGGGTGGGGAGGTATCTGCACAGGACAGGCTTTAGCCTCGCAGCCTCGTGGTTGGCCAGTGGTCATAGTCTGAGGTCTAACCAGGCCGGTGACCACAGCCCCTCAGTTTGGGCTGGGAGGGACAAAGGAACGGTCAGAGTATCGTGCCTGGTTCTGGCATTCCCCAGGCAGGCACTCGAGACCTGGGGATTGGTCAGGATGTACCGGAATGGAACCAGGGAGGAGGGACTCTGGCTGGTGGTGCTCTCCTTGGAGCAGAGAGGGTTAAAATAGTGGTTTTGCTGGAACGAGGGAGGAAGGTTGATAACCAGAAGGCCAGAAATTTAATGTTTTGTTGAAAGAGCAAGTGGTGGTTAGAGAAGTTTTTTGTGAAGTGTTTTATTTCCTGAGTTGGAAGAAGTCATGAAGTCAGGTGCAGTCATTCTCTTGCCTGAGTTGTGCATTTATACAACACCTTCTGGGCCATCGTTTGGGCACAGCAGCCAATTAAATTGTGTTTTGAAGTGTATGCAAGGCTGTAGTTAGAAGGAGAGATTGGATTGACTGGGTTTGTTCTCACTGGAATGTAGACGAGTGAGGGGTGACTTATAAAATTACAAGGGGCATAGATAGGACAGATAGTCTTTTTCCCAGGGCAGGGGAGTCTAGAACTAGAGGGCACTGGTTTAAGGTGAGAAGGGCAATTTAAAGGAGATTTGAGGGGTAAATTTTCACACAGAGGGCGGTGGTTATCTGAACGAGCTACCAGATGAAGGTGGTGGAGGGCAGATACAGTGACAAAGTTTAGAAGACATTTGGACAAGTACATGGATAGGAACGGTGTAGAGGGATATGGGCTTAATGCAGACAAATGGGATTAGCGTAGATAGGTGTCCCAGTCAGCATGGGTGAGGTGGGCTGTAAGCTCCCGTTTCTGTGCCGTAGGATGGTGTAATTCTAGTCATTGCACCTCAAACAGCAGTGTGGCAAGAGCTGGATAATCTGGCTTTCGTATTTTGACTGAGGGCTAAATATTGGGCAGGGCCCTGGGGATAACTCCTGTCCAGAATGTCACAGAATCTCCCTCATCCACTCGTGAGGGCAGCCACAGCCTCGGTTAGACTTCCAATGGGAAGGGGACCTGTCTTCCCGTCCTGCACTGATGGTCAACGGGGTTTCATGCTTGAAGGGGGATAAAGTGCAGGAGCGTGGGGAAGATGTGCTAATTGTGGAGTTCTATCAAAGAGCTCATCGTAAGCCCAGTCACCTGTGTCACTCATATCTGCATCTTTCCCCTGGGAAACTGGTTTCGTCTCCTCGACAGCAGGTTTGCCTCCGAGTACGAGGAGATTGTGGCTTCAGTCTCCACCATCGATAGGATCTGTGCTGAGGTCAGTGTGTAGTGTGGCTCTGAGAAAACAAACTGCCTTTTGCGTGAGCTGAGCCCATCTGTCTGTGCCTGTCCAGTGGATGGTGAAGGTCGCTGGCTACTGTTGAAGATGGAATGAGGAATTCTGTCTGGGCGAGCACACTCATCATGTTCGGAGAACTTTTGAGATGTAGGTGAAAGTAAACCCAGATTTGTTTTGGATTTGTTCCAATAGTGCTGCTTTGTAAAATCGTCCACCGGGCAGAAGGAAGTGGTCTTGTTCATTTGGGTTGGAAGGCCGCCTGCACCCCACTCTCTCTTTCCTTCTCCTTTCCCCATTTTGTTTCCTTTTATCCCCTTGTAGAATAGGGGTGGGGTTGGGGGGGAAAATGGAGGCACGTGGGCCGGTGCCAACTCTTTGACTTCGGTATCTGCCCATCGCTGGGGGAGGGAGGACATTATCGGAAAGGGGGACCATCAGCTGAATGCAAGTGGGTGTAGGTATTTTTTTTAACGGTAACTATTTTAAGGATAATTCTCTCTTTTGCAGAAACTTAATAATTACATTAATTGCACTAATGATGGGAATAAATTGAAGCTTTTGGAAGGTGGTAACACAATTACTGTAACTGTCACTGCTGCTAAAATTATTTTTAAAGATCGGTTGGCTTACAGGCCTGAGTAATGTGAAGAAATGCAGAACACAAGGATTGGAAGCTCCTTTTGTACCATCTCCCCATTTCCATGAAGGTTTAACATGATGGGAGTTGTCGTCTAATTGTAACTTGGAGGCTGTTCCTCCACAGAGTGTAAAGGAGTTAGAGATGATTTGACAAAGCGTATACAATCCTGAGAGTTGTTGATAGGTTGGATGTTTCCTCCTGTGGTGGATCTGGTATAGAGGTCACCCACTGTAAGATGGAGATGAGGCACATTTATTCTCTCAGATGGTCATGGACTCTCTTCCTCGAAGGGCAGTGGTAGCAAAGTCTTTGAATATTTTTTAAGGCAGAGGTAGATTAAATGGTGGGGTAGACTTCAGGGACTGAGTGACCTACTCCTGCTCCTAATTTGTAAGTTAGTACATCCTTCAGATGCCAGTCTGCATAGTAAGTTCTGGTGATCCTGAGCTCTTTGCCAATGGACAGGTGTAGATTTTCCTGCTCCCAGTGAGTCATCTGGATGGAGCGGGAATACTGAGCAGAGAAAGTTGGAGGTTGCTTCATCAGTTATTATTTCCCTTTCTTTAAATGGATGGGGAAGTGAGTCAGCTTCCTTCTGGGAATGAACTTTTCTTTACCTGATATTCCAATGGTTTCGGCTCCCAGGATATACTTGGGATGAGATAGATCCGTCCTAAGTTGTTTCTTGTACCTTGTTCTGTGACAGGTTTGGAGATAGCAAAATGGTATTAGCTTTGCTTTTGAGATTTACATTATTGAAGTATTTCTGCAGGATTTTGCTAAATCTGCTCTGAATCCCAACTTGTAGAATTTTGTTCTAAGCACTCCTGACAGATCTAGTTGTTCTTGCTCTTTGAGGAAGAGATGGGTCGAAGCAGACTTGAATTCTACAGTGGGAAGTACTGTCCAATTTCATACATAGCTGGAGGCTTTCAACATCTGACAGAAATGGGTTTGGAACTTGGGTCCTCAGATAAAATATTAGTTTTTATTTATTTGGCTTCTTTCTTCTGTTCTCGCTGCCTCCCATCTTAAACATTTACCTTGCACACAGACTTCAGTTGATTCAGAACTCGGTTGCTCACTTCCTAACTGACACAGCATCCACCATTTGACCTTCAGCCTTGTCCTTACTGAACAGAACCACCAGTGACCTGAATTTAAAACTGTCCTTGAATTCTGATCTCTCTCTGGATGCCTCTCCTTTTTCTGTACCCACCTCCAGTCCTTCAGTTATTTTGTCCGCATCTGCACTATCTCTGGTTGGGTCACATTAGCGTATTCTCTCCAGATCTGGTTGCTACACTTTGGGAAGGATGTCAAAGTCTCAGAGAGGGTCTGGAGGAGGTTCACAAAAGTGGTTGCAGGGACGAGAGAATCTGGATCCAGGGTTGAGACTGGAGAAGTTGGGGTTGTTGTCCTTGGAGTAAAGGAGGTTGAGGGGAGAGTTGATAGAGGTGGACAGGATCAGGATGGATTTAGAGAGGGGAAGGGAATCTGTTTCCAACAGCGGGCTCCCGGACCAGGGAACATTGATTTTAAAAAGCAGGCAATGCAAGGGGGATGTGAGGGAAAAGGTTTTTACTGGGAGAGTAATTGGGAACTCAGTACTTGAAAGGTGGTGGGAACAGGATCAAAGTATAATTGGGTAGGCCCTTGAGAGAGGATGATTTGCTTGGGGCAATGAGACCAACAGCATTAGTTTGATGGGCTGAATGGCCTCCTCTGTTACAGCAGTTCCAGGAGATCCCTACTCTCTTCAACACCCCCATTTTTCCATCAGCTACCATACCTCCAGCCGCTTTCCTCCTCTGGCCTGGGATCCTTTCCCTCAACCTCCTGGGGGCTCCCTCCCCTGCTCTTAAAATGATCTTTAGCAGCCACCTCAGTGACCACAGTCAGTTTGTGCTTGGCATTGGGCTTTAGTGCTCTTGAGAAGCACCTTACGGTAAAATGCAAGTTGTTATTACTCTTTCTGTTGTTTCAGAGTAATGTTGCTGGGGTTTGGCAGTGTGGGCATCGCCACTGTGTGGAGCGTACCTGGGTCCATCATCCCTCCAACATCCTGTTTCTCCGTCTATTTGCACAGGTCAGCAGCCAGGGAGATTGAATCTTCTTTTCCCTTGACCTGGACCACATTGCATGATAAAGTAATGTGTGGCATTAAACCCAGGAAAGCCCCGTTCAGCTCAACTGGGCTGTGATACAGTTTGGTGTCCGTGTGACACTGAGATCTTCCTCTGTGGTCGGCCAAAGCTGGCTGGTGTTCAAACCATGCTCCAGCACAGCTTGCTACCATTCCTGCATTGATATAATCTCCCTGCCACCCTAGTCTGCATTCCTGAGGCATGAACGCGCAAATACGTAACTCCAAACCTTTCAAAGATTGGGACCTGATATGCTATAAATAGATTGTTCAACAAAGCAGCTTCCCTGAATAATCGGGCCAAAGCAGGGAAGTCATTAACTTTTTGAGGATGTAAATCAAAACTCGGGAGGCTGCCGCTTTGAAGGTTGGCTGAAAGGCTTCAATTAGAAGAGATATCTGTGTGAAATTAACCCTTGTGGCACTTAATTAAGAAAAAGTCTTCCCTGAAAGGTAGTTGATGGCGTGAAATGTGCATACCCTAAAACAATAGCTGGAGGACAGGAAAGCTGGGAGTGCAGGCTGCCGTGATCGTCTTACTCAAGTCGAGTTTATTGTCATCTGCACAAGTACGGTTAGGTACAGGTACAGTGAAAAACCTGCTTGCAGCAGCATCACAAGCACGTAGGTATAGACAACACAGAGTATAAAATTATATCTTATTGTGAAAAAAGAAAAACAAAAGATTGCAAATGCAAGACCTTAGTGCAAAAAAAAGCAAAGACACAATTCGAAGACAAGTCCATGGCAGTGCAAAAGGTGGTCCGTGGTGTTCCGTTGCTGAGGTAGGGTTGGGGTTGTGCAGGTCAGTTCAAGAACCTGATGGGTGTAGGGAAGTAGCTGTTCCTGAACCTGGTGGTGTGGGACTTCAGGCTTCTGTATCTCCTGTGAGAAGGGGACATGACCTGGATGTGGGGATCCTTGATAGATGCCACCATCTTGAGGCAGCGCCTGTTGATGCTTCCGAGCCTGAATGAAGCTTTGAATCCTGGGCAAGATGTTTCATTGTATGGTCCACACAGTGGAAGAAAATCTTGCATTTTGTGGCTTAAGTGACTTCAAGATGTCCTGAGAGTGGCCAGGCCAATGCAGTACTTGTTGAAATGTAGCAAGTGAGGCAGCCAGTTTGCACAGGGCAAGCTCCCACTGCCAGCGATGTATTAGTGACAAGATCATTATCATTTGGTGTTGGTTGAGGTGTGAATAACAGACAGAAAAAGACTTCATGCTGTTCTCTGAAGTAGGGCTTGGGATGGGCTCCTGAGAGGGGTAGGTGGAGGCTTAAGTGTCATATCTCATCCGGATGTCACCCCTAACGCAGTGCAGCACTCGCTCAGGTACTGACTGAGCCTTGGCTTGTGTTCGAATGCACAGTGTGCTGATCCAGAAGAAAAGGTGTTGGTCTGAGTCACGGCCAGTGGGCTGAGATCGGAGCTGGCGTGGGAGTGCCACACTGAGGTGGGAATTCTGTTCTCACTCACTCAGCATGGACACAGGCCCTTCAGCCCAACTTGTCCATTGTGCCCACCAAGCTAGTCCCACTTGCCCGCATTTGGCCCATATCCCTCTAAATGCCTCCTATCCATCTACTTATCCAAATGTTTTTTGAATGTTGTTATTGTACCTGCCTCAACCACTTTCTCTGACAGCTTGTTCGTATACGCACCACCCTCTGTGAAGAACTTGCCCCTCAGGTCCTTTTTAAATCTTTTACCTCTCACCTTAAACCTATCCTCTCCAGTTTTTAGTTCCTCTTCCTTAGGGAAAAGACTGTGTATTTACCCTATCTATGCCCCTCATGATTTTATACACCTCTATAAGGTCGCCCCTCAATCTCCTACACTCCAAGAAATAAAGTCCTAGCCTGCCCAACCTCTCCCTGTAGCTCAGGTCCCAGAGTCCTGGCAGCATCCTCGTAAATCTTCACTGCACTCTTTCCAGCTTGATGGTGTCTTTCCTATAACAGGGCGACCAAAACTGTACACAGTGCTCCAGATGCGGTTTTACCGACGTCTTGTACAACTGCAGCATAAGTCAGGCCTTTCTTTGGACAGAATCATGCAGATGAGTCTACAGCTCACTATGGTTTTTGTGGTTAATTATTCTGTGGCACCATTTAGCTATAAAAGCAGAAGTGGGCCATTAACTCTTTGTGCTGATCCTCCATTCAGTAAGATCATGGCTGATCTTTTACCTCCGCACCACGGTCCTGCACTAATACCCTTGGGCTTCCGTAAATATCGATCTCTGCCTTGAATCTGCACGGCCATGAGCCTCCACACCCCTCGGCTGGGAAATTCTGGAGATTCACCAGTCTCTGAATGAGGAAATTTCTTCTTGATGTTGTCTTTAGTGACTGCCCCCAGGGAAAACCTCATCCCTGCACCTACCCTGTCAAGTATGTAACAGTTCTGTACATTTCGATGAGATCACCTTTCATCCTTCTAAAATTGAGAGTCTGGGCCCTGGTTGTTTAATCCCTCCTCCTCGGACAAACCTGTCACCCCGAGATCGATCTTCACTGCACTCCTGCTGCAGCAAGTATCTGCTTACAGAGCGAGAGCAGCCGGGTGCAGTGTTCCAGATACAGTGTTAGCAGAGCTCTGTATAACTGGAGCAAGGTGCTCTTGGCCTTGGTCATCTTGCAATTAGAGCCTCCAAAATAGTTTGCTTTTTGCATGGCTTACTGAGTCTGCATGTTAACTTGCAGTGTTTCATGTTGAAGGGTACCCCTCCACTACTGGTGAACTCGGGCTGCTATAGGCACCATCTACAAAATGCATTGTAGTTACTCACCTCGGCTGCTCTGACACCACCTCCCATTGTGAAGGTCCAAGGCAGTGGGTACATGGGCACTCTACCCTCTCACAAATTGTGAGGACATTAATGCTGGTAGAAAAAGCAGAAAGGTTATAAATGTTTCTAACTTTTCTTCTTTTCCTATCAGCATGGATCTCCTCACAACTTTCCACGTTATGTTCCATCCCTTAAGCTCTTTCTCCATTCATTTAGCACATTTCTATCCCTCTCAACATCCTCATCACAGCCCAAACTTAGATATATTGAATTTGATTCCTCCATCCAAGACGTTGGTACGGATTGTGAGCAGCTGGGGCCCCACTACTGATCTCTGCGACACTCCACTGGACACAGCCTCCCAATCCAAAACTGATCCATTAATTGGTGCTCTGTTTCCAACCCTCCACTCACATTGCCCCCCAGTGACTCTAATTTTGTTTAATATCCTTCCGTGGCACCTTATCAAAGGTCAGCAAAGTTCCAGTGCATCATGTGCCCGGTTTGCTCTTGCATACTCCTTTGGTTGTTGCTGCAGAAACCTAACAGATTTGTTAAATATGATTTCCCTTTGGTAAATTCACCTTGACTCTGCCCAGACCAGTTATTGCCCTGTTACTGCTTCCTTAATTAAATATTCCCTTCATTCCTCAGTCACTGATGTCAGGCTAACTTGGTCGATTGCTTTTCTGTTTTCACTTCCCCTTCTTAGACTGTGGAGTCACACTTGCTGCCTTCCAGTATGTTGGAACTGTTCTAGAAGTGAAGGAATTTTAGAAAATGATTTTCAAAACCCCAGGATGCAGGTCATCAGCTTCTGAAGATTTATCACCTTTCAATCCCATTAATTTAGAACATAGAACAATTACAGCGCAATTCAGGCCCTTCGGCCCACAAAGCTGTGCCGAACATGTCCCTACCCTAGAAATTACTAGGCTTACCCATAGCCCTCTATTTTACTCAGCTCCATATACCGATCTAACAGTCTCTTGAAAGACCCTATCGTATCAGCCTCCGCCACCATTTCCGGCAGCCCATTCCACACACTCACCACTCTCTGAGTAAAAAACTTACCCCTGACATCTCCTCTATATCTACTCCCCAGCACCTTAAACCTATGTCCTCTTGTGGCCACCAATTCAGCCCTGGGGAAAATCCTCTAACTATCTACCCTATCAATACCTCATCTACCCTATCAATACCTCCATTACTAATTTTCCTACCAGTGCTAATTTTTTCCTGCCCCTCGATCATTCTGGACCTGTCATTCTCTGTTACTTCTGGGCAGTTTATGTTTCTTCCATGAAGACAGACTCGAATTATTG
Source organism: Pristis pectinata (assembly GCF_009764475.1). NCBI lineage: Eukaryota > Metazoa > Chordata > Chondrichthyes > Rhinopristiformes > Pristidae > Pristis > Pristis pectinata. The sequence goes on along the minus strand of NC_067433.1, from coordinate 19,072,957 downwards.
GTTTGATTTCTCTGCCACTTCCTTACCCACAGTATATTTGGAACAGTACAGCGCAGAAACAGGCCCTACAACCCACAATGTTGTGCCAAACTAATTAAGTGCCAAACTAATTAAATGCCAACTAAACTGGTCCCTTCTGCCTGCACAGTGTCCACATCCCTCCATTCTCTGCAAATTCACGTGCCTATCTAAGAGCCTCTATTGTATCTGCCTCCACCACCACCACCCCTGGCAGCGCGTTCCAGGCACCCACCACTCTCTGTGTGTGTAAACAAAAAAACTTACCCTGCACATCTCCTTTGAACTTACCCCCTCCCCCCTCACCTTAAGTGCATGCCCTCTCATATTAGATATAAATTTCAGGAAATGCAGGCAATTTTCAGAGAACTCTGACCCAGATTTTTGCCTTTGGCCATTACAACATAAGCAAGTGTCATTGGTTGTGACCTCATTGCCGCCTTGGCATCTTGCTGTGCGAGGATGACCCGTGCTTGGTTCACAAACAGCTTTCCACCTTGACCGTTCATTCCCTCCACTACTTGGGCTGCAGTATGCACCATCTACAAAATACCTAGGCTTCTCTGACTCCCCCTCCCACTATGAAGGTCCAAGGCAGCGGGTGCGTGGGCATGGGTGCACCAACCCCTCTTGATTTTTGGAACTGTCACCACCACTGGGTCTAAATCCTGGAATTTCCTCCTCAATCGCAGAGTGGAAGTAATTGGTTTATTATAGTCACGTATACTGAGGTGCATTGGAAAAGCATTTGTCTGTGTGCCATCCAGACAAATCATTCCATACGTACAGTGAGGTAGTACAGAAGATTACAGTTACAGAGTTCAGTGCCGGTAAACATATAAAGTGCAAGGGCCATGATGAGGTAAATTGGCAGATCGAGAGTTCATCTGTATCATACAAGAGGTCTTTTCATGAGTCTTATAACAGCAGGATAGAAGCTGTCCTTGAGCCTGGTGGTACGTGCTCTCAAGCTTTTGTATCTTTTCCCAGTGAGAGGGGGGAGAAGAGATAATGACCGGGGTGGAGGGGTCCTTGATTATGTTGGCTGCTTTCCCCAGGCAGCGGGAAGTGTAGATGGAGCCACTAGAGGGGAGGCTGGTTTCCGTGATGGACTGGGCTGTGTCCACAACTCTCTGCAGTTTCTTGTGGTCCTGGGCAGAGCAGTTGCTACACCAAGCTGTGATGCAGCCAGATAGGATGCTTCCTATGGTGCAGCTGTAAAACTTGGTGAGGGTCAAGATGGTGCTCACCGGACATTTAAGCCCTCTGCCAGTGAGGTCCACAATCTATAAATGAATAAATCAACTTTGTGTTGCTGTACCTGAAGAGAGTGGGAACCACTGCACAAAGGTGATTACTTCTTCAGAATGAACAATGTTTTGTGGATGCTTCTCAAAAGCTGCCACTTTGGTCAAACTTTGGCTGGCTTCTCCTCATGGTTTTTGCACGGCTGCTGCCAGTTTCTGCTCGATTCTACTCGGGAAGGGTCTTTGCCTCTTTTACTGCGTAAAAGGCACTGGTGAATACAGGTTCTCCGTGTTGCAGAGCAGGGTGTTGCCGCCGAGGATGTAATATTAGCCCTTTTACTTGTGACTGCAATTTAAAAAAAAATTGCTTTGTTTTTGTACAACTTTTCAGATAAAAGCAATTTTAAATCCAGGCAAAAAAATCTTGTTCCAGTTTCAACTGAGTATATTTCATGTTGTCTGTACCCTGAAACATGGCAGACTTTTACACTGAGTTCTGCCGTGCGTTCAGTTCTGTGTTGTGTTTGAAGTGGTGGATAGTTTGGCTCATGCCTGCGTTTATTTAACTGTGAAACCCCCAGATCCCTTTCTGAAAGAGCTGGTGTTTTGTTATGTGAAGTTGTTTGGTCAGGCTGCAAGTGGAGGTAGGAATTGACTGAAGTGTTGGTGCCCAATGGTTAGATGCAGATGAGAGATTATCTTAAACAGCTCTGTGTTCCCTGGAGTGCCGATGTTTCAAGGGTGACTTAAGGCCTTGGGAATGGAATGGAAAATAAGCCTCGAGAGAAAAGAGAAAATGCGTACAAAGTTTAAGGTACATTCAGCTGTAATGCCAGAAGCAAATATTATAGTTAAAGCCAGTAGTTGTGAGATGGTTAATGGTGAGCAGCTTTGGAATCATAGGCCATTTGGCCCATTTTGTTTCTACCTGGTGGCCCACCCAGTCACTCCTGCAGCCCTGTCCCTCGGCCCACACACCTTCGTTACAAGGTTTGATTCTCGCCAGTGTGTGGAACTGCCGTCTGCCCAATGTACAAGTGTCTTTTGCCTTGGCTCTTTAATATTCTGCGACCTACATTATCTCAGATCCTATTATGAAGATTTTATTTTGAAAAACTGCAATATTTTTATAGTTTTTAAGGCAATGCACTCGATCGTTGCAATGAAATGTTAATGTCATCACACATCTTGGATACTGCATGGACTGAAATAAAACGTTGTTGCACAAATGTATATAATTGTAAGTAAGTGCCAATGCCTTACATTTACATATATTTACGTAATGTCCCAGAGCTCTTCCCGGTGTCAGGACCAACCCTTGCCACCCTACTGGAGGGTATCAGTGCAGCTGCTGGATTCCAGAACTGGATACAGTGTGTTCAGGGGTTTCCTGTTGTAATGAGAGAGTCTACACTGTGGAACCAGCTCCCACAGTCGTGGAGCACCTTGTAAGAACACAAGAAAATAGGAGCAGGACGAGGCCACCAGGACCTTCAAGCCTGCCCTGCCACTCAATGTGATGACGGCTGGTCAACTCCCCCTCCGTGCCATTTCTCCACATCCCTCTATTCCTCGATCCGTCAGATATTTAACCACCTCCGCTTTAAATTCTTCTAATGATCCGGCTTCTACCATCTGCTGGGACAGAATATTCCTGGGATTCACCACCCTCTTGGGGAAGGAACTTCTCCTGTGAAGTTCAATGTGCAAATGCGCCTGTGGACAAGCCAGTGAATGGCCGTGGTGGGGGTGGTCTGGAGGCGGAGTGCCGTTGTGGGTGGTCTGCCTGAAATTGGTGGCAGAGAGGTCTGTGCTTCATAGAGAGAGGGCACAGCAAGAGGCCCTCTAGCCCACTGAGCCGGCATCGGGCATCGACCATCAGCCACCCACTTACACTAATCTTACATGAATCCCATTCTCCCTGTCAGCTTTCTCTAGATTCTACCACTCGCCTACATAATAGGAGCAATTTACAGCAGCCAGTTAACCCACCCACCAGCACAGCTTTGGGATGAAACCAGAGCACCGGGGGGAAACCCATGTAGTCACGGGGGAAACCCATGTAGTCAAAGGGAGAACATGCAGAGGAGGTCAGGATTGAACCCGGGTCTCTGGCGCTGTGAGGCAGCAGTTCCACTAGACGCACCACTGTACCACCCTGAGACTGGCTAGGGACTTGATTAGTTCTTTTCATTTCCAACCCACTCTTGAAGTGTCAGCTGTAGAGAACCCATTCCTGGCGGTAGTCATGTGTATAATCACATCAGGAGGCCATTCTGAGTTTGCACCACCTCGTTCAACAAGGGGGATAGACTCTCCTGTTCCCCTGCTCTCCCCATCCCCACCTGGAGTTTCTGTCACTGTGTTTCTGCCCCATTCCCTCATGAAGACTGCTTTTGACTCAGTATTGCTTTATTCTAAACCCTCTCAAGTGCCCTCAGCCTTGTCTGCTTTAGTTGCTGTAGGGTCATACAACATGGAAACAGACCCTTCGGCCTAACTCGTCCATGCCGACTGTGTTGTGCAGTGAGCTAGTCCCAACCGCCCGCGTTTGGCCCATAGCCCTCTGTTGGTATTGGTTTATTATTGTCACTTGTACCGAGGTAGAGTGAGAAGCTTGTCTTACATACCGATCGTACAGGTCAATTCATTACACAGTGCAGTTACATTGAGTTAGTACAGAGTGCATTGATGTACATAGAGTTTAAATTTAAAAGTGTAGAACAATCATAGTAAGGGTAATGAGTAGATTTGTAGAGAGCAGCTTGCAACGAGTCACCACGCTCCGGTGCCATTCTCATGACTGCGTGGCCAAATTCTGCTCTAACTCCATCTACAAGTTTGCAGATGATACCACCGTAGTGGGCCTTACCTCAAATAACGATGAGTCGGAGTACAGGAAGGAGATAGAGAGCTTAGTGACATGGTATCATGACAACAATCTTTCCCTCAATGTCAGCAAAAGAGCTGGTTGTTGACTTCAGGAAAGGGGGCGGTGGACATGCACCTGTCTACATCAGTAGTGCTGAGGTCGAGAGGGTTGAGAGCTTCAAGTTCCTTGGAGTGAACATCACCAATAGCCTGTCCTGGTCCAACCATGTAGACGCCATGGCGAAGAAAGCTCACCAGTGCCTCTACTTCCTCAGGAGGCTAAAGAAATTCAGTATGTCTCCTTTGACACTCACCAACTTTTACTGATGCACCACAGAAAGCATCCTATCTGGATGCATCACGGCTTGGTACAGCAACTGCTCTGCCCAGGACCGCAAGAAACTGCAGAGAGTTGTGGACACAGCCCAGCATTTCACGGAAACCAGCCTCCCCTCCATGGGCTCTGTCTATACCTCTCGCTGCCTTGGTGAAGCAGCCAGCATAATCAAAGACCCCACCCACCCGGGTCATTCTCTCTTCTCCCCTCTCCCATCAGGCAGAAGATACAGGAGCTTGAGAGCACATACCACCAGACTCAAGGACAGTTTCTACCCCACTGTGATAAAACTATTGAACGGTTCCCTTATCCGATGAGATGGACTCTTGACTTCACAATCTACCTTGTTATGATCTTGCACCTTATTGTCTACCTGCAATGCACTTCCCTGTAGCTGTGACACTTTACTCTGTATTCTGTTATTGTTTTTACCCTGTACTACTTCAATGCACTGTGTAATGAATTGATCTGTACAAATGGTGTGCAAGACAAGTTTTTCACTGTACCTCAGTACAAGTGACAATAATAAACCAATAGCAAAACCTCTCCTATCCATGTACTTATCCAGATGGCTTTTAAACGTTGTTAATGTGCCTGCCTCAACCACTATTTCTGGCAGCTCATTCCAAATACACACCACCCTTTCTGTGAAGAAGCTGCCCCAGATGTCCCTTTTAAATCTCCTACATTCGCCCCTTAATCTCCTACGTTCCAGGGAATAAAGTCCTAGTCTAGGCAACTTGTCCTTGTAGCTCAGGCTCCCAAGTCCAGGCAACATCCTGGTAAATCTTTTCTGCACTCTTTCTGCTTTAGTAACATCTTTCCCATAACAGGGCGACCAAATCCATACAACTGTGTCCCTCCCCTGCAAAAAAAATTCACAAATCTGGTAAATGTCTTGTGTGGTTTCTCCAAAGCTCTCAGATCCTTCCTATTGTGCTGAGCCCTGAATTGCGTACAAGGTGAGAGCTGACGCCGAACAAGGTTTTATGCAGGTTAACATAACTTCTGACGGAGCGATCCATTCTTTCGGATCACATCCTGACCCTTTCTCAGAGTTCAGAGTGATGCAGACCAGCTCGGGTTCTGAGTAGCATTGATTGTTCAGTGCCAGGGAATGGTTGTAGATCTGATGCACATCATAGTGGAAGTTTTTGCATTGTGTAGCTGAGTCACACACCAAGTGGTCTGAGTTTGATCTCACCTGTTGCTCAGTTGGGTAACTGTTCAGGGTGGTGGTTGGATTACAGTAAATGTCAGTACTTAGTGAAGAAGCAGGGTAGGAAAGGTTTCAGTCCTGTGCTCCCCATGCACACTGGGTACTGGAAGCTCTGACTGACTCGAGAGATCTTCAGTGAACGGGTCATGCCTGCCCCCCCCCCCGACCTTCTAAGAACTCATGGGATTGGTTGTTATGTTTGCCTTTGTGGCCTCCCCTTGAATCTCGCTCCAGTGGTCGTTCACAGGAGTGAGCCTGTCCTCAAATCGATGGCTGAACTGAGGCCACCATCTGCTTCATGGTGAGTGGAATGTCCCATGGCCACCATTGGAGAGTGGACAGGGGTGTTTTCCTGGTGTCCTGACCAATATCTGTCCCTGGACCAGATACTTGTCGTTACCACATGGCTGAACGTGGAACCTGTTGTGTGCAGGTTGGTGACTGGGCTTTCAGATCCACAACACAAGCTGCATTCTAACCAACGTTGGATTGGCTTTGGGACATTCTGAGGTTGTGAAAGGTTATGCGTTAACACAAGTCGTTCTTGTGCAGGAATTACAGGCAGCACCAGGCTCAGTATAAACAGATTCATTCTTTTCCCCATTGAATTGCCGAACTTGGCTCAGTGTGATCCTGACACACAAGTGGATGTGCTCATTAACCTCTGGTGGTTCTTTGTTCCTTTGTCAGACTGAGGTCCTTACTTGCTCATTTTTTTTCTTCCTAAGTGCTTTACTTTACAATTGTCACTGTTCCAAATTTCTCTGCCCACTTAAATATTTTGTCTGATGTAATTGTGTGGCTTCTAGGTGCTTGCACAGCGTAGCGCGCCCCTCCTAGTTTGGGGTCAGCTGTGACTCACCATCCCAGTTCAGAATGGGAGCTGTCTGTGCGTTCCACACAGCCACTGACGCACCAAATCCAAAGCCAGTTTCCTGCCTCGGTTTAGTTTCAATCTCCAGCATGGCTGTGCAGCAGGTAGTGCCACTGTCTCCCCACACCAGTGACCCAGGTTCCATCCTGACCTCCGATGCTGTCTGTCTGGAGTTTGCATGTTCTCCCTATGACCACGTGGGTTTCCCCTGGGTGCTCTGGTTTCCTCCCACATCCCAAAGACATGTGGGTTGGTACACAATGTAAGTTAATCGTAAAAAGCAGCAAAGGGGATTTGATGGGTATAACTGAGAGAGTATGTTGTAGGGGTACAGGGAAAGGGGAATGGAACCCATGTGATTGCTCCCTGGAGGTTGGCATGGACATGACGGACCACTGTCTACATCGTTGTGTGTATATGATAGGAAATAGGCAGCAGTGAGGGGGTCTCAGAGTTCAGTCAAGGGGGTTGCCTGCTTACTAGAGCGATGGGCACAGAGGTACATAATCCATTGAGAGCTCTTGGAGCTGGCATGTTTGCTGAAGATCTCCTTGACACTGTAGCTGCCCACTTGGTAGGCATCCCATCCACCACCGGCACACAGAGGCAGCAGTGTGTACCATCTACAGGACGCACTGCAGCAACTCACCAAGACTCCTCAGACAGCACCTTCCAGACCCACCACCTCTACCAGCTAGGACAAAGGCAGCAAAAGCACGGGGAATACCACCCCCTGGAAGTTGCCCTCCAAGCCACACCCCATCCTGAGTTGGAGATATATCGCCGTTCCTTCACCGTCGCTGGGTCAACATCCAGGGACTCCTTCCCTAACAGCACTGTGGGTGTACCTACACCTCAAGGACTGCAGCAGTTCAAGAAGGCAGCTCCCCACCACCACCTCAAGGACAACTAGGGACAGGCAATTAACTGCAAAGTCGACGTCCCTTGAATGAATGGAAAAAAAGTCTTTGACCATGAATTTATACCAGCTGTTGCTTTCCTGGCTGTGGTCTGTGTTTATTTAAACCCTGTGCCATTATTTTTTTGGATACAGGCATTAGTGTCAAGGCCAGCGTTAATTCTCCATTCCAGGTTGCAGTCACAGATGTGATTGTTTGCCCTTTTGAGCCAATTTTTGGGCACAATGGCACTGAATGGGGATGGCAAGGTTGGTGACCCAGTGTAGGGGAATGTCGAGGTGGTGGTGTTTCCTTCCTGGATGGTAGAGGTTGCAGGTTTGAGAGGTGTGTTGAGTCAGTGTGGGTGGACTGTTGGTGCTGCATCTTGTGAATGGTGCATGTGGCAGTTGTGGCATAATGGTGATGCAAAGGCAGTCTGGTTGACATTGTCACCATTTCTAAGCTGGCCACCATACTGGCTTGTAACCAGTTTCCAAGGACCACCTTGCCACTCCTTGATTCCCTTCCTATGGCATGAAGAATCGGAATTCATTCATTCCATGTTAGAACTGGGAATTTGGTCCCGTTTTCTAGGCTCCACCTTGTACATCACCATACTTCTCCATTAACTCCAAATCCCTCAATTGACATACTCCCCCCCCCCCCCCCCCCCCCCCCCCCCCCCCCCCCACCCCCCCCCCCCCCCCCCCCCCCCCCCCCCCCCCCCCCCCCCCCCCCCCCAGGGTCAGATGGATTAGTTTCTTGGACCTAAAGGTGTGAGAAGGGAATTTCCCAGATTGTTCACCTCCAAATTAATCTGGGTGGTTACCTGCCAACTTGCTCCCCAGGCAAGTACATGACTTTTGGGTGGGGCCTCTCTGTTGTGTTATACGTGGCATTGCAGGGTGTGCACAGGTTGCATGGGACCTTTGTTCAGATGTTGAAATTCCCGAACAGAATTGGTGTCGTTAACTGTGTAGGTGCCAGAGGATGGAGGCTAAACATCTGATGAGAAAGGAAAAGAGAGCTTATCATTAAAGTGGGCTGAATCAGTCATGCAGCAAAGTCCATTAAAGGTCTTGGTATAAGTGGTTCAAAAGACTTTGATCCTTCAAGATCTGGGCTTCAGTAGCATTTATTGCCCATCTGTAATTGCCCTCGAAGCTGCCTTCTTGAACCAGTGCAGTCCTTCTGGTGAAGGAAGTTCCACAATGAATATGGAGGGAGCTCCAGGGTTTATATGACCATAAGTTATAGGAGCAGAATGAGGCCATGCGGCCCATGGAGTCTGCTCCCCCACTCAATCATGGCTGATTTTTGTTTTCAACCCCATTCTCTTGCCTTCTCCCCGTAACCTTTAACCCCTAATCAATCCAGAAACTATCAATCTCTGCCTTAAATACCCAATGACTTGGCCTCCACAGCCCTCTGTGGCAATGAATTCCACAGATTCACCACCCTCTGGCTGAAGAAATTCCTCCTCATCTCCATTTTATAGGAGCATTGCTTTCACACAGTGATAGCAAAAACAAACTACTAAGGTTGTATGCAACTTGGAGGGGAACCTGCAGGTGGTGGTGTTCCTATCCATCTGCTGCCCTAGTCCTCCTCGCTGGTAAAGCTCACAGCTTTGGGAGGTGCTCTCAGAACAGCCTGGGCCAGTAACGCCAGTGCATTTTGTGGATGGCCAGTGGTGGAGGGAGGGAGTATTTGGGGTGGTGGACAGGGTACCCATAGAGTGGGTCCAGTTGTCGAGCTGCTTCAGAAGTGTTGGGGCTGCACTCACCCAGGCAAGTGGAGAGTGCTCCATTGCACTCCTGCTTGTGCCTTGTAGATGGTGGAAGAGTGGGAGGTGAGTCACTTTCTGCAGGATCCCCTCCTCTGACCTGCTGTCCTAACCATGATATTTGAGTTTTTGGTCAGTGGTGACCCAGAGTTGTTGATGACTGTGGGATTCAGTGAGAGTATTCCTCCTCTCGTTGGAGATGGGCAGGATGTGTCCAGGGTTCCCCTCCATCACCTTCCTCCACCCAGATCATCCAGTAGAAATCTTGGTGACCACATCCAGAAGTCCTGACCTTGTTTTCCCACTGGCCCCTCACGCCTTTTTATTCCTATTGGTTACAGTAACCTGCCCCCTCTTCGCCATGCGCTTTGAGTGGGTTCTCGCAATTACCGTGCTATTGCAGTTGTGTGAATTTGGGGGTGGGGAAGGACGCAGGGCAGTTGTCGGATGGGATAGTGTTGAAGTTAGTGCGTGCTCCATGGAATTTTCCAGGTTGCGACTTGCATTTTCCCACCAGTCCCCTTCCCCAGGGGTGCCTATAGAATCCTTTCTTCCAGCACGACCCAGCGTTTAGTACCTGCCTGAGCACAGCGGGGGGCATGGTCACTGTACTATTCGCTCTGGACTGTTTGACAGCTGACGTGGTAACCAGCAAGTTCAATGGGAGCTCCGTCATTTCTCCAAGCCCTCCTTGCTTTTGGAACTGTGTGTGTGTGTGAGCGAGAAAGAATGTGTTGAGCACTCTTGCACCAGCTCTGAGCGTCGTTGGGAAATGGACCCTGTATGTGGTTTTCTTGGAAGTGTAAAAAGCAATGAATAATCCAGATGCCCATTTCACTGGAGTGGTAGCAGGCTGCCACGTAACTCTGCTAAAGCTTCCCCTTTCTGAACAGAAGGATTAAAGTTCTGATGGCAAACAGTAGATGCTTGGAATGTGCAGGTACGTTTGCAATGTGAAGCAGGCCACAGGACTGGTTTTTCTCCAGGAAGTTAAAACTAAAAAAAATTCAGAGTCCTCTCGCTGCACGCTTTGAACTTTTGGTTCACTTTGTGGCTGTTTTATTATTTGATTAGCATTTAGCAAAATTGATTAATTTCAGTTGTAAAATAAATCTCTTGTCTGAAGTGTGCTGAGTGTGGAGAGGATGTTTCCAGAGGGAGGGAGTTGTATATTTGCACATTTTGGCCATTACGGTATTTTTCCCATTTTCATTCTTGTTGTCATTGAAATGAAGCAGCATTTCCAGCACTTTCATCAAGGCCAGTGGCACTATTTTTTTTTAAATTGCCTCCTTGCAATGGATTGCAAATTGCAAACCTCTGGCAAATAGTGTTGCAAGTGGCAGAATTATTGCTATAGGAACTCTTTGGTGAAACAACTCACCAAACTTCCATCCACTGGAGTCAAAGAACACACCCAAAGGAGCCACAAGAGACTGCAGATGCTGGAATCTGGAGCAACATGCAAGATGCTGGAGGAACTCAGTGGGTCAGGCAGCAACTGTGGAGGGAGATGGACAGTCGATGATTCGGGCTGAGACCCCCTCCACTCACATTTTTATATTGGCTATCTCCCCTCTACCTTTCAGTCCAGATGAAGGGTCTTGACCTGAAACGTTGACTGTCCATTTCCTTCCACAGATGCTCCCTGACCCCCTGAGTTCCTCTGGCAGCTCGTTTATTATCAGAAGGAGCTCCTGACTGACCTCCTCCATTTTGCTCTTTCTCGTTTCAGTTACGTCTGCTGTCAGTGGCATCTGTCCTGCTCCTAAAAGTTGAGACTGAAAAACACTGTGTAGTCTCTTTGGATTCTGAGGGGTGGTTTTGTTAGTGGCCGGAGAAAGAGCAGTGTTTGCATGCTTGTTCAAACCTTTCCCAAACTTCATTGTCGTTCAGGTAACACATTCGCCTTTTTCCTTCTTGCCCATTTCCCCCTCTTCCAGAATGTTCCACCACTGTCTGGTCCCCCCCCCCCCCCCCCGTCACACTGTATATTTATATAGTTCTCATGCGCAGTGCACATTCTCCCTGTGACCGTGTGGGTTTCCCCTGGGTGCTCCGGTTTCCTCCCACATCCCAAAGACATGCGGGTTTGTAGGCAGCTGTACCTTGCCCCTGGTGTCGGTGGGTGTCAGGAGAATCAGGGTAGAGTTGATGGGCCTGTGAGAGAGAATAGGTGACAGAAACAAGTGGGGGGGGGGGAATGTGATTCACTAAAGAAACCGTTGGAGGAACTCAGTGGGTCAGGCAGCATCTGTGGAGGCAGAGGGATGGTCAACAATTCGGGTCGAGACCCTGCATCAGGGAATGGGATTGTTCTGAGAACTGGCATGGACTGGGTGGGTTGAATGGCCTCTTGTGTCATAAGAAAATATGAATATAATATGACAAAAATGGGATTGGTCAGTGTTCTACATGCATGTGCAATGTTCTGAAAGTAAGATGAAAGGTTGACATTTTTTGCCGGGGACAGTGAACAAAAATAAGAAACTGTTCCCCTGAGTAGGGCTTTGGGAGTGCGCTCTGGTGTCTGCTGTTGGCAGGGAGCAGACCCCAGCTTCAGGAGAGGTGCAGAGTGCTGGTGTCCCCTTGCACACTCAGTAACTTCGCCCCTACATTACGGGAAGAAGCTGGAGAGCGTTGGTGTTAAACAGAGTGGCCAGGGAGGGTGGGGTCCAGTGAGAAGGCACACAACACTTCTGCAAATATTCACATCATATATTTAGCAAGCACACTGCAGTTATTTGCATCAGTTATTTTGCTGTTTTATCTTTGAACTGAGCTGTAATTATTCTGTCTTCTGTGAGACCTCAGATATCTGAAACAAATCTGAAAATTTGGACACACTTGGGTTGTTTTCTCTGGAGCAGTAGAGGCTGAGGAGAGATCTGATAGAAGTTTATCTATGCCTCGCATAATTTTATAGAGTAGACAGTCTATCTTTTTTCCCCAGGGTCAAAATGTCTAATACTAGAGGGCATGCATTTAAGGTGAGAAGGGGAAAGTTCAAAGGAGATGTGCGGGGCAATTTTTGTTTTACACAAAGAGTGGTGGGTGCCTGGAATGTGCTGTCAGGGGTGGTGGTGGAGGCAGATACGATAGAGGCGTTTAAGAGACTCTTAGATAGGCACATGGACGTGCAAAGAATAGAGGGATATGGCGGAGAAGAGGGATTAGATTAATTCAGAGTTGTTGGTTTAATTAGTTCAGCACAACATTGTGGGCCGAAGGATCTGTCCTGTGCTGTACCGTTCTACGGTATGTTTTATAAACACAAAATACTGAAACAGGAAATTCAGCTTTTATTTCAGATTTCCAGCGTGTGCAGTTAGTGTTTGACCGGTCATTCTGTAGCAGGAAGAGGTACAGTTGCCTCTGCTTGACTTGACATCCTGTGTCTGACAGTTGAAGTCGCACTAGCATCTGTCGATTCCTTCCTGAGTGATGTGCATCTTTAGAAGAAACTGCGTCCCAGTTGTAGCACCTGCGGAGGCCAAAGCTCGGTGATGAAGTGTTCTTCTTTGCTGATCCCAGGGTTCAGGTGTACCAAGGTTAGCCTGGTGGCTGGTTAATGTGCTGAGGTTTGATAGGCAGGGAAAGACGCTCATGGCCGAGCTGTCCACTCTTTGGTTTTCCGAACTGCCATAAATCCAGCTTGTGAATCCAAGATCTTCTCTCCTCGTCCTTCCTCGTTTTCCCCTCCAGGGTTTAAGGTGGGTGGACGGGGAATTTCTCTCCCTCGGTGGAAGCCTCGGTTCCTCCAGGAGCGGTCCGACCCCTGCGGAAGCAACCCCACAGGACGGGAGGTTTCAGAGTCCACTCGCTGGCCTCTGCAAGATGATCTGTTTGCGCATTTCAGAGCTTATATTTCCTTATGACGCAGGAGGCCGTTTGGCTCCTTGAGCCTCAGCGCCTTCCCATTAATCCCATTCCCATGCCCTGTAACCTATTCTCTCTCTCAGGTTCATCACCCCCACCCTGATTCCCCTGCCACTCACCTACACACGAGGGGCAGTTTACAGCAGACGATTAACCCACCAACCTGCACGTCTGTGGGATGTGGGAGGAAACCGGAGCACCCGGGGGAAATCCCACCGTGTTGTGGAGAGAACACACAAGCTCCATGCAGACAGCGCCCGAGGTTAGGATCGAACCCAGGATGCTGGATCTATGCTACTTGCTGTGCTGTGTGGTACTGAGCTTGGATAAGGCTCCCTAGGCAGGGAGGAGGAAATATCCCACAAGATTCTTTCCCCGGACACTGACCCTTGCTGGAAAGCCGGTGTGAATGGACACCAGATGTAGACGGGATCGGACCTACAGCAAAGCCACATGGACCAGCATTCCAGTGAAGGTTCATGCACGGAAAATCAACTGAAACAATGGATTGGCATTCCCATTCCATCCCCCCTAGCAACTCTGGGAGGAGATAGCTTGGTAGTTACCCAACCAGGATTGTTAGGAGCAAGTCTGAGAGAAAATCTTAGAAAAAGGCTGTCAGAAATAAAGGAATATTGTTGCAGATCTAAGGTTTGATGCTTGGAATTAGCAGGCGGCTCTCAGTTTAACGTTTAATATTCCACTGTGAAGGCACAGATGAAGGGGAAAGCCTTCTGTTTCCAACCATTCACAGCTTCAGGATAGTTAGTGAAGTACTTTAGAGGTGTATCTGCTGTCAGGACGCCTGCTACTTCAGCTCCCATGGTCAGCAGTGTGGAAATGACCAGGTTTGTTGAGGAGAAGTTGGACAGAAATGGGTTGTTTTCACTGGAGTGTCGGAGGTTGAGGGGTGACCTGAACTGGACAATGTAGAATTATGAGAGGCATAGATAGGGTAGATGGTCAGTCTTTTTCCCAGGATGGAAATATCGAATACAAGAGGGCGTAGCTTTACAGTGAGAGGTGGAAAGTTTAAAGGAGATTTCCATGGCAGGTTTATTTTTTACACAGGGAGTGATGGGTGCCTGGAATGCACTGCTGGGGTGGTGGTGGTGAAGGTAGATGCTATAGCAACGTTTAAGAGGCATTTGGACAGGCACATGAACAGGCAGGGAATGGAGGGATATAGACCATGTGCAGGCAGATGTGCAGTTTACATTGAAATCACTGGCATAAACATTGTGGGCTGAAGGGCCTGTTCCTGTGCTGTGTTGTTCTGTGTTTGACTTGGTCTATGTCGAATTTCACAAAACTGGAATTTGGCTGAATTTTGTGTAGACACGAGATGACTTGGTGCTGGGACAGTAGTTCTTGGGTAGGCAGCTGCTCCTACATTGATGGCAGCAGATAGCAACAGATGAGTCAGATGTCACACTCTCACTTAAAGTGATAAATTTAAACTTTAAACCACTGAGTTCAAAGTTGGCTCTGAGCTGTAACCCCAGTGACCAACTGCATCAATGCAACTGAACTGTTTGGTCCCTCGTAATATTTTTGCTTTGATTCCTATTGACACTCGGAGAGAATAAGAGTTTGCACATATAAGGCATCTAGAACATAGAACGTAGGACAGTACAGCATGGGATCAGGCCCTTCAGCCCACGATATTGTGCCAAACTGATTAAGCTAAAGACACTTAATTATTTCTGCCTGCAACATGATCTGTATCCCTCCATTTTCTGTACGTCCATGTGCTTATTCTAAGAGTCTCTTATCATGTCTATCTTATCTGCCTCCACCACTGCCCCTGGCAGCACATTCCAGGCACCCACCACTCTGTGTGTAAAAAAAAACCTGCCCTGCACGTCTCCTTTGAACTTTTCCCCCTCTCCCCTTCAATGTATGTGCTCTAGTCTTTGACATTTCAACCATGGGGGAAAAAATGATGCTGGCTACCTCTTCTATCTACGCCTCTCCTAATTTTATAAACCTCTATCAGGTCTCCCCTCAGCCTCCGCCGCTCCAGAGAAAACAACTCTAGTTTGTCCAACCTCTCCTTTTAGTACATGCCCTCTAATCCAGGCAGCGTCCTGTATCCCTGTATTGAATGCAATACTCCACATCTCCTGGCTTTCACAGTACCTGGCCTCTCTGAGACTTAACTGTTGAAGAAAATTAATACTTTTTAAACCATTGGAATGCACCCTGCATTGCCACTGATGATATCTGCAGGTTGTAATTGTAACCAAGTGGAGTTGAATTACAACACGGTCACAGAATCAGACAATCTATTGATCCTGTTTGCTGTCTCCACAGTGCTGCAGAGTCGGCTCAAAGTTGTGATTTGTCTTCCATGTGGACAAGTGGCAGCAAGTGAACTCCTCGCTAAGCTGGTCTGGAGTGAGTGCATTGCAGAGTCGGTCAGTGAAGGTCAATGCCTGGGCCCCTCGTTGGAGGGCGTGAAACTGACACTCATTGCCAGCTTCCCCGTCCCACCCCCCGTGACAGCCAGCACATTCGCCAAGTTTCTCCTCACCCCCACAGTACTTCAGGAGGTTCCAGTCGGTTCACAGGCAGGTAATGGCTGAGGGTGGCCAAGCTGAACAAGAATGGTGCAGAATTTGCTCAGCAAAAGTGTTCTGCACATTTTCAAAGAAAAGGATGGGGCGATCGGATGCCCCTCTCAACATGCTGGTGTCCCTGGGTGCTCTATGCCCAGTGCACAGTTCTGAAAGTATTGTCACTGCAGTAATGTAGGAAACTTGTGCAGAGCAAGCTTCCAGAAACAAATATAGTCATCAGGCATTCCTAATCCAAGGATAAGTATTGGACAGGGAGCCAGGAGGAACGCCTCTCTTTAAATGGGATGTGTGTGAGCATCTGAACAAGTGGCTGGGACTTTGACCATCTCCTGGGACTGTCCAGAATCCCTGTTGTCACACAAGTGTCGTAGCCAAGTGAATTCAAGAAAGGGGCATCAGGAGTGGAAACTCGACCTCTGAGCTTCAGCTGGTACCTCACATTGGGGTTACGTGAGAATTTTTGTAGAAGGATGTTGATTACTTAATTTAAAAAAAAAAGTCAAGTTTATTCTCAGATGCACAAGTCCATGTGTAGGCAGGTGCGATGACAAACTTACTTGCAGCAGCGTCACAGGCACATAGCATCAGATAAGCAGCATTCACAAGGAAAACATAAATTAAACAATTTTTACAAGAAAAAAAACACAATTAGAACAAAAAAAAGTCAATTTTAGTGCAAAGTGGTCACAATGTTGCTAAACTGTAGTGATTAGTGTTGTGCCGGTTGGTTCAAGAACCAAACGGTTGAAGGGAAGTAGCTGTTCCTGAACCTGGTGGTGTGGGACTTGAGGCTTCTGTACCTCCTGCCTGACGGTAGCTGCGAGAAGGTGGCGTGGCCTGGATGGTGGGGATCTTTGATGGTGGTTGTTGCCTTCTTGAGGCAGCACCTCCTGTAGATACTGCCGATGGTGGGCAAAGTCCACTACTCTCTGCAGCTTCTTGCATTCCTGCACGTGTAAATTACTAGACAATTAAACATGGGAGTTCTGTAGAATAGTTTACCTTCTATTGTGAAATATATAAGCTGCTGGCATGGGTTGCATTGTTGATTGATTCAGTGTGATTGCTTGTAACTGGTGCTGAAATGAAGACAAAAGCAAAACGTTGCAGGTTCTGGAGATCCAAAGTGCCAACACGATCGTTGTGATGTGGAGGCAGCTAGTGTGGAGAGGACCTGTCATTCAGCATGGATTACTTGCTCATTATGACACAAAGAAATGATTTAGCCACTCAGATCCATACCAGTCCCAACAGAACAATCCCGTCAGTTCCACCCCCCATCTCATATCCCTGTAACTCTGCAATTAATTCTCCCCCACACAACTCCTAGCAGCTGCTCTTGGATTCATCCACCACAAGTAACCTACCGACGTGCACGTCTTCAGGATGTGGGAGGAAACCAGAGCACTGGGGGAGCCCCAGAGGGTCACAGGGTGATCATGCAAACGCCACACAGACAGTACCCAGGATTGACCCCAGCTCCCTGAAGCTGTGATGAAGCAGCACCAACTGCCCTCCCCCAAAAGAACAAAGTTCTTATGAAAGTATATATAAAATCATTAACTCTGTGGTTCTGAATGAAAAACACGATGATGCTGGAGGAACTCAGCAGGCCAGGCAGCATCCGTGGAGAAAAGCAGGCGGTCAATGTTTTGGGTCAGGACCCTTCTTCAGGACTGAAGATGGGAAAAGGGGAAGCCCAATATATAGGAGAGAAAAGCAGCGCAGTTATAGGTGGACATAAGAGGGGAGGCGGGGTGGGCACAGGGTGGTGATAGGTAGATGCAGGTAAGAGATAGTGATGGGCAGGTGTGGGGAGGAGGGGAGAGCAGATCCACCGGGGGATGGGTCAGAGGTAAGGAGAGAGGGATTAAAAAAAGGTTCTATGTCTGTAGGTGCTGCCTAACCTGCTGAATATTTCCAGCAGTTTAGTTTGTATTTCAGATCTCTAGTATCTGCAGTTTTTTATTTACATTTCCCCTGTCAGTCAGACTTGCTACACTGTTTTGAGGGACTCATTTTATACATGCTATTTTTATGTATCTATCCTTATTGCCATTCCATTTTCTTTCTGAAGAAATTACCCTGCTATAATCGGGAGAAGTTGCTGTAGTTCATTTTCTTTTTGCTCTTTAAAGAGACCCTTGTTTTCTGAATAAATTATTTTTGCTTGCTCGGTGATAAACTACTGAGACACATGCCCTACCTAGTGCCACCTCTGACAGTGTAATCGGCAAGATCTTGAACACAAAGTGCTGGAAATGTTAATCAGATCAGGCAGCATCTGTATGGGAAGAGACAGCTAACATTTCAGGTCAATGTCCTTGACTAGAGAATGGGGCATCAACCAGAGATATTAATTCTGTTTCTCTCAGCCCTGCTGTTTCAGGTATTTCCAGTATTTTCTGTTTTTGGTTTCATTTGGAAGTATTTCAGAAACCAGTCAAACAAGCAATTGTTTGGGTGTAGAATAGGAGTGTTCTATTAGGTTGCTCTGGAGAGGGTTTGCCAAGAGAGGAATGCATGCAGTGCGTGACCCTAGCTGGTACACTGAGGAGCCAGTGTTCTCGGTGAGTGCATTCTGAAACTAGCTGAAAAGTGGGAGGCAGTTTATTGTCAATTGTAAAGTATTTCAGGCTAATCCACAGAGATGAAGTTCGTCATTGCAAAACTAAAGTTGTACACTATTGGTCATTTTGTTAATGAGCAAATCAAGATGGACTGAAATAAGAACACAAAGGGCTGGCACTACTGAGCTGGGCAGGCAACATCACTGGAGGGATAAACGATGCTTCAGGTCACCAACGACTCTTTGAAAGTTTGGAAGAAAGATCTAAAATGTTAACATTCCCCTCCATAGATGCTGCCTGACCAGTTGAGTACCTTCAGCCTTTTCTGATTTTATTTCAGATTTCTGGTATCTTCCATTATTTTGCTTTTGAATGATCTAAAACGTAATTGGTTGTTTGGGTTTTGCCAACTCTGTGCGTTCCCTTTGACACCACCTTTGTGAAATGAATTTGACGATGCTGACTCTTCCTTCTGCTTCTCTTGGCAAAGCTGGACTCAGATTTTCATTTCACTACATTCAAATTCAGCCTCAACTGCTTTACATAAATTAGCACTCAGTCCAAACGACTGCTCACAGTTAAACTCAAAGGCCAAAGCCAGCAGGTTGCATCTGTTTTTGATTTAACCCTTTGTCTGCGTACTGCCTCCTACTTTGTGATTTCCATGATTCTATGGGTAATGGGATGGGACCTTCAGTGTTTCTTTGCTCTGCTCCATTCTAACAGAGTCCTTCGATTGGAACAGCACACTTTCCACTTTGGCTGCTGGCCTGGGGTATGTTACCCTTTGGTACACGAGAGGAAGTTGTTTGGGTTCAGTCAGTAACTTCTTGAGAGAAAATGAAGGAGGTGGTTCCTCTGAGATTTCGCAGTGTTGATGCGAAATTGTTTCTGTACTTTCTCCCTGCTCCTATCCCATGACGTTAGCACGTTTATAAGATCAAATCAAACCCAGGAGAACTTGATTGATACATTAGTTGTTATTTCCATAGTAATTACCTATTCCTGATGCTTTATAGTGTTGTTGATAATTAATAAACAAATTGTTTGATTAATTCAGCTTGGAGTTCTGCTCCTGTGTGTGCCATCTGCCTTATTGAGTTAATTAAAACATATCTGGTGTAAAATCCAGCCAGTTGAAGCAGTGCAGCCAGGGTATTTGTTAGCCATGGGCTCTCATCTGCAAAGTGATAATAATGTACAATAATAGTTGTGTGGCCTTTGGGAAGAAGTCACGGGGAACACAGTGGAGATTGATGAAAGAGAAAGTTCACATGAATCCAATCCACTCAACCTTTCTCCCCCTCATTGCCGTGTCACCTGTAGCTCGGGGGTCACCGTCTTGCCTCTGAATCAGAAGGTTGTGGTTAAGTTGTCTTTGGACTTGAACACAAAAACTCTATCCTGTCACTGGAGCGCGGCACTGATGGAGTGCAGCACTGCCAGTCCTGTCCATTTACGCTTGAGGCCCCACCCTGCTTGCTCAGAGATGATGCTAGAGAAAGAGTGATTACGTATGGTGCTGTACCAAAAGCACTGCACCTCTCCAGATGTGTTCTTTTTATATGAACAACAAAGGCAGACGTTTGTCCGTCTCCTGTTTGGTTCGTGCTGGAAGTGAAGATTTCTGTTGTATCGTCATTGTCGAACCCAGGGAGCTGGACACAAGGCTGCCTGGATGTGACTGAGGAAAGCCGAGTCCACACTATCTTATTGCCAGGGGTGGATTTAGAGTTCATTTTAAGGTCATGAATCTTTAATAGGACTGTCAAGCAATTAAAAAAGTTAATTATGAGCTAATCAGTGTTTTAATTGCAGTTAAACAAAAAATACCGTTCTTTTTTAGTCATCCAAAGAAAATGCTTTGTCTTTCATTTTCAGTGGTGCTTTGGAAAATACTTTAGCTTAGTAACTAATGATTTAAACCTCGTGTTCAGATTCCTCTGTGGGTTTGCCCTATCTCGATAACCTTTAGCGGTGCAAATAATTCTCGGATCTCTGATCGGGCCAGTCCTACCCTCTTGGTTACGTTTGCTGTTGAGTTTACCGCGAGTTTGATTTGGACTGTGTCTTGCAAGAGGAGGTGAGGGTGCAAGGTGGGTGGTTTCGGTCTGGGTGTTTGTTGGGGGGAGGCTTCCTCACTCAGTGCCCCCTACTCCCCCTCTTCATTGCCCCCTTCCCCCACATTTGCCCCTTCCTCTTATCTCCCCCCTAATGTATCCCCCAGTTGATCTCTCTCAGTGCTCCCACGTGCTTGGGGTTGAGCAGTAGTGGAAGTTGGGGATGTTCCCTGCCATTCTGGTGTTCAGAAGGGCAGGGAGATGAAGGCTGTTCCTGCCATTGATTCTGCTGCACAGTACTGTGGTACGTACTGTACAATCGCAACATGGGCATCTTTTGATGTCACAAAAGCCTTTGACTCCTTTAACCATAGACTGCATCCCATGTCTTGGGACAATGACCATTCATCTTGGGTACTCGTGGATTCCTACGTCCATACGGCATAGAAACAGGCCCCTCAGCAGTTTACGGTGAACCCAGGGGAAAACCCATGTGGGCATGGGGAGATCGTGCAAGCTCCACAGAGGACAATCCCTGAGGCTAGGATCGAACCAGGTCTCTGGAGCTGTGAGGCAGCGGCTTTACCAGCTACAACCACTGTGCTGCATACAACTGTTGGCAACCTGGAAAGTTGTAGACGAGTGAGGTGACATTTTCTCAGCCCTCCCTCCGTGTATTATGGGAAGCACAAGGCAGGTCTGTGCCCCACCAGTGCTGGGGAAGAGTTTCCGATGAGCTGGGTCAGTGTCGGTGTGGTGGAACGGAGAATTTGAAATGTTGCTGGTGTTTGATGTCAGATCACCTTGTGAGAGAGGAAGGTGGGGGAGGAGGAAAGGAGGGAGAGAGGTTCCCTCCTCTCCCATTTCATAGCTGGATGTTGAGACCACATTGTGACAGTTCCTGATGAAAGAAATTAATGGCAAATGTTGACATCAAACCATTATCGCACCAAGTAAGGTTTGTGGACAGGAAGTGCACATCCTTTGTAAGATTTTTTTAAATAAGTTTATAGATAGTTGGCAGTGAACCACACTGGTTTCAGAGGAAGGAACTTGTCTCTTCCCCACATGGCCCTGTACACATTTCAGTCAGCTCTGTAACTTCAGAGCCTAATTAAACCTCCAGCTCTCAGCAGTGTTTGGGATGGATGTTTATTGAGTTTCATCGTTTGCATTATTCAGGCAACATTACCGATCATTTCACACATTAGCTTCAATCAGCATCCTGAAATGCTGCTAAAGACCGGGAAATGTATTTGTTCAGTCAGTCACTTAGCACCGAAGTTGGGTTGTGAAACGGTCATTCAGCACCCAGCACACAGATCTGCTAAAAACTCTCCATATTTGGGGAGATTTGTTTCCTGGAGACAGACGAGTCTGCAGGTGCTGGAATCTGAGCAATACACAAAATGCTGGAGGAACTCAGTGGGTCAGGCAGCATCTATGGAGGGAAATGGGCAGTCAACGTTTCGGGTCAAGACCCTTCATCTGCACCCGTCTGAAGGGTCTCAACCCGAAATGCCGACTGTCCATTTCCCTCCACAGATGCTGCTCGACCCGCTGAGTTCCTCCAGCATCGAGATTTTGTTTCTTGTTGCATCAACCACTCCATCAGACTGATTAAATCATACACGTGGAGTTCAGTTTTGGCATCGGTGTAAATCAGAGCGCAGATGGATGCAGGGCAGTGGAGGAAGTGGCCCCTTTGTGAGCGAGCTGCCTCTTGGAAGGAGCTGTGGGATGAGGTCTCTCCACGGCCTGGCAGATTCACCTGCTGTCTCTCAGCCAGCTTCCTATCCAAGTTGTCAGTGGCCATTAATCGCATGGCCTTCAGATGTGGTACGATATCAAATGTCTTTTGAGAGTCCGAGTATTTATTTCCAAGTGTAATCCCTCACCGACATGCTCAAAGAACTTCCATCAATGAGAGTTTAAGAAGCTTTTACCAAAACCTTCAAATCTTGCTAGTTTGATTCTACCTGCTCTGAGTAGAAAGAGGTTGCTCCATAACTCGGTCTGGTTCCTGATCCAAAACCCAGCAGGCAAGTTGTGGAGGTGATTCTATATCAAATAGGAAGAGCAGATGTGGGAACTGAACTGTTCATCACTGGGATGCAGTCGAGCGACAAGGAACATGCCTCAACGCGGATTGTGTGTGTGTACCTTTTCTGTTCCATTTGCTTAAATATTTTTAAGTTTGCTCTTGGCGGTTACTGCATTAAATATTGCACGTTAGTATGCATAGAGTCAGAGAGTCACACAGCACAGAATCAGGCCCTTTGGCTCACTGTTCGTGCCGACCATTTACACTAATCCTATAGTCATTTAATTCTCCCACATTCTCATCAACTCCCCGCAGATTCTACCACTCATCTACACACTAGGGGCAATTTACGTGGCCAGTTAACCTGCCAACCCACATATCCGTGGGATGTAGGAGGAAACTGGAGCACCCAGAAGGTTACAGGGAAAACATGCAAACTCCACATAGCACCCAAGGTTGGGATTGAACCCGGGTCGCTGGAGCTATGAGGCAGCAGCTGTACCCCTGTGCTTCCCGTAAGGTCGGCATGGACGTGGTGGGCCGAAGGGCCTGATTCTGTGCTGTATGACTCTATCCTTCCCCTCGAGCTTGTTCTACTTGTATCAGGTTTCCTCCTCCTCTCTTGGATCACTCCCTTGGTGATCTTGGCACGGTTTTTGCTGATGGCTGCCACTGCCGCGGTTGGCATTTGGTGCCGAGCCTTAATTGCCTTGAGGTGAGTGGCTTGCTTGGCTACTTCAGAGGGCAGTGTGACTCCGTGTCAACCTCAGCGTGGGACTGGAATCCAGTCCACACTTGGGTAGTAACAAGGAGTTTCACTCCCCAAGGACCGGTGGCATTTTACAATCTTGGGATTTTGCAGTCACTGTGACTGACGGGGAATTCTTAAAAGTCCAGAAATGTTACTTGATTAACTGAATTCAGGAGCTCCAAACTTGCCTGTGGACCTCAGACTCCAGATCTCTGGATTACGACGTTACCGATGACCCTTACCAATCTTTATGGATGCATAGAAAGCATCCTATCCGAATGCATCATACCCACGGCTTCGTACGGCAACTGCTCTGGCCCAAGACCACGAGAAATTGCAGAGTTGTGGACACAGCTCAGTCTGTCACGAAAACCGGTCTCCCCCTCAGTGACTCTGTCTACATTTCACGCTGCCTCAGGAAAAGCATCCAACATAATCCAAAGACCCCCCCTCACCCTGGTCATTCTCTCTTCTCCCCCTTCTCATTGTGCAGAAGGTACAAAGCTTGAGAACACGCACCACCAGGCTCAAGGACGGCTTCTATCCTGCTGTTGTAAGACTCTTCAATGGACCTCCTGCAGATAAAGATGAACTCTTGATCTCTCAGTCTACCTCATCATGGCCCTTACACCTTATTTGTCTGCCTGCACTGCACTTTTTTTGTAACTGTAACACTATATTCTGCATTCTGTTATTGCATTTCCTTTTGTACTATCTCGATGTACCTATGTTTTGGAATGATCTGTGTGGACAGCATGCCAACAAAGCTTTCCACTATCTCAGTACATGTGACATTCACCATAGCTGTGCGTGCTGTCATTGGGTCTTTCTGTGCGGTTTGTATATTTCTGACTTTTCTCTGATCTCACTGGGCCGCACTAGCCGTGACTGCTACAACGTTGTGAAGTACATTCATGCTAAGCATTTCCTCTCGCATTCCTTGCAAGCAATGGCTTCGGGCAATTAGTATGCTGCTTAAAATGGAGTGGAAGTTGAGCACCAGGCTCTCTCAAAACTTCTGACACAAAGACAAAGTTGTAGCCAAGGTTATGAAAGAACGGCATTTGGTTGGTTTGGGTTTGGCGCTGCTGCGTCTGAACATTGGTGAGGCTGGCAGCTCTTGCCTTTGTGCCCGGTGATTTTTATCTCCAGCATTCGCAGAGCAACAGTTGTAAATTGAGCTGCAATGTGACCACTCTGTACAAGTAAGCAGCAGCCACAGATCTACTGTGGGCTGACTCAGTACAACTGTTGCTAATTTACTGTATTGACACATGTCTAATCAACCCATGCCGCAGAGATGAGTGTGCACAGGGACAGATCGGGCTGTGTCCCACATGTGGATGGATTTTAGTTCTCTCTCTGCCAATGCTGAGGGATGAATTTCTTGGGCAAAGTTTTGTTCCTGTGACTGTTTTATGTCATTCATCTCTGGATGAGCTATAGCAATCTGTTTTAATTTATTCATCAGTGCCTCGTTTAGAGAACGTTATTTAAACTGGTTTGACGAGAAGTAATCGGAATCAGGATGACTATCACTGACATATGTTGTGAAATTTGTTGGTTTTGCTGCAGCAGTAAGACATAAAGACCTAAAAATTACTGTAAGTTACAAAAATAAATAAATAGTCCAAAAGAGGAATAACGAGATAGTGTTCATGGGTTCAAGGACCATTCAGAAATCTGATGGTGGAGGGGAAGAAGCTGTTCCTGAATCATTGAGTGTGGGTCTTCAGGCTCCTGTACTTCCTCCCTGATGGTGGTAATGAGAAGAGGGCATGTCCCAGGTGGTGAGGGTCCTTAGTGATGGATGCTGCTTCTTGAGGCACCGCCTCTTGAAGATGTCCTCAATGGCGGTGGGGGGGGGGCGGGAGGGTGGTTGGTGGGAGGGTTGTGCCCATGATGGAACTGGCTGAGTCTACAACCTTCTGCAGCCTCTTGCGATCCTGTGCATTGGAGCCTCTGTACCAGGCGGTGATGCAGCCAGTCAAGGCCGAGTATGTGGAATGGTGACTCTGCTACAGGGGTATGTGCCAAGGTTCTGCACACATTTAAACCACACTCACTGCCTTTGTATTCATGTGACTGTGCAAAGGGTTCTGCATTCATTTCTCTTTCATGGTTTGGATGCTGCACATTTCTTCCACATGCATTTTGAATGCTCCATTTGTGAGTGTCTCTATGGTATAATGCTGGATGTTGCTTCAACCTACTGTATGTGTGGGGGTACGTAGGAGCTTGTTAAACCTGTGGAAGGTAACTCTGTCAACTGGTGGTAAAACTTTTGGTTCAATAGGTTGGTTTCCCAAAATTTCTTCTGGAGACCTAATCAGACTACAAGACTTCCATTTCATGGTCACTGTTGGGCGTTGAATGAACCATCCTGATTGGCTTTCCTTGCTCACTTCCATAGCCTCTGTATCAGAATGGGCCATCACAGGGTGTGCTTCAGCTCCCTGCTCACACAGCGTTCCCTTTTACCACAAAAGCCCCTTTAAACCTGCACTTCTCTCTCCTGCTTACTTGATGCAGACAGTGTGAGCTGTACCGGCCTGCTCTGGCTGTACATTGTTGGATAATGTTGAGTACTGGGTAGGACAAGGTTAATGAATAGGAAAAGCCAGTGTTTTTCTTTACAAAACTAGCTTTTCCTGAACAGCTGATGTATGTACCTGTTGGTTAGAGACTGTACATCAGTGCCTTTAAGAACAGATCTGTGCAAGTCTGCCCATGTGTGTGTTTCTGTGTGTGCGTGTGTCTGCGTCTGCCTGCGCGCAGTGTGTGTGCACACCCACCTGATGGACTCTGCAGTCTGTACTTGTGAACTTCTCCCACAGTGTACGGGCTGAGTTGGACACAGCCACTGCATTGCAGGTATTAGTGAGCACGTGCGGGGAGCTGAGCCCGGCTCCTGCCACAACTGGGCACTGAGCGGTCATTGGGTTACAGAGCCACCACTGGCCAACTCAAACTGCTTTGCTATTGGTCTGTAGTATAAACCAATCACATTGTGTCATGCTGCTTGTGACGTTACCAGACGGGCTGCAGTGAGTTTTAGTGTTTGCTGCTTTCACGGTTAAACTAACTTCAGCTGTGTTCTGTGAAAGTCTTGTTGTTGAGTGTGGTCAAGGTTGTTGTTGTGTTTGGGGTCAGCTGGTTCAAGGCCTGCCCCCCCCCCCACCTGGGCAGGTACTGAACCCTCAAACCTGTCCAGTCAGGGGGTGGGGACAGACCTCGCACCTCCTCCCCCACCATGGAGCCTGGCTCCAGCTCCCTGATGCCAACCCTGCTCGGTTTGCTGCGGCTGAAGGAGGCAGCGCTAGTTAGACACTGTCTGGCTGTGGTGTTCAGGAGGGGAATGGAGATTGGTAAACGGGTCTGAAGGTGGGCGGGGAGTGAGGGCCACGAAAATAGGTGGTAGCAGAAACTGTGAAAAATAGTTGTGTCAGTGTGTTTTATAGAACAGTACCGCACGGGAACTGGCCCTTCGGCCCACTTTGTCTGTGGTGAATGCAGTGGCTGTGTCCAACTCAAGTCCATCCACAGTGGGAGGAGTTCACAAGTACAGACTGCAGAGTCCGTCAGGCAGGTGTGCACACACACGCAGGCAGACACACGCAGACGTGCGCAGGCAGTTGCAGTCTCTCACAACGTGCGCAGGCAGGCGCAGTCACACACACACAGGCAGAGAGACACGCAGACGCAAACACACACAGGCAGACGCAAGTGCGCCGCGCGCACACACACACACACACACACACACACACACACAGAGGCAGATAGACAACTTGCCCTCGTTAGGCCTTGCCCCTGCCCCTCCCTCACTGCTCTGGGCTGGGTCCTGTCTGAGTGGGTAGCACTTAACAGTTTGTGACTGGTCTTGTGTTCAGGGCACGTGCAGTGTAGCCCAAAGGATTTCACTCAGGAGTCTGCGAGATGTCTGTAGGGGAATGCTGCCGGCTGGCACATTCCAGGCTGCAGGAGTACGTGCTGAGGGACACACTGAAGCTGGGCGCAGCCAACGCAAAGGCTTAGTGGGGAAAGGACTACAGTTTAGGGTTCTTCTGCCACTGGAGAGGGAGGGGCGGGGGACAGGGAGGAAGCCCCTAAATATTGTAAATACGGGACCGGGTAGCTTCCAGGGAGCCACACGTGTGGCATCGGTGCTGTTTTCTATTTAAAAAGGTAACACTAATGAATGATCTGTACAAGAATGTTAAGGTTTGCACTGTTTTGTAATTGTATATAGTTTGTCTTTATTATGAATAAAGTTTATTTTGTAAATAAAAAAAATTCACTCAGGAGTTAGGTGCTGATGATTCTCTGCTTTGAACTAAATCCATAGAATTGTTTTGTTTCAAGATAGCAATTTTTACTTAAATAAAGGTGACCGAAATATTTATATTAATATGAAGCACCTTTATTCAGGTAAAATTTATTACATTTAACCTGTGAGGTTTTGCTTTGTGTGTATAAATGAATGAGAGAAAACAGTTTGGCCATTTTCATAGCTTTGGTCATTAATTTATTCTATAAACTTCACAAAGTGCAAGAGTCAATGTCCTGACTCACTGCAATATGAGATCATTTTTCAAATAAAGCCATGGATTGAATTCTGAAAAGAAAAATGGAAAGCTTCTAATTATCTCATCATGTGTTTTGTCGATGGGTGAGATAATTAGAGCGTTATGGTTACCTTTGCCATGAATCAGAAGCACCAGCGATCTATATCTCATCTAAATTAGTTGGGGCCACTGCACGTTCCATGTGTTTCATTGTGAATTGATGTGATGAATTTCTAATTCCTTCTGCGCCTTGATTTTGTTTTCCCTTTCTGGTTGAGCATTCTAAGGATCTCCAGCCTGAAATCATTCGTCTCTTTTCTTCTAATTCTTGGGTTTGTTGCATGAGGAGAAATTAGTTGAACCATGTCTTTCCTCTTCTGTCCTCTAGAGTTTAGAAGAATAAGAGATGATTTCATTAAAACCTACAGGATTCTTGAGAGAGTCGACAGGGATTAATGTTTCACCATCTTGTGTGTCAAGAAGCACAGGTCACAGTCTCAAAATAAGGGGTCTGCCATTCTCGACAGCGCTGAGCAGAAACTTATTCACCCACTGGATCATGAATCATTGAAATTCTCTCCTGGGGTGGGGGGGAGGGAGAGGTCAGTGGAAGCCCAGTCACTGAGTATATTCACTTGTGGGCATTAAGAGAATCCAGTGATTATGGGGTCAATGCAAGAAAGTAGTGCTGAAGTAAAAGGTCAGCTATAATCTTACTGAACGGCACAACAGGCATGAGGGGCCGAATGTCCTCCTGCTTCTGCTTTGTGTTTCTATGTGAATCCCTCAAGGTGTGCCTCACCGGCACCTTTGGATTCCAATTGAATTGCTTGACATTTCTTTCTTCGTTGTCACATCTTGCCTGATTACAAATGAGATGGGGAGCCAACAGT
Source organism: Pristis pectinata (assembly GCF_009764475.1). Classification (NCBI taxonomy): domain Eukaryota; kingdom Metazoa; phylum Chordata; class Chondrichthyes; order Rhinopristiformes; family Pristidae; genus Pristis; species Pristis pectinata. Next base: position 19,044,362 of record NC_067433.1, on the reverse strand, counting down.
ATGGTTTATGAGTATCCACTTAGCCATGATCACTGCCCAGTGTAGTCCCCTCCCCCAAACGGCTTCATCCCCCTCTGAATGCACCAGGGCTTCCAGGATTTAGTACCAGGACTCGGTTAGGATCAGTGAACATAGCCTGAACAAAATAGGAAGTCAGCATGGGACTGGAAGTGTGTGTCCATTGTCTGCCAGAACTGACCTGAATCCTTCACAGTGGGGACCCGCTGCAGGCCTCCGAAGACATGCAAAGTTCTGATAGGGTGAAGTGGAGAAGGTCATGGAGTCAAGGCACTGTCGCTGTGGCAGTGGGAGGGAGTGCTCGTGGAGCACAAATGCCAGGGTCTAAATGGTCTGAATGGCCCATTTCGACATTTGTACATGTCAGAAAAGGTAAGAAGACCAGCATTTACATAGCAGCTTATGAAACGTTGGCTCATCCTGGGGTGCTTGAATACCACTGAAGTGTGCTTACCCTTGCACTGGGGAGACCTGGCTGTGGACTTTGTGCACAGTAAGCTCCCACAAGCAGCATACTGACCACATCCTTGTTCAGATTCGGATCAGATTAGTTTATTGTCATATACACCAGGGTGCAATGAAATTCCTTGCTTGCGTGAAGCCCACAGAGTGAACAGTGTACATGGCAATAATAACCAGTGATGGGTGCAGAACAACAGAATGGTGCTAAGGACTGTAGTGCAGTCCGAGGTAGTGCAAAAAGAAATGCTAAAGTGACAATAATGGAATAACCGAGAGAGGTCGAGTTAATTGCACGATGAAGGTTGCAGAGTAACTATTGGCCACACCACTTGGGTAACTTTCCCTGCTCTTTCCGAATACTGTTACGGGTCAGGCCCTTACTGGAACGTCTCATTTAAAGTGGTTGCTGTGACATTGTGACTTTCCATCCGTACTGGTTTATTATTGTCACTTGTACCGAGGTACAGTGAAAAGCTTGTCTTGCATACCGATCGTACAGGTCAATTCATTACACAGTGCAGTTACATTGAGTTAGTACAGAGTGCATTGAGGTAGTGTACTGGAGTGCTGAACTGTTTACTGAGAGTGCAAGTTTAGCACTCAGTTACCTGACTGCTACCTACATAGCAACACGGTGAACATTAATCCCCTCCAACTCCCTTTCCAAGCCGTTATCCCGTGATCTCTGCTGTAATGCCTGCAGATGTGACCACGATGTCAGAATTGGGCTGTGAGTTGTTGTCCCTGGTGAATCATCGCTGACATTTCTTGCCTGAGCTCACTGTGGAGAGGGCCTTTTGGGGAAGGGTATCAGAGGGCACATTTGGAACCATATCCCACAGGCTGTACCTCTATCAGGAGACACTTGCTGGAGATCCATTTACACCAACCTGCTGGTCTGTGTCACTCAGCTCAGATCAGCAGTGATTGTATCGGCGCCCCAGCCTGCGGATCGCTCCTGAGGTGGGCACCTCGTGGTCTACGTGTTGCCAGGAATATGGATTTTTGGGACTACCATGCAGATTAACAGTAAATTCTTAGAGCCTGACTAGTAAATTGTGTGGAGTGTGCCCTTTCCCTGACTAAAAGTACAGCTCAGCTGTTTTTATAAATAGTAATTTCCATACAGATATAAACAGACAAACAGGATACTTAATCCACACACGTTGATGTAGCTCTGCTCAGATTACAAACAATACTCCTTGGGATTTTTCCAAAGATCAGAATTTGCACTCTGCAGGCTCTTCCCTGTCACCTTCCCTTGTGTTCTATGTAACTTGGAAGTGAGGGTTAATCCTGTGGAGTTGACCGGGGGTGTGCCAATTCCTTGGAGCGGGTGGGAGTTAGAGCAGGTCCCTGTTTCAGGAGACGGTGGTGTGGTGTTGGCTCAGAGTTCCTGATTGACAGTGGCTGCAGAAATCAAAACTAATGGTCTGTGTAACATTGGGGAAGCCCATTGCAGCAGCTTTGAAGATATTTTTATCCAGTGGTACATCAGAGCTTTGAATTTAAGAGCCAGTAGGGCTTACTGAGGGTCGTTTCCTTGACTACGTTCATTCTTGTGAAAATGTACATTGTTAAAAGTATTCAATTAGTAGTCGGACATCTTGCTTTACCTGTGGGTTTGCCGATCAGACAGAGAGAAAAATCATGTCAGCATTTGAAGTAAAGTGGGGCAGTTTGTTTAATTCTCTTTGAATGGTCTGTAGGTTCAGACATCAGAGGGAAGTAGAACAGCTTCATGGGCTAAAGGTTCATCGTCAGTGTGGAAAGGTGGAGCATCACAAGGGGGTGTACCAGGCGCCCAGAATTAGCATCGGCTGATTTGCTCATGTTTGTTTGGGAGAGATCTTGATGTGAATAAAGAATAAGGCCAAAGACGTACCAAATAGTTTCTACTAATTCATCACAGTGCGTTTGTATGTGCTCAGAATCAGGTTTATTATCACTGACATAGGTTGTGAAATTAGATGTTTTGTGGCAGCAGTACAGCACAAGACGTAAAAATTACTATAAGTTACAAAAATAAATAGTGCAAAAGAGGAATAATGAGGTAGGGTTCATGGACTGTTCAGAAAGCTGATGGCAGAGGGGAAGAAGCTGTTTCTGAAGCATTGAGTGTGTGTCTTCAGGCTTCTGTACCTCCTCCCTGATGGTAGTAACGTGAAGAGGGCATGTCCTGGGTGGTATGTGTCTGACTGTCTCAGTCATTATGGATGCCCGTCTGCCAGTCATCTCTATGCCACGTTATCTATCCATCAATTCATCTACTGTACTAAATGTGGATACCTACCCGCTGATCAGCCATGTTAATTTGTATATCAGCACATGCACAAACACATGGCTGAAGTATCAGGGCTTTCTAATTGATCCTTTGAGAGGTCAAAGTATGGTTCTGTTTTGCACAGAGATCCATCACTTATCCAACCATCTGCTTTCAGACTGAACACCCTGAAGGAGCACAGTTCTGACATCTGAATGATGATTAGGGGTTAACTTTTATAACGTTCTTCACCGTGTAAAACAGTACGTTCTGTCACACCAGATGCACCAGTATGGTCGATATATTCACTTCACTAAACAGGACACTTCAATGTTGCAGCTGCCACACTTGCCTCCAGTATAAGTGTCTGGATACTGGAGCTGGAATTGGGCAGTTTCTCAGAAGCAGAGCTGGTGTTTTAATCTTGGGGTGTGCTCCTCAGCGTAACTGTGCACATCATTGCTCTCTGCACACGCCTCCCTGGCACTTTCTGCCTCTTAATGAATGTCCCTTGTTCTGCACACTGTGGGTTTGCTGTCTGGCTGAATGATGTTAGCAACTTACTGCACTGTTGATATGGCCAGGTAAAATAGTGGTTAGAGTTGGGACAATGTTATCTTTTTAGTCATTTTTCTGATCACTAACACTCTGTAAACTTTGATATTAATGCAAAGAAGGAGCACTTGCTCACCAGGCCAACAAACACTTCCAAATCAACGGTAATGGTTAGATGTAATCATTACCTGAAGTACAACAGTGCTGGGGATACTCGGCAGGTCAAATGGCATCTGTGGACTGAGAAAGAGAGTTAAAGTTTCAGGTCAATGAACTTTTCGTCAGAAAATGTTAGGTCTTTGATGTGAAACGTTAAGTTTAACCTTCTTTCTCTCTTCGCAGATCTGTCTAACTTGCTGAGTATCCCCAAAATCTTCTGTTTCTATTTCAGATCTCCTGCAGAGAGTGGTAATTACAGCACAGAAACAGGCCCTTCGGCCCAGTTTGTCTATGCTGACCATGCTTACCTCAGCTGATCCCACTTGCCCGCGTTTGGCCCCATAATCCCTCTAAACCTTTCCTGTCCACTCAGTCCCCATTTAAATCTTCTCTCCCCTCCCCACCTTAAACCTATGTCCTCTACTTTTCGGATCTCTTTCCTGGGAAAAAGGCCATGTGCATTCACCCTATTTATGCCCTTATATAAGGTCATCCCTCAGTCTCCTACACTCCAAGGAATAAAGTCCTAGACTGCCCAACCTCTCCCTCTCGTTCAGGGTGCCCGAGTCCTGGCAATATTCTCGTCAATATTTTCTGCCTGCTTTCCAGTTCAATGATGTCTTTCCTATAACAGGGCGACCAAAACTGTACGCAGTAGTCCAGGGGATGGCCTCACCGACATCTGTAGTTTTTTGCTAATCTGTCCTCTTTATTACTCATTCGACATAGGAGGAGGCCATTCTGCCTATCGGCTCCCAGCGGACTAATCCATCACTCCTGTTCTCCCTCTCCTTACCTCCCTTTAGCCCTTCCTCTCTCAGGTACCCATAGGCTTCTTTCTGATGCTTTTGCCATTCACCTGCACACTGGGGACAACTTGCAACAGCCAATTAACCCACCAACCCACATGTCTTTGAGATGTAGAAGGAAGTCGGAGGAAACCCTTGCAATCACGGGGAGAACGTGCAAACTCCACACAGACAACTCCTGAGGTCAGGATTGAACCAGGGTCACTGGAGCTGTGAGGCAGAAGCTTTAAGTGCTGTGCCATCATGCTTCAAGTCTCGACCAGAAGATTCCTCACCTTCTAACTGTACCTGTGTGGCACATTGCCTTTCGTGTGTCATTGCAGCAGCCATCCTGTGGTCTTCGACCTAGTGGTGGCCACCAGTTTATTGGGTGGCTTTGTCGTGCTCTCTGGCAAGGTGTCTTAGGCTCTCACTGTAAGGTGCTGGAAAACAGTTGGTTACTCCATCTTTAATAAATACCAGAAAAGCTTTGTGTCAGATGAGTATTTCTTACAATGGCAGATGGATTCTGGAGCTTTCAGCATTGATAATCATTGCAACGACACAGAGAACAGTGACTAACTTACAACAGCAGTGATAGTTCACACCCAGTGTTCTATACGTCACATATGATGCACAAGGAACGCTGCCAATTGGTTTGGGATGGATATCTGGGTCGCTCTCTTACTTTTCTTAAACCAAATCCTCCTTAACAGCATTGAGGCCCTTTGCAACAGCAGAACATTTCCCAGTCCAGCCTTGGCACTGCGCAGGAGCAGAACGTGGGGTCTTCTGGTTTCTCTGATCTCATTTCACTGTACCTTGAGTAATTAGTACAACCTAAGAACATTTTCAAATCAATTTGATGCAATTTCCTATCTGATCCCCGATTAACCTTTAAGTAATTTAGAGACAATATTAATTATCTTTTGTTGGGGGTTGGTAGGTGGGTGTGAACTATTTACAATTTCAACAGAATTGAATTATTCTAACTGATTACTTGTAATTTCCTGGTTGCTCAACTTAAAAGGTCACAACAGATGTTTCCATCGTTAATCTAGTTAGGAGCTTTAAGTTGGTAATTCATTTGCAGTTGTTTTTCAGTCTGAAATATCATTGACAGTAATTATTCTTCTCATTCAGATTGCAGTTATACATGCAGTTGTCTCCAGTAATTTGAGGGAGGGGCTAGTGGTCATCAACAAGTCCTTGAAAGCAGCCAATGGAATCCAGAGCCTTGGCTCTGGTCAAGTGTGTCAGACATCTTTAGTAGAAGCATGAGGTAGATGTGTTCTGAAACTTTGAATGCATTTCCCACCCCATTCCCAGTCAATTTCTTTTAAGGACTGGAGCATGAAGCAATGAAAATGGTTATTAATCCAGTACCATGGTGAAGAAGCAATGTCCACAGTGGCTGCAGCTTAGTAAACCCAGGGTTCGGACTTGGAACCTGAAGAGCAAGTGACCTTCTGGAAGGTGTCACCCAGTGTTCACATCACGTTGTTGCCTTTGGCGGCATTGAGCTGCAGGATAGCGAGTGATGTGCAGATGACGGAACGTTCTGTTCAAGACCAGTGCACCCAGGCTTGGACCGGCTCCTGGGCACTTGGGGCAAATACTGCTCGGGACACGCACTCCAGGGTCACTGGAAAAACGTCAGTAAAGTGGCGTTGCAGTTATTGAGAGTGGATGGAGAATGGAGTTGGATAATGAGGCAGATGTTACCAATGTGTCCAGGCTGGGTGCTGTTCAATTATTTTGCATGGTTTTTTGTTTTTAAAAAAAATTGTTAGAAAATGTGAATGCATTGCTGTTATGGTAAAGATAACTAAAATAAGAGAATAACGATAGAGTATGTTTATCTATTCAAGCACTGAAAAATAATTTGGTAGAAGAGCCTGTGGTTTGAACTACTTCTTGGTGGGCTTAAATACCAGGACTGGTTTTTAGTCCAACTCCCACACTGGGCTCACCTCCTGCGTCAACGTGAGCAGCAGTTTAGGAGATTGGCACCTAGATAATGCAACAGCTGAGAAATGTCAGCAACTTCAATTGGAACAGTAGTGGACATTGATGTGGCATTGCTGATTGAATGGAGTAATCTGCTTCTGTGGTTAATGAAACCCTCAGTCTGGCATTATTAGGACGACTGCTTCCAGTTATTGAATGAAAACCAACTTGATTTTGGGCAGCACAGTGGCACAGCTAGGAGAGCCGCAGCCACACAGCTCCAGAGTCTGGATTCGATCCTGACCTTGGTCGCTGTCTGTGTGGAGTTTGCGGCGTCCTCCCTGGTAAGGTGTGGGTTTCCTCCAGGGTGCTCCGGTTTCCTCCCACATCCCAAAGGTGTGCACGTTGGTAGGTTAATTGGTTACTGTAAATTGCCCCTAGTGTGTGAGCGAGTGGAAGAATCGAGGGGGAGTTGATGGGTATGTGAGAGGGAATGGGTTCCAAGGAAATAAGTCCCACACCAACAGGCTCAGGAACCTTTAATGCCTCTCATTCGCTTCTTGAAACAACCTGCACATCCCTCATCACTACCTCAGTATAGCAACACAGTGACCACATTTGCACTACAATGGACTTTGTTTTGTTCTAATTGTGTTTTTTAGTAAAAAATTGTGCATAATTTACTTTTAATGTTGTCTTTTCTTGTGAATGCTGCTTATCTGATGCTATGTGCCTGTGATGCTGCTGTAAGTAAGTTTTTTGTTGCTTCTATGTATGCATGTGAAATAAATGGGGGAATGGGATTGCTCTGAGAGCTGGCAGAGATTCCGTGGTCTGAGTTGTCTTTTTTTGTAAGTAATATGAGATGAGTGCTACATATTGTATGTTTTCTGGGATAATTGGTGACTACATTCTCGAATTGTGAGCACTTTTCACCTTGGTTTGGTTGTAGCACTCTGACCTTTAGAGTTCAGTCCAACAATGAGCCTGTGACCCAGGCTGATGTCTCAGTGCAGTATGGAGGGAAGAAGTGGAGCTGGGCCAGGTCTCTGATGTTGTGTGAACCATTTATCCCACATCAGCATCACCTGGTCCCTGTCACATTGCTAACTGTGGGAGCTTACTGTGTGAAACGTGGCTGCTGAGTTTCCCGGTGGTGTAGGAAACAGTAGCTAGGCGCAGAGATGGGTTCATTACCTCCCTAAAGCATTTGGGATGTCCTGAATTTGCAAAGATGCGATGACAGAGGAAAGTCCCTTTTGAACACCCTCTGATGGGCTGCCAAGTGCAGTTGTTCTTTTCCTTGTAAATTTGTCAGTTCACAGCAATGCGGATTTTGAAATTGACAGCGAGATAGGATGAAAACATTCGTGGGATGTGTAGTTGAAAGCAACGTTCTTTTGCAGTTCTTTGGGAATTGGGACCAGCTTTCCATTTAATGCTGACTGGTTCTTTCCTTTACACGTGGTTGTCGTTATTACAATCAGCGGGGGAAAACAAAGTGCTGGAGGGACAGCAGGTCGAGCAGGGCTGTGGTGGGTTCCTCCAGCAATTCGTTTTTTGCTCCCCCCCACAGATGCTGCCTGACCCGCTGAGTTCCTTCAGCAGTTTGTATTTTGCTCCAGGTTCCAGCATCTGCAGTCTTCTTCCCACAGCTGCCTGTAAGGAGTTTGTACGTTCTACCCATGTCTGCGTGGGTTTCCTCCGGGTGCTCCGGTTTCCTCCCACATTCCAAAGACGTACGGGTTAGGAGCTGTGGGCATGCTATGTTGGCGCCGGAAGAGTGGTGACACCTGCGGGCTGCCCCCAGAACATTCTTTAGCAACGCAAAAAAGACGTATTTCACTGTGTGTTTCGATGTATTTGTAACTAATAAATAATATCTAATATATCTAATATAATTGAACTTGCTTTCAGTACGATGTGATACGGATTGTAAATAGAGAATGCTGCTCTCCTGTAGTGAGAGATCACTGTTGCGGTTCACATCAGGTGCACTTCTCCTCTTATCTGGGAAGTTGTCGGGAATCGGTGTCTGTTTCTGCCTGGCACTTCCAGGTCTTCAACAGGTGTAGCACGGACACTTGGGCAGTGTGAACAAAGTCCATTCTGTGAGCCAGGCTGAGGAGTCTGCAGCACTGTTGCTTGACCCCCGAGACCAGCTATCTGTTCATGGAGAGGTGTAGCCACGAAACTTGGTGTGGCTCTTTCTGGTCGTCTCGCTGCTGTCGTGGGAAGCGGCTGTCTGACTGCATTGGCGGCCCTGGGCAATGAAACAGAAGGTGCTGTGTCAGCGTTTCAAGACTCTTTAACTGGGTGTCACATTATTGATAAATCATCTGATTGGAAGTTACTTGTGGTGGACACGTATTAGTGTAAACTTCCCACTTCCTGCTTCCCCCTTGGAAATAGTTGTGTGAATAATAGTTGTAGGCTGGGTGGTTCAAGTGGTTCATAAGTACAGACTTGTTTTTGAAGCCTGACAGTCTGCCCAGGTCTGTTACTTTCCAACCTTAATAATAAGCACTCTGAATTTAAACCAAGATATTCTAACCTCATGACAAGATCGGATAAACATTGCATTGTTCCTGGCGGGTTTGTCAGCATGGTTCAGCGCTGTGCACACTCTCTCACTCTCTCACGCACACTCATGCTGCTTTAGACTCAGAGATTCTTTGAAGCTTTTTCCACAGTGTTGGCTGCGGGATGTGAACTGAATGTGTTTCTGTGTAGTATTGGAAATTATAACTTTGATTCCACAGCCAAAAATGAGAGCCCGAAGCAGTGGAGGAAAATGCAAGACTGTGGGCTGCAGGTTGTGAAAACAGACTGGAGAGCAAAACTGGATAAAAATCCTGTTTCTTTCATTGTAGCCTCTCTCAACTCGAAACTGATATGGAAGGTTATTTTTTATATCAAATGCAGCTTGTTGAAAGAGCCTGTCATTAGTTGCTGAATCGGAGGAAGTGGATCTGCCCCCTTGTGCTTTCAGTTGCTTTCAGCAGTTGGTTGCAGTGTTGGACCCAAGCTTCATCTCACACATTTATATTTGTAAAGGTTGTTTATGATGTATGCTTTCAGAAGCCTTGTAAAACAAGATGCAGAATGGAGTCCTCTGCGGGATGTAATATTGATTAAAAGTATGTCTTGGGTCATTAAAATGTTAATCCTGGCCCCGCTTACCCTTGTGAACCACAAGGTAAGATTTCTGCACACTATCTCTTCCCTTTCCCACCTCTCTCTGTGTTCGAGAGAAGCCAAAAGGGGGAACCCATAAGCAGCCACGTCCCCCATACATTTTAGGCCAAGTGCAACTTCTTGATCCTAGATGTTCTGTACCATTAGTTAGTTACTGGCTGCGAATGACAGAATAATACACTATAATCTATTGGGGTTGTAATCTGCTTAAAATGCTTCACGTCACACATCACTTTTCTCAGTGCTGGAGTTACTGGCACCAAAGTAAAACCTGGATCAAATAATGTGCAGTTATTCCAGCAGCAAAATGCACCATTTGCCCTCCCAGTTGGTCCCAGTGTTTCCTCCACCTGAGGCTCTTGTTCTAAAACCGGTCTGATCTTGACTTCCCACATCTTTCAGCATTCTTGCTCAAGTAGCTATCTGATTCTCTTAAGGGGTTGTGTTGGAGTGAAGGCTTCCAGCAGTGAAATCTACGGTCAAAACATCCAAACCTTTCAAACCTCTACGTTCCACTTCTTCCAGATCCCATCTGAATGGATGGATGTTGAAGGTCTCCCGTTGCTGCTGTGTGTATCGTAGAGTTGGGTGCTGAAATCTACACAGAATATTCCAGTTACTTCCAACAAGACCTGATACTTCACGGATGGTAGTGTGCAGTTGTTAAATTAGTGGACTAGTGAGCCAGGTTCAAATCCACCATGGTAGCTGTGGAATTTAAATTCAGTTTAATAACCTTGAATGTATTGGGTGGCCATGGTGCTGCTGCAGTTAGTGCTGTTGCTTCACGGCTCCAGGTTTCGATCCTGAACTCGGATGCTGTCTGTGTGGAGGTTGCATGTTCTCTCTGTGCTCTGTGGGTTTCCCCTGACCGTTCCAGTTTGTGTCACATTGCAGAGATGTTGTGGTCGATTAATTGGCTGCTGTAAGCTATCCTGAGCGTAAAGTTGATACGAAACAAAAAGGGGAGTTATGGGACTTGTGGAAGTGAATAAGTTGCAGGATGGAGGCAAGTAAGGAGGGTGTAATTGGGACTGAATTTAAGAAACGCTGCTTTGGTGTTTAATATTTCCCATGTTTCACTTTAAGTACAATTGCTGAATTGGTGTGGCTAAGATGGGGAATTGTTTGTCCGTTCAAATTCCACTCCACAGGGATGCTTGGCAAGACTGGAGTTCATCATCCATGTCTACTTGTCCCAAGCTGACATTTTGATGGGCAGTTATAAGTCACCCACACAGATGCTCCTGGAGTCACCTACATGGGATAGATTGGGTGAGGACAGACTGGGAAGACTTGAGAACCAGATGTGCTGTTTAGAAATCTGGGGTTCCCATGGTCACTCCAAGCTTTTTGATTTTTCAATTTAAATTCTCAGCTGCATTGAGGGGATTTCAACTGGTATCTCCAGATCAGTCAAGGTCTCTAGATGCTAGTCCAATAACTTAACCACTGTGCTACAGTGACCACAGTTGCTTTGCAATAGAGAAATCTATATGAAAAATAACCACGCTGTTCAGTTTTGAGCTAGCTTTTCATCACTGTTCTTACAGCAGACTGTGTAAGTTAGTGTAATCTGAAATGGGGTCCTTAAGAAAATGTTTGCTGCCAGCGTGCGCGTTCAGGGTGAAGGAGTGTGAAGCGCATGAAACAGAAGCCTTGCTTATTTCATAGAAATACTTGATCAGAGCATAATGTGAAAGTAAGACACCACCTATACGAACATCCATCTCCTTCCTCCCTCCTCCCATCTGCTCCCCTTTCCTTCTTGATTTCATACATGTCTTGTGTTTTACTCTTGTGTCTGAGTGAGTGAGCACCTAGTAGCTGTGGAAGGATGTGCACTTTATACCACGGTAAATGCCATTCTAAGGGAGCTCATGAACCTGTTGTGTACATTTTTGGGGGAAAAAAAAGGGGCAATTGCTGTACAGGCAGTCAGGAAACCCTGAAATAACAGTGACTGTCAACCAGAGTCCTCCACGTTACAACAGTGAATGTATTTTGCAGCACAGTATGGACTCAGACTGCTCTGGGACATTCTGACACACAAAGAGTACAAGTGCAAGACTCCCTTTCTTCACTGCTGTGAGCCAGTGCTAAAAAGCAATGTCAGATTTACCCAGCTTGGTCAATTAGGGAGTGTGCAAGAGTTGCTTGCACGCAGGAGCCTGAAGACTCACACCCAATGATTCAGAACAACCCCCCCCCCCCCCCCCACCCACCCTCATCAACAGATTTCTGAACAGTCCATGAACACTACCTTGTTATTCCTTTTATTGCATTATTTATTTATTTTTGTAATTTATAGTAATTTTTATGTCTTTGCACTGTACTGCTGCCACAAAACAACAAATTTCATATCATACAAGTCAGTGATAATAAATCTGGTTCTTATATCCTGTGTTTAATTTCTTTTGCCAACCCCCTTGCCTCCTCGCTCACAACTCTCTCTGGGCTCCGCTGCCTGTGATACAGACAGTGCGGTGAGTGCGGTGGGTATGAGCAGGATCCCTGTGTCGAGTCTTTGTACATTGAGACACAGAGCCTGCAGATCATTGAGTGGAAATTAATAATAATTAGGTGCAGTGTCCTCACTTCTTTCAATAAAACTGCATTTGGTGCCATGGGGATCAGTAATATTTAAACCGGAGCTGCAGCTGATTAAATTGGCCTGTGCAAGTTGTATTGATTATGGTAGTGGTTATAAAGTGATCCAACAGACAGCTCGTGTCTTGGGGTCGCATTGAAACCATTTTGCGTGCTGATTTATAATGTTGCTGATATGTAAAGTGGTCTTTTATTTTAGACAGTGTGTAAGCTTTTAAGTCGAGTTGTTAGTCCGAACAATACCGCATTACTAAAAAGTTGTGTGACTTTGAAGTACCAATGTCATTTGTTGGCTCATCTTGTGCTGGGCACACCTGCGCTCTTAAAGGGTCCCACAGTGAAGGAAAGCAGAGTGTCTTTGTCAGTATTTATCACTCCAACATCATAACAGGAAACACGTGATCCAGCCCCTTGTGATTGCTGGCATGGTGTGTAGACAGCTATTCAGAGCCAATTCATTGGCTGCAAACTATTTCAGGAGGTTTGGAGGTTGTGAAAGATGTTATGGAAAAGGGAGTGTGTTTCCATTTTTTAAACTCTCTCACTTTTGCTTTCATTATCGTAGAGCTTTGCAGTGAAGCTTCCCTGTCATCCGATTGCAGTCTGTGGAATTCCAAAATGGAAAACAATCATAGGTGTTCTTCATTAGAAAATAACCATCTGCCAACATTTATGCTGACTGGTTGTCTGTGCTCTTACTGGGTATGTGATTGACATTGCTCCTGCCTAGTTACTGCAATTTTTATTATTAAATTTTCAACATAATATATATTGAAAAATACAGTTGAAATCAGACACATTGGGAAACGATCTTTCAGCTGAGGAATATGGTATCTCCTTCCTCCTTTCCTTTCTTTCTCACCTTCGAGACTCTGCTTTCATTTATTCCTCTCTTTCACCCTCTCCTCTCAAATCAGCAGCACCTATGAGCTGCCAGTGTTCTACACACATGGCATCATGTGGGGCCGTGTTCCTATTTTGGGGAGCTGGTGTTTGGAGAAGCACTGAGGATTGTTGTGAGGAACAAACACCTCTGCATTTTCAAATTTCTCATCTGGAAGCAAAAGCAGCGGCACAGCGGGTGGAGCCGGCACCTCGCACCTCCAGAGACCCCGGTTCAATCCTCACCTCTGCTGTCTGTGTGGAGTTTGCAGGCTCTCTCTTTAAACCGCGTGGGTTTCCCCCGGGTGCTCCAGTTTCCTCCCACATCCCAAAAACGGGCTGGTTGGTGGGTTAATTGACTGCTGTAAGTTATCCCTGGTATACGTAGGTGGTGGTGCATGAATTCAAGGAGTTTGATGGGCTTGTGAGAGAGGGTAGGTAGCAAGGATATAAGTGGGGGGGGGGGGAATAGGACTCTGAGAGCTGGCAGGGACTCGATGGGCTGAATAGCCTCCTCCTGTGTCATCGGAAATATGAACAAATAATAATCGTGGAAGGTTTTCCAGCATATTCACCAGGATGTTGCCTGGATTGGAGGGCTGTAGTTATAAGGGGAGACTGGACAGGCCGGGTTTATTCTCGCTGGAACGTAGGAGGCTGAGAGGTTTATAAAATTGTTAGGGGTGTAGATAGGATAGATGGTCAGAGTCTTTTCACCAGGGCAGGGGAGCCTAGAACCAAAGGGAACCAGGGTGAGGGGAGGAATTTAAAGGAGATCTGAGGGGGCAAGTTTTCCCACACAAAGGTGGTGGTGATCTGGAACGAGCTGCCAGAAGAGGTGGTGGAGGCAGGTACATTTACACCTTCAAAAGGCTGGTACTTGGATAGGAAAGGTGTAGTGGGATATAGGCCTAATGCAGGCAAATGGGATTAGGGCTCATCATGGATGAAGTGGGCAAAAGGGCCCGTTTCTGTGCCGTACAATTCTGTGATTCAATCCATGATTATTAAGAAGGGAGGAAATCTGATTTAACCTCTAGCTGCCATGGGTTCATTTGTAAATGTATTTAGGGGAAAGTTATCAAGTGGTATTATGTTAGGATTTAGGGTAACGTGGTTGCCTCAGCACATGAACCTCAGAGCTCCTCTTTGGAAAATGCCAAGTATTCCCATTTATGCTTTTTCTGATTAGCTGCCAAAAGTCACCCTGCAAACACAAGTCCTCAAAGGCCATGGTTGGAATTTGACTGACAGTGGCAACTCGACTTTTCCAAGATGTTACACATCTCTGCCTCTTCCTACTCCCCCTCACTCCCCCTTTCTCTCTTCTGTCTCTCACTTTCCTCCCTCATCATGTTTCCTTGCCTTTCTCTTGTCTGTTTCCCATCCAGTCTTCCCTGTCTCTTCCTCATTTTCGCTCCCAGTTCTTCCCATTCCTTCTCCCTTGTCCTCTGGTACATACTTTCTCCCATTGTCGTTCTTGTCTCTTGTACACCAATCACTCTTCCTACCCTCTGCTGTACTTTACTGTTGTCACCGTAGTCCTTGAAAAGTGTGATCAATGTTTCGCATTTTAGATTTGATTCGGGAGGTAACTGTCCCTCATTAATTCATGTGTGATCAAATTAAACCAGCCTTTTCTCTAAATTTTGCAGTGCCATTGTCTGGCCTTTGATCGTGTGATAATTGAGTTAGCAGTTTGATGAGTGTAGGATGTATAATCTGAAAGTGCAGTCTTCAGAGCTTAGTCTTTCACTTGAATAATGACTCTCCTGCATCTTTGCCAAGTTGTCTCCAGGCCAGCAAGCTCCTCATGACAAAGCTGTGTTTCAAGTTTGCAGCTTTTTGCTTCCATATGACTGCAGACTCTTCCTCAACATATAGTGAATTAAGAACCTACCCTCTCCATCAATTTTTTTTTCCCAAGTCAATGTCCTTCTCTGGCAGTAGTTCTTCAGTTCCCAGGGGTGAGAAGGAGGGAGGATTGTTCAACGTCTTCCCTTCTCTTCAGCTCCAATTTTCCTCTGTGTTCTTCCTGCCACTCTCTTCCTCCGTGGATGGCCTTGAAGAGATGATTGAACTCTTTTCGTTTCTAATTTTCCTGTGCAAGACAAAAAAAAATTCCAGTAAGCCAGTTTAAAACTAGAAGGGAGTTTAGAACAAATGAAAATCAAAAAACTACAGATGCTGAAAATGTGAGATAAAAACACAAATGCTAGAAGTAGTCAGCAGGTCAGACAGCGTCTGTGTGAGAGAGAGAATTAATGTTACCCGTGTCGACAACCACATGAAGAGTCTTCGCCCTGAAACACTAACGTTGTTTCTCCTTCCCACAGTTGAGTGATTACAGCATTTATTTGAGTTGAAACCAATTCTCCTGATTGTGGCTTTGCTGGATTTTATTACCTATCCCTGGCTTCCTTGTGAAAGTGATAGAACCCCATTAATGCACTAAACCACCACGTAAATGGGCCATTAACTAAATGCAACTAAAGTTGTTCCAAAACTAAAAGCATCTTCCGGAGTCAGGTAAAGATCCATTTCATGCTGATGTGAGTCTGAAGTTGCACATTGTCCCAGACCGTGCAAAAAACAGAGGTCTACTTCCCCTGGAGTTAGGGTGTGCTTGAGAATTTAAGTTTCACCTCTTCAGGGGAAGCATGTCAAATGCACACTTGGTATATCTGAGGTAATGGCTGGGTCTCAACTGAAGTATTCCATCCAGTTTTGGTTGGTGCTCTTCAGGAAGGAAGTGCAAGTTCTGGAGAGGGTGTAGAGAAGCTGTACAGGGGTTGAGCTACCCGGTTAGACTGGAGAAGCTGGGGGTGCGCTTCTAAAAGCAAAGGAGGTTGAGACGAGATTAGAGGAAAGAGGACAAGATCACAAAGGATTTAGAGAGCTGAAGTGGAACCAAGCTGTTCCCATCAGCAGTTGGTTCAAGGACTGCAACTGTAGATTTAAAATTTGAGCAAAAAGTAACAAGGGGTCAATGAGGAAAAAAATAGGATCTGGAATTTGCTGCCTGTGGGGATGGTGGAAATAGTCACTCAGAAGCTTTGAGGGACCTGATCTGTGCTCGAGAGGGAACAACTGCCAGGGCTGTGAGGAAGGAGCGATGGAATGGGACCGGATAGGATTGCTCTCCTAGGAGCTAGCATAAGACTCAATGGGCTGAAAGGTTTCCTTCTGTGCTATAAAATAATTCTATGACTCTACCTGTATATGTGGGTCCATAATGTGGTTAATCATTGCTTGAGGATGTTTGGTCTCATAACCACTCTCCCACCCCCCCACTTCCCACTGTGCCCACACCTACTGAAGGGTGTTAGTGAAGCCGTTAGATCGCTATGATTCAGTGGTTCTTGCTCACTATTGATAATAGATAACCTAACTTATCAATGCAGCCTTAAACTGTTCTTATCCTTCTTTGTCAAGGTATGGAGAAGCTTGATAACCCCTGTATGTTACAGTCAGAGGATGTTCCCAGATAAATGACTTTAATCCTTCTTTACTCGTCAAGATAGTGGCATAATTTTATTCTCCCACATTTTGTGGTTGTCTTCGACCACTGTTGTGATTTGATGCAACAGATATCTGCAGGCTGCTTAAGCAGCCAGCGAAGGGTCAGACTGTGTTGCTGATCAATGGAGTCACACGCAGGCTGTTCCAAGAATACGCCGGATGTTCAGAGGAGCTTTTTAAATGGGGTGTAACAGAAACCAGTGTCAGTAAGTGTGTGGAGGGAGGACAGTGATTCAATCAGTTGCGCAAAAGCACCCATCGTGCTATTGTGAAGAGAATGGCAGTCACTTCACAGCACTAACTGCATGTCTGTGTGGAGTTTGCACATTCTCCCTGTGACCACGCGGGTCTCCTCCCACATCCCAAAGATGTGCGGTTTGTGGGTTAATTGGCCGGTATGAATTGCCCCGAATGAAGGTGGGTGGCAGGACAGGTTAGGGGAGCTGATGCTCATGAGAGGGAATGAGTTTCAGAAACTGCAGGGGAGGCAGGGGTCTGATGGGATTGCTCAGCTGGGAGTGGTGTGGACCTGTTGGGCTGACTACCCACCTCATGTGCTGTAATAAATAGGCCTCGAGACCTGTTTGGCGGCCAAGGAAGTTCTTTTGGAGTAGTTCCCAATGGGCTTGGTGGGCGGAGCAGTCAGTTTGTGCGCAGAAAGATCCCAGAAGCAGTAACAAGTGTGAGCCTACTGCTGCAGTTGGTTGAAGAATGGATATTGACCAGGGGTTGGCTGGGAGGGGAGTTGGGGATGTTCCTTTCTAGTCACTCTTCTGGGATTTCAGTGTCCTTTTGGGCTTTGGTTGATGCCTTCCGAAAGACAGGGCCTCTACCAGTGCGGCACTCCCTCGATACCGCACCGATGCGTCTGCTTGTGTTGGGTGCTGCAGTCTGTCGGGTGGAGTTTTAACCTTGGATGGGAGAGTCCCGTCACGAAGCTGAGCTTGCATGTAAACCCCAAATATTAGTTATTAAGGAGTCTGAAGTGGGCAGGTTCATCACTTGTGCTGCTTTTGCTCAGGATGTTTGCTGCTTTCAGTGAGGTTCCCCCGGCACATAACACAGTTCTCAAGCACCGCTCCCTGTACGGCACTGTGAAAGACCTGACACAATTGAGGAGTTTCTCCAATGAGTGTTACCATAGTTCTACAAGTTGCTATTTTATCAGCTTCGTCTCAAAGGCCAGTGTGTTTGAAAGCTTTGAACAGCAGTGTGAGGCCAAATTACCACATTTTGGATTGTCGAGTTGGAAAAAACTGATTGGTAAATCTTTCTTCAAAGGAGAAACTTAGGGCTGTTGGATGTTGAATGGACTGGGGTGACCAACTGGGTGTGAGTGTGTGCAAGAGCTTTACTTGTGCTGTCCTTCACCCTTGACTGTTCCTCTTCATTGTGGAGGTGTCGTGCTCCCTTGCGGAATTATTATTACCGTCGCCCTCCCATGTTCTTTCTATGCTGGATACGTCTGCCCTTGGCCAGGGTTCCACTGACACTGCTCCCAGGCCATAGAGACGTGCAGCTACCTGACATGAATTCGCACCTTCTCCTTACTCCATACTGTTTCTTCCACCCTCAGTGTTCCCCACCCCTTCCCCTTTTCAACCCCCCTTCTTGGGTACAGGAATGTCACCAACTGGGCCCGCTGGCATCAATCAGAACCTGACTCCAGGCAGTACAGGACATGTCGGCCATTGTGGGTGTTTCAGCACAGGAAGTGTGGGAAAGAGGAGGCAGAAATGTCTTTCAACTGTTGCTGAAGCACCATCACTGTTGGAATGTAACAAGCATGGTGCACAGCAAGCTCCCACACATAGCAGGGAGTTATTTCACCAGTAGGCTGTTGATTCTGAAGGTCGGATAGTGACTTTGGTTGTTCCAAATCCGTGGGTTTTATAGATGAATTGGGAAGACAGAGTCTTCACCTGTGCAACACTGCCAACACCAGCCTCTGCACATATCTCTAGGGTGGATCCGATGTCCTCCCTGAGGGCAGAGTGCTGTCCACAGTGTGCTTTTGAAGATGCAAGCTTGTGGGGCAGGCGGAGGGAGTGGGTGCATCACTGACCCCGAGGAGTGCTGAGCAGGTTACGTGTATCGCTGACCCCGAGGAGTGCTGAGCAGGTTACGTGTATCGCTGACCCCGAGGAGTGCTGAGCAGGTTACGTGCCGTCCATTCCTTAGCTCCACCTCCAGTGCTCCTGGTGTCCTGGCTACAGGAGAAAGGTGCAAGTGAAGCTTGTCAGATAGTGAGGGACTTTGGGTACCGTCTGTCCCAAATGAATTGTCTGTTTGGCCTCGTGCAGGGGACTGCTAAGGTTTGCTCCGCCTCAGGCAGCAACCATTGGCACTCCATCTACAGCCTCGTTTCTTGATTTCCATCGAAACGCGTGCAAGTCTCTCTTATTAAGGGAAGCTGGGCGGCATGGTAGTGTAGTGGTTAGCACGACACTATTACAGCGCCAGCGATCGGGGTTTGATTCCCGTCGCTGTCTGTAAGGAGTTTGTACGTTCTCCCATGTCTGCGTGGGTTTCCTCCGGGTGCTCCGGTTTCCTCCCACATTGCAAAGACCTACGGGTAGGTTAATTTGGGTTTAAAATGGGCGGCGCGGACTCGTTGGGCCGGAAGGGCCTGTTACCACGCTGTAAATAAAATTTAAATTTAAAACTAAATTATTGGCCAGAGCTGTGCCATAAATGACAAAAACAGCCAACGGTGCATTTGGACGTGAAAGCTGGATTTGCCAAATCACCTGAATAAGACCGAGGCCAGAATCCCTTGAGATAGGGCACCAGGTGCCAGACTTGCTCTCTCGGTATTGGCTATTCACCCATGAAGGCGTCACAGCTAAGTCAGGTGCAGGGCTCGCCTGCGATCCACACTGAGCACTCCCAGAGGCAGAGGCAGCCGATAGATGCGAGCCAGGACCCTGCCCAACCCTCACCCCAATTCTCTCCCACCCACTACTTCGACCAGTGCCTGGGGGCCCAGGGTTACTTCCTACCACAAGGAAGTTTAATGCTGGGCGGCTGTTGAACGCCATCTACCACATGGGTTTGATGGCAAGAGTACCCTGAGGCTATAGGAGACTAAGTCCTGGTGGTGGCCGTATATGTGGGTATGTGGACATGCGCACACTGTAACCACGTGCACTGTGGCACACTCTCACCTTCTCTCCGACAGAAACACTTCAGTCACACCCTCTTACTCAGTCCCCACCCTCTGCCTCAACTCCCAATCTCCATCCTTTCTTACAACCCCCTGTGTTCCTTCTCCCTCTCGGCCCCCTGCTCCTATTTCCCCATTCCAACCCACCACTCTCTGCAGATGCCATCTCTACCCTGTGGTGAAGCCACGCGCTGGTTCCCGGCTGCTCCCCACCACCTGTCTTTGGCCGCAGCTAATTAGAATCTAACCCCTACTAGTGACTCCAGGCATGGACTTGAGCCATGTGCCTCTGCTAAGTGTGAACTAGTCTCTGTAGACACAACCCAGCCTCGCTGGGCTGAGCATCACCCAGCTTTTTATCCATGTACGTGGTGAGCATTGTGCCCGGACTGGCATTCATTGCCTCGGTGGAGGTGGTGAGCTGCTGCCTTGAAGTGTGGTAGTCCTTGTGATGTGAGTGCTCCCACTGTTGTGTGTGACCTGGAGGTGATGTTTTCCTCGACCTTCTGATTGATGGAGACCGTGGGTTGGAGGGTGCAGTCAGGAGCCTCGGAGTTTCTACGGAGTGCTTTGTAAGGGGTGGGGGGGGGGGGTTGGTGGTTAATTGGCACATTGCATCAGTGCAGAGGGTGGGGATGTTTAATGCGGTGGTTGAGGTGAAGATCGCTATGGGCTGCCTTGTCCTGAATGCTGTGAAATTTTTAGCGTCATGAAAGCCCCATCCATTTGGTTTGATGATCCCTTTGGGACTCCCAGTTGGTTGGACTTGGGATGTTTCGTGTGATGGTCTTCCTGTTACCTCTGGTGTACTGTGTTCTGCCAAAGGCTGATGGCTGAAGAAGTCATACAGCATGGAAGCAGGCCCTTTGGCCCAACTCGTCCCTGCTGACCAAGGTGCCTTCCTGGGGTAATCACATTTGCCTGCGTTTGGCCCACACCTTTCCTGTCTAAGTGTCTTTTAAAATGTTGTAATTGTACCTGTGGCCACATGCATGATTTGATCATGTGGGGAAAGTTGTGGGGTTTGAAATCTGCCTCTGGTGCTGACACTGGGACACGTTGGTTATAACTGGCGATTGTGTCCTGGCAGACTGTAATGATGTTTATCATCTGTCCGAGGTCAGCAGGCGAGCAGAGACACAACGTCATGCGAGCCAATGATGCACAACAGGGTGAAGGTTGATCCTTGCCATTATTCCACTTTGTATTTCTAAAGAGCAGCCAGCTACACTGACTGGCGTGCAGCCTTTCCCATGTCCTTGCTCCCTTCATTAAAGTTACATCCCGTTATTGGCTGAATGTTGAGACATCATTTTGAAAGGTGCGATTTGAAACTGTGTGAGGAGGTGGTCAGGAACTAGGATTTTGGGCTGATTACGCTGTTAAACATTTTTAATATTGATTGGTTTTTATACATTCTGAAACCTCCACTTTATGTGTGCACCAGGCTGTACAAGCAGGGGAATCGGCAGCACAATTGGGAAGTTAATTAAAATATCAAAGCATGGACGTATCTTTTCCCTGGGAAGGAGGCGGACGGGAGGAGCGGAGGTGCCAACAAATAAGCATGTTTGTGGCAGCCGTTCAGGTTCTGCTCCGTGAGTTTGTGAGTTGGAGGGGGAGGGGTTGAGGGGGGAGAGTTCTGCCGTGGTCGTTTGACAGTACAGCCGCAGTGAGCTTGCAGCACAGTTTATGCCAATGCGGTACAATGCACTGCAGCGCTGATCACCTCATTGTGGGCTGGCCGATAGTGGGCGGGTGCGGAATAGTAATGTGTGTGCCACCCAGCTGGCTCAGCAGCCTGCAGCCCACAGGCGAGATGGCTGGTGGGGGGAGCCTCGGGGTCTGTGAATGGAAAGTTTGGGATTAGGCAGTAACCCCCCTCCCCCCCCCCATCACTCTCCAACCCATCCACAATCACCGCTATATACACACACACCTACACACACACACACACCTACACACACCTCATGCCCTCTCCCCAGCTTCTGTACCCTTCACTTCTCCAGCTGGACTTGCTGCCACAGCCTCCACATCATACATACTCTCTGGCCTTGCTGCCACTGTCTGAACAGATTGTTACTGTGCACAAAGAACAACCAGGCATTTGCAAATTGGAGTCTGGCCATTAGTAAAAGGTGTGATAGGTTCCTTGGAAGTCCTTCAAACCTCCTGTGTCACTTATTTATTTTGTTCCAATAAGGTTTTATTCCTTCTCTTGTTTTGTCTGCTCCAGGTCATTACAAGTTCTGTGGATGGGAGGGAGGAAAAATTCAACTCATCTCTTCTCTATGCCGGTTTCCTTGGTTACCAACCCTGCTGCCGAGGAAACGGTTCCCCTGTTTTCTGCGTCAAAACTCATAATTTTGAGCAGTGCTTCCAGTCCATCCACTGAAGTTCCTAATCCCCGTCACTTTCAGTAAGATTACCATTCCAAGTCCTTCACCCTTCTGGGAGTGTAGGAGCTGGAATTCCATGCTGTGATCTTTTGGGCCCTGCCCTAATGTTTGAAACACTCTCACCACTCAGTGAAAGGTCGCACCAATCAGAGTTTGTCAGTCCCTCTACTCGCTCCTTGCCAGAGAGGGAATCAGTGGGAAGTATTCCGACTCTCCCTTTCCTCTCTCCCAAGACTCTGGCTCCTGCCCAGCTTCCCCCTCAGGGGAGCCCAGTGTTGTGATGAGGCTCGAGGCCATTTTCCCTGCACCTTACGATGCAGTTGTTGCTGGCTGCTTGAACAGACTGTAGAGTTGAAACAGGCCCTTCGGCCCACCGAGTCCATGCCAACCACTCATTTACATGAATCCCATTTTGTGCTTCCTTGCGTTCCCATCAACTTCCCCCAGATTCTACCATTCACCCATACATGAGGGCCAGTTAACCTAACAACCAGCGTGTCTTTTGGGATGTGGGAGGAAACCAGAGCACCCGGGGGAAACCCATGTGGTCGCAGGGAGAACGTGCAAGCTCCACACAGACAGCACCCAAGGTTGAGATTGAACCCAGGTCTCTGGAGCTGTGAGGCAGAAGCACTTACCTGCTGCCCTGTTGCTGTTGGGAATGTGCAGAGGATGGGTTGGACTCAACCCCTGGTGCTGGGCTGGCAGGGTGACCTCTGCTGTACCTGCACTGGCCTAGCCAGTCTCTCAGGAGGTATGGAGTATAGCAGGCCCCTGATCAGTGACCTCATTGGGATTGATGCTGGGGGAACAGAGGCTGCAACAAGGATGGGAGGTGAGGACTGGCGTCCAAGAGGGGAACTCTTTGCTCAGAGATGTGAGGGGGATTCTATACCCCAGCGGGCTGTGGAGGCAGTTGTGTCCTTCATTTGTGATTCGTTTTTGAAGCAAAAGATGTGGGGATCGAGCAAGGTGTGTTCACGAGGTATGGCGTTGGCAGTGGCCGGGTTGAAGACCAGAGCAGGTTGGAAGGGCTGGGCCCTTGTTCCACTCCTGAAGCCATGGTGAGGGCAGTTGTCCAGAGCTCTCTCCTCTGTTCCCCTGCCCTGAAGGGGACCTGGATGGTGGGAGTGTTCCATGCATTTAGCAGAGGGGCAGACAGGCTAAAGGAGATTTGAGGGCAGCCAGCGTATCTCTGTGGTATTTGTGGTGGGTTGAGAGAAGGATTTGGGCCGGGAGCAGTGCGTGTGATTTATGTCAGTTTATATTTATAGCCACCAGGGCGAGGGCTTCAGCTGATGTTAACCCCACATGACCAGAACTTGTCGTGTGATAGAACCAACCCCCAAACCTGTCTCAACAATCTGCTGGAGGAACTCAGTGGGTTGAGCACCATCTCTGGGGGAGGGGGCGGAGGGTAGAAATTGCCGATATTTTTTGTCAAAATCCCTGCATCAGGAACCCGACACGTTATCAATTCCTTTCCCCTTACAGAGGTTTGGACCCACTGAGTTCCTCCAGCAGATCGTTTGTTGATCCAGATTTCATCACCTGCAGTCTCTGTGTCTCCCTAACCTGTCTCTTCCAGTGGGAGATTAAACTGATTGACCCACCCCCATTTTATGCCCTTTTCTTCCCTGGGAAGGTGCCAGCCAACCTATTGTTGAAGTCCCAGGGTCTGGAAGTCCACTGGCATCTCTCCTGAAGAACCGTTACCGTTCCCTGCACCTGAGACCAGCTAGTGAGTGTCGATGGACAAGTGGTGAAGAAGGCGTTTGGCAAACCTGCCTTCATTGGTCAGGGCATTGAGTACAAGAACTGGAATGTCATATTACAGCTGTACAAGGCTTTGGTGGGACCACACTTGGAGTATTGTGTGCAGTTCTGGTCGCTGAGCTATAGGAAGGATGTGATTAAGCTGGAAAGGGTGCAGGGAAAGATTCACAAGGATGTAACTGGGACTGGAGGAGAGACTGGACAGGCTGGGATTGTTTTCCCTGGAGCGTAGGAGGCTGAGGGGTGACCGTATAAAGGTTATATATGAGGGGCATGGATAAGGTGAACGGTCACAGTCTGTTTCCTAAGGTAGGGGAGTGTAAAACTAGAGGGCGCAGGTTTAAGGTGAGAGGGGAAACATTTAAAGGGGATCTGAAGGGGATGTTTTTCACACAGAGGGTGGTGGGGATATGGAACAAGCTGCCTGAAGAAGTGGTAGAGGCAGGGACAATTGCAGTGTTTAAGAGGAATTTAGACATGGATAAAAAAGGTTTGGAGGGATACGGGCCAAATGCAAGCAAATGGGACTAGCTCAAGTAGGCAACTTAGTCAGCATGGTTGAGTTGGGCCGAAGGGCCTGTTTCTGTGCTGTATGACTCTGTGACTCTATAAGTCAGTCTTGGAAGGCATCACAACCCAATGTGGGGCCCCTCTGGTCTGGATTTTCTGGCAGGAAGTACTGAGCAGCATTGAGGAGGAGCAAGATCCCAAGCACCCCTTCCTCACTCACTCTGCTGGCGTGCAGCACCCCTCAGCATTTGCAAGATGTCAGCCTCAGTTACCTGCCCCAGAGAGCTGACCTCCAGTTTGTGCTCAGCTCTCTGGGGTGGGTTTAGCTCTCCACAACCCCTCCACCCAGGAGAGAAGGACAACTCACAGAGCACATCAGAGGACGTGATCTGACTGTTAAGGCCGGTGCACTCAAACCATTTGCAGTTTCTCGCGATACAGATTTTATCCCTTATTTGTATATTCCTTCTTTAAGTGCCTGCCGGGGAAGGTTCCGATGGACTGCTTTGCGTGGGCATGCTGTTGCTGATATGGGCACAGCACCTTCGTACAACACTTAGACACACGCAGCCTGCGGATGTTTGCTATTTCAGATGGTCTTGTCTTCAGAGTGAGCGCAAGGTGCCAGTTAGTCTTATTGCACAGTACAAGTGTCTGCAACCTGGATACTGCTGAATTATTTTTAGTCTGCAGTCAGGGGAAGCGCCAAGTGTTTATTTTAATGGGATTATCACTGGGAGAAAACTCTTTTCTTGCAGCTAAGGGCAGGCTTTAGCTTGGTATCTCGCACAGCGCTGGTAACCAGGGCTAATTCAGGCTTGGTGCCCGGCTGTGATGCTAGTTCCTGTCAGGATCCACCCAGCCGACAACCACCATGTCAGTGCAGGGCTGACTTAAAACCAAGTAAGGTGGAACTGAGCACAATTGGGACACCGGTGTATGTGAGACCACCAGCCTGGGGGTCCCTCCGTCTGCCCTTCTGTGGGTATCAGGACCCGGTCAGCACCAGGGCACCAGCACAGTTCTGCCTGTTCTTTATTCACCCACCTTCATGTTCCCTCCCCCCAATTTCTTCTCTCCCCCCTTCCCCAAACTGTAGAGGTGGGCGCCCTCCTTCCACAGGAGCTCGTCATTGTGCCTTGTCCCTGTAGCTGTAGGCGAGGGGCTCTCTGGATAGAATTGGCAGGGGTATGTTGAATGGTGACTAGGGATTGTTTAGTTAACCCCATTCAGAGGGAGTGGGGAGTTTAGGAGAAAGATCTGTGTGCCGTGTTTTGGGAAATCGCATCATTTGTACAACAGGCCATTTGGCCCAACTGATCAATGCCGATATTTATGCTGAGTTCATCCTTCCTTATCTATGCACCATTGACATTTTCCATTCACAGTGGGACCATTCAGCCTGTCACGGCTGTTCTAGCCCTTTGACCTAACAACCCATATAATCCCCTGCAGATACGAGTGTAAAAGCAGAAGGTGCTGGAACTGCTCAGCAAGTCAGGCAGCATCTGTGGGGAAAGGAAAAGTTAACATTTCAGGCCCATCACCTTCAGCCCTTTGTCATCTCCACCTGTCACCTCCCAGCTCGTGTCTCCCCTCCTCCACCTGCCTATCACCCCCTCCTCACCTGGGTCCACCTCTCGCTCGCTAGCTCTGGCTCTACCCCTTCCCTCCACCTTTTTATTTCTGGCCATCTCCCCTCTTTTAGTCCAGATGAAAGGTCTTGACCCGAAGCGTCAGCTGTCCATTTCCCTCCACAGATGCTGACTGACCTGCTGAGTTCCTCCAGCACCTTGCCCGTTGCTAACATTTCAGGCCAATGACATTCTGATGAAAGGTCATCGATCAAAGATCATCAACCTGAAACATTAACTCGGTTTCCCTCTCTACAGATGCTGCCTGACCTGCTGAGTATTTCCAGCATTTTCTGTTATTATTGGACCCAATTAGTCTCCACCTCTTGTCCCTCAACGGTGCGGTTTATTTATTTATTTTCCCTGTGCTGATCCTTGTATAGTGAGTGGAAAGTGTTGGCATGGAGGTTGGGGTAGCAACAAGCTTTTAATTATCTGAAGCAGGGTTGTGGCCAGGGAACGGGTCAGGAGAATTAGTGGTGGGTTGTTATAGCAAAGGGCTGGCATAGGCTCCTGTGTGGCCTTGTTTGTTGGACTGCCACCATGATGGTTGGGGTAGCACATTGATAATTCTGAAGGTGCAGTAAAATTCAGTGGGAATCAATTCCTGGAATCCCCAGAAACTGGCAGCCTGAGAAACAGGAGACAGTGAACAGGAGGAACTCAATCTATCAGTCTCACTCTGGTGTGGTGTCTAATTGTCCCATTTGCCCTTGGTGGCTTCTGTAGGCAGCCTCTGGCAGAGATCTGTTGCCACGGGTAGACCATACCTTTGCAAGAGCTTTGTATTGAAGAGATCAGTCTTCTCTTTCACGGACTAATGTGTACGGTTTTGCTGCTACTGCTGAAAGTATCCTGACTGGTTGCATCGCGGTCTGGTACGGCAATTCAAATGCACCGGAATGTAAGCTGCAGAGAGTAGTGGACTCTGCCCAATACATCACGGGGACATCCCTCCCCACCATCGGTCATATCTACAATAAGGTGCTGCCTCAAGAAGGCAACATCCTTCACCAAAGGTCCCCACCATCCAGGCCAAGCCATGTTCTCGCAGTTACCATCGGGCAGGAGGTACAGAGGCCTGAAGTCCTACACCACCAGGTTCAAGAACAGCTACTTCCCTTCAGATATCCGGTTTTTGAACCAACTGGCGCAATCCTAATCACTACCTCAGCATAGCAACACTATGACTACAATGGACATTTTTTATTTTGTTCAGATTGTGTTCTTGTATAATTTTGTATAATTTATGTTGTTCATTTATATTTTTCTTGTGAATTTTGTATATCTGATGCTATGTGCCTGTGATGCTGTTGCAAGTAAGTTTTTCATTGCACCTATGCACACATGTACTTGTGCAGATGACAATAAACTCGACTTTGGAGAGTGGAGCCTGGTTTGTATGTTGCAGACTAACAATGCAGAGGTCCAGTTCCAACACCACAATGGGAAGTTGTTGATGAGTTCGGACATTCATCAGGCTTCTCCAGGAAGAAATCTGCTGTTGAGTTTGTTACGAAAACCCAATTGATTCACTAGCCTTCCAGAGGGAGGTAAAGGTGCCCACTGATAACTGATCCAGCCAGCCTCGTACCTCTGCTCTACACGACTTGACTGAAAAATCGTTGTGGCTGGAAGTTTGTCTCTTACTTAACCTCAGACACCTGTGTTATAGGAATGTGTGCAACCCTGCTTGGGAGGAGTTCCCAGATTATGGGCAGTGGTAGGCCATTTGGCCCCTCAACTGCCCCGCAATTGTAACCTGAACACATTACAGTCGCAACATACTGCTGGAGAAACAGCGGGTCGAGCAGCATCTACGGAGGGAGGAGGAATTGTCAACATTTCAGGCAGAAGCCCTGCAGCCGGACAATTCCTTTCCCCCACACAGATGCTGCTCGACCCGCTGAGTTCCTCCAGCAGATTGCTTGTAGCTCCAGATTGCAGCGTTTGCAATCTCTTGTGTCTCCACATTCCTGTCTACTTGCGGTTACCTTTTATTCATTTGCTTATCAAGAATCTATCTATCACTGCCTTAGAAATGTTCAAAGATTGAGGAAGAGAGTTCCAAAGACTCACCCTCAGAGGAAACAAAAATTTTCCTCATGTCTGTCTTGTATAGGTGCTCCCCAATTTTTAAACGGTGACCCCTGTGTGAATGTGCACACCGGTGTAAGATCAGCGCAGCAGAGCCATCCCAGATCTCCTTCATATTGGACTAGGTCCTTGCAGACTGTGTGGTAGCTGGTGTACAATAGCCACCCCACGTTAGGAGAAATCGTGCACAGACATCTTCCACTCGCCAGCATGCTGGAGAGGAGGTAAGTAATCCCTCATCCCAAGGGACTGAGGAGGAAGGAGAAAGTGATGTGCTTGACTCTTGATGCTAATGGGGATCAACGGTCTCAGAGGACTGATGGTCAGTGCACCCTCCACCAGTCTTCCTCTGATGTGGAGAACAAAATAGCAGAACGAAGTGGGATCCAGGGCATGAAGGGGTGTGGGGAGAGAGCAGAAGCTTGGCATTGAGCTCAAAGTCAAAGTGGAGTTTATTGCCACATGCACAAGTCCATGTGTGCACAGGTGCAATGCAAAACTTACTTGCAGCAGCATCACAGGCACATAGCATCATATAAGCAGGATTCACAAGAAAAACATAAATTATGCACAATTTTTTACCAGAAACAACACAATTAGAACAAAAAAAAAGCCCATTGTAGTGCAAAGTGGTCATTGTGTTGCTGTACTGAGGTAATGGTTAGGGTTGTGCAGGTTGGTTCAAGAACAGAATCAGCCATGATTATGTAGAAGGGCAGAGCAGCCTCAAATTCCACCTTCAGTCCTATAATTCCAAGCCAACTCATCACCAAGCTCTGAGACCTGGGACTCAACACCTCCCTCTGTAACTGGATCCTTGACTTTCTGACCAACAGACCACAGTCAGTGAGGATAGGTAGCAATACCTCCAGCACGATTTTTCTCAACAATGGTGCTCCATAAGGCTGTGTCCTCAGCCCTTTACTCCCTATATACTCATGACTGCATGGCCAGATTCTGCTCTAACTCCATCTACAAGTTTGCAGACGATACCAACGTAGTAGGCCGTATCTCAAATAACGATAAGTCGGAGTACAGGAGGGAGATAGAGAGCTTGGTGTCATGACAACAACCTTTCCCTCAATGTCAGCAAAACAAAAGAGCTGGTCATTGCCTTCAGGAAAGGAGGCAGTGTACGTGCACCTGTCTATATCAACGGTGCTGAGGTCGAGAGGGTTGAGTTCCTAGGAGCGAGCATCACCAATAACCTGTCCTGGACCAACCACGTAGACACCACAGCCAAGAAAGCTCACCATTGCCTCTACTTCCTCAGGAGGCTAAAGAAATTTGGTGTGTCCCTTTGACACTCAGCAATTTTTATTGATGCACCATAGGAAGCATCCTATCTGGATGCATCACATTTTGGTATGGCAACTGCTCTGCCCAGGACCGCAAGAAACTGCAGAGAGTTGTGGACACAGCCCAGCATGTCACAGAAACCAGCCTCCCCTCCATTGACTCTGTGTACCTCTCGCTGCCTTGGTGAAGCAGCCAGCATAATCAAAGACACCATCCACCTGGGTCATTCCCTCTTCTCCCTTCTCCCATCAGGCAGAAGAGCCAGGAGCCTGAGAGCACGTACCACCAGGCTCAAGGACAGCTTCTGTCCCATGGTGATAAGACTATTGAACGGTTCCCCTACACGATGAGATGGACTCTTGACCTCACAATCTACCTTGTTGAGACCTTGCACCTTATTGTCTACCTGCAATGCACTTCCCTGTAGCTGTGACACTTTACTCTGCACTGTTATTGTTTTTACCTGTACTACCTCAATGCACTCTGTACTAACTCAATGTATCTGCACTGTGTAATGAATTGACCTGTATGATTGGTATTCAAGACAAGTTTTTCACTGTACCTCAGTACATGTGACAATAATAAACCAATAACAAACCAAAAACCAAAGGGCCAAATGGCCTGCTCCTATTTTCTAGGGTTCCTGCTTCGCAGTACCCCTCTGACTGGGGCTGTGGGACTCGGGTGGATCAGCTGACAGAGGGTTAGACCAGTCATGGGGGTAGAGGACACGGTGACGGAGGATTCTCTCCTGAACGTATCTCCTCTCCGAAGCTGGAGCTGGGCCTGGAGTGGAAACCTGACTGTCTTGTCCTTGTGACTGAGACATGTTTATATTCCTTCCATGCTAATCACCTCAGCCTTTTGCTCATGTCAGTGAGTAGAAGTTGGCCACGGAGTGGTTGAGACAGGGAGTGAACTCTGAATGAGAGGGTGGATAAACATTTGTAGCAGGGCTGTGGACTGAGAACTGGCCTGTGGGATTGGTCTTAGAGTGGGTTCTGTCTCGTGTGGTCTCAAGGAGGCAGCAGAATGACACAATGAGAGTTGACCTCCCCACTGTCACCCTGTTAACCTCAACACACACTCCACTTCTGCAAAGAACAAGTACAGCGATCAGATGTCAGCGGGTGGAAGGAACAATTCCAGCAGTTTTAATTAGATGCTGAACTTTAGAACAGAAGTTACCAGCCTGCGTCAGTGATTTTTTTCAGCTGAACAGGGAAGAAGCTGGTTTCTTAAGCTTCATTTTGTGTATGTCTTTAAAAATAGATTTCAGAGCCATCTTCTACCCGTGGTTGTCACTTTTCATCCTTTAAGCAAATAATTGGCAGGTCTGGGTTCAGAAATCACCCACTATCAAATGCATGAGTTTGCAATGCCCCATCAGTCAGGCTGTAGCTCAGTAAAGAAGCTCCCACCCATTGTCAGCTCCTTTCACCTCCCTCGGCTCGGCTGAAAGTTGTGAGCCTGATATTGTGGTGTCTTGGTTCCCGGTTTCAGATATGAAGGGTCAAGCCGATTCCCTTTCCAAGAGGGAATCAGGGAAATGGTTCCTTGCAACCACTCACCTTGTCTGCATGGGTGATGTCTGCTGGGGGGGGGGATGGGGAATGGTGCATCTCGCTCACTCTCACAGTGCAACAAGGTTTAAGCAAGGAATTCCATAGGTCAGGCATGGATACCTGACAGAGCAGCAACTGATGTTGGGTGAGAGAACTCGGCCTTTTCTCCTTGGAGCGACGGAGGATGAGGGGGGACCTGACAGAGGTATATAAGATGATGAGAGGCATTGACCGGGTAGATAGTCAGAGGCTTTTCCCCAGGGCTGAAGTGGTGGCCACAAGAGGATATAGGTTTAAGGTGCTGGGGAGTAGATATAGAGGAGATGTCAGGGGTAAGTTTTTTACTCAGAGAGTGGTGAGTGCGTGGAATGGGCTGCCGGTAACAGTGGTGGAGGCGGCGGATATGATAGGGTCTTTTAAGAGACTTTTGGATAGGTACATGAAGCTGAGAAAAATAGAGGTCTATAGGTAAGCCTAGTAATTTCTAGGGTAGGGACATGTTCGGCACAGCTTTGTGGACCGAAGGGCCTGAATTGTGCTGTAGGTTTTCTATGTTTTCTATGAGAGGAGGGAAGGGTGAACCCAGAGGAACGCTGGGCTACGTGAGCTGCATTCACTTTGGGGGGGAAAGGGGGAACCTTGAGGTTAAGACAAGCTCTTATTTTCCTTCTGACGTTCCTTCCCCTTTGCGACTTCTCTACCCATACCTTAGAACCATAGATTGAGAGAGCACGCCATGCTCGCTTCACATGAGAAGAAAGGTGACACAATGGAAGGAGGCCAGTTGGCCCATCGAGTTTGTGCTGGTTTTATGCAAGAATAATCCTGGAGTCCTGCTTCACATCCCCCCCCCCAATCAATCCTTGGCCAGAAGGGCAGGAGGAGGATGGACTGAGAGGCCATGGCCCCCACGGATACCCATTTTCTTGTGTTCTCATTTGTGGCAGGGTTGAGAGAGAGAAGTTTGCACATGGATCTGGTGAGTGTGCTTTCTCTCTTTGGGGCAGTGTGTGGCATTAAGGTGCCTCGTGCAGCTCATGAAGGAGATGCCTCAGCAGCTACACCACTAGCCCCTGGAATGGGCAAGAAATGCACCCTTCCCAGTGTCACAGAGGTGGAGATGTGCACCTTTCCTAGTGTCACGGATGTAGGTGTACACTCTATCCAGTGTCACAGATAAGATAAGATGTCTTTATTAGTCACGTGTATATCGAAACACACAGTGAAATGCATCTTTTTGCGTAGTGTTCTGGGGGCAGCCCACAAGTGTCGCCACGCTTCTGGTTCACCAACATAGCACGCCCACAACTTCCTAACCTGTACATCTTTGGAATGTGGGAGGAAACCGGAGCACCCGGAGGAAACCCACACAGACACGGGGAGAATGTACAAACTCCTTACAGACAGCGGCCGGAATTGAACCCGGGTCACTGCTACACTACCATGCACACGTACCTTTCCCAGTGTCACAGAGATGTAGAGGATTCCATTGTCAAAAGTCTGTTTCTTCTAGCTGGAGAGTCTAGAATCTGAGGCACTCAGGACTGAGATAAGGAGAGACTTGTTCACTTGGGTTGTAAACCTTTGGAGTTTAATGCCCAGAAGGTTGTAGGCATTCAGTGGTTGGGTATATTCAAGGCTCATTGTGGTGCAAAAATTTAACCATAGACCATAGAACAATACAGGCCCTTCAGCCCACCTTATTTTGAACCAATGGAACTTGGGGGTGTATGGATTGGGGAGCAAGGTGGCCAACACAGGATCGCAGGCGATTGGAAGGATGTGATTAAGCCAGAGAGGGTGCAGAAAGATGCATAAAGCTGTTGCTGGGCCTGGAGGGTTTGGGACTGTTTTCCCTGGAGTGAAGGAGGCTGAGGGGTGACCTTTATGGGTGTTTATAAACTCATGAGGAGCACAAATAGGGTAGATAGTCACAGTTTTTTTTCCCATGGCAGGGGAGTCTAATACTAGAAGGCATAGGTTTAAGGCGAGAGGGGAAAGATTTAAAAGGAACCTGAGGCGGAAGTTTTCCACACAGAGGGTGGTGAGTTATAGAGCAAGCTGCCAGTGGAAGTGGTAGAGATGGGCACATTTAAAAGACATTTAGACAGGAAAACGGATAGGAAAGGTTTAGAGGGATATGGACCAAATGCAGGCAATTGGGATTAGCATCAATAGGCACCTTGGTCAGCATGGATGAATTGGACCAAAGGGCCTGTTTCTGTGCTGTATAGCTCTGTGACTCTGTGATCGCTCTTGATTGTACTGAATGGTCTCCTCCTGCTCTTGTTTCTTATGTTTGTAAGAAAGCATCTGGACAAGCACCTTCCATCATCGGTCAGGATTTGAGGCATTGTTGCTCTCCACACGAGAAGAGGTTGTGCTGATGTTACGTTGATCTTCTGTGAATCATTGGATGGTCTGAACTGGAAAGAACTATCCATCCAGTCTGGAGACGTGGTTTCAGGTGTGAAGGGCTTGGTCAGAAGCCCCATTACAAAATCACGAGGGAGGCCTGTCTCTCCCAACGCCAAACGCATGGCTTGTAAATTGTACTGTCGGGTGCCTGCTCCAGTGTGGTTTAAAGACTGTCAGCTGGGTCCTTGCTGTTTCCTTATTCTTATATCTGTACGTGAGGAAAACGATCGCTCACAAAATGAAGCTGAGCACGCGAGTACATAAGGGAGGGACATTTCCTGAAGCACTCCTGCAGAGGGGTGAAGTGGTTTGTTCTGAAAGGCAGAGGGAGGAACAGAGCTGAGCAGCGGCATTTCTCCAACAACACCCGGTCCCTCTGGCTGAGTCACAGATCAGGGGGTAAGAGACCCTGCGGCAGCCTCTGAACCCCTTGCTCTTGACGTCAATGCAAATGGGAAAGAAATGCTTCAATAATCTAACCTCGTTGAAGGAAGGGCCAGTCACTTACAGAACAACCACTATTTGAGACTGAATAGTTTTCCACTTTCTTCAGGACTGGTGGGAGTTTTTGGATGTTGGAAAGGATTTTGTGCATTGCTGTTGGTAGGCACGTAATCAGTCTGTAAAGGTTAATGAAATTCTGCTCACATTGAAATTCTGTCTGGCATTCTCATTGCAGTGATTGACAACACGGGTGTCTGCTCATGCTGAGAGTCATGTCTCTGGGCCGAGCCTTCCAGTTGAAATGGTGCCCGTTGATTTTCCTGACTGGAGTCATCGTGCACGTGGATCCAGCGGTGCCATGGTAACCGTCCTATGATCGGGGCTGCACCTTGGTGTGTGTGGGAGCTCCCAGGTACCAAGTCTCAGCTCCACACCCTGACCTCACTTTAGGAGGGCACTGGGTGCACCCTTGCTGATGGACCACTCCCACACCCACCTGTCCCCAGGTGGGCTCGGGGGGAAGCTGCCCCAGCTCCAGCCATTATTTCTTTTGGTAGCTGTTCCTGTGATGTTTGATGACTACCTCCTCTCTCTCCTCCTCCCCCACTTCCCCCGATGTTGCCGTACCACTGACTCACAGGAAGTGTAAAAATAGTTCTGACTAACACATTCTGGAAAAAACACTCATAGAAAATGACAGTTGAAAGCAAGAGGGAATTGTTCAGAGGCTAACTTCCAACGTCTGAGTCACTGCTTCAGGCTGCCGAATGCTATGGATGGATGTAGCTGGCTGGTGATCACTGCTCCTGTCTGCCTCTGCCTCGTGGTATCTCCTGCAGCACCATGTCTTGGTGCCTCCAGTTACTCTGCTGCAGAAACCTAGTTGTTCCCCCAATGAGGCAGTGAGACAGGAGGGATCCGATGTTTGGGCCCCGTATCTAGGGAAAAATGTGCTGGCCCTGGAGAGGCCCCAGAGGAGGTTCACAGGAACGATCCCGGGAATGAAAGAGTTAACATATGAGGAGCCTTTGATGTCTCTGGGCCTGTGCTCGATGGAGTTCATAAGGACAAGGGGGAGGGGGGGATGTCATTGAAACCTACCCATTACTGAAAGGCCAGGATAGAGTGGATGTGGAGAGGATTTTTCCATGAGTAGGAGAGTCTAGGATCTGAGGGCACAGCCTCAGAATAAAGGGACGTCACTTTAGAGCTGAGATGAGGAGGAATTTCTTCAGCCAGTGGGTGGTGAATCTGTGGAATTCATTGCCACAGAGGGCTGTGGAGGTCAAGTCATTGGGTGTATTTAAGGCAGAGATTGATAGGTTCTTGATCAGTAAGGGGGTTAAGGGTTACAGGGAGAAGGTGAGAGAATGGGGTTGAAAAAAAATCAGCCAAGGTGGTGCAGACTATAAGGGCTGAATGGCCTAATTCTGCTCCTATATCTTACGTTATCAGACAAAGGCCTGACGGCAAGTTCCAAGTGCTTTCCACCCAACTCCTTGTACCACTTCAGTATTCCCACTGTCATACTGTGGCCAATTAACCGACCAACCCACATGTTGTTGGGATGTGGGAGGAAACCTGTGCAGTCACAGGGAGAACGTGCAAAGTCCACACAGACAGCACCTGAGGTCAGGATTGAACCTGGGTCTCTGGAGCTGTGAGGCAGCAGCACTACCTGCTGCTTCATCGTGTCAGCCCGTTGCTGATACCACTGTACAAGGGTTGCCCGAAGAGCTGAGGGCGTCAGTGCTGAATTTTTATGTCCGCCTGTGACTGTAGGTTTTAATTCAAGCTGCTTGTCAAGTGAAATGTGTCAAAAACTGTCTCCAAACAGGAGGTCCCTCATCTCCACTCCACGGGTTATGAATGAAAATGAGAATTGATTTTGTTCCTTCCTGAGCCCCTTCCCCACCCGCTGCAGCCGTACCTGGAAAACAGGCCCCAAAGCCAACCTTATGGGACCATTGGGAAAAGTTGGGGAAAAGGCATCCCATCGGAACTCTCCCGGCTGCTCAGTGAGAGATTGACCTCAGCAAAGAGTTTGGGATTCTTTTACATGAACATTGAATTCTCCAATTTCAGGTAAACTGCTCCCCCTCTTGTCCCTTTTTTCTCTCTCCTCCTGATCTACCTACTTCCCCCTACACCCACCCCAGCCCCCATCACCCTGTTCCTTTCCCCTCCTCCGCCCACCCCATCTGCCCATTGCCCACACACTCCTCACACCGGGTCCCCTCTGCCCTCCCCACCTCGCCAATTGGTTCCACGCTCCACCTTCCTCTCCTATCAGACTCCACCATCTGCGGCCTTTGTCACCTCCACCTATCGCCTCCCGGCCTCTGTCGCCATTTCCACTCTCCCCCTCCCCCATCTGCCCCTCGCCCCTCCTCACCTGGATCCACCTATCACCTGCCGGCTCTTGCTCCACCCCTTCCCCCTCACCTCCTTACACTGGCGATCTCCCCTCTACCTTTCAGTCCAGATGAAGGGTCTCGACCCAAAACGTCGACTGTCCATTTCCCTCTATAGGTGCTGCCCGACCCACTGAGTTCCTCCAGCATTGTGTTTGTTGCTGGCACTCTTTTACCCCGTTCCCTTTGATCAGTTGCTACATGGACAGTGGTGGTTAGCTGGTCAAATATGAATTATAAAAATAATCTGATCTGCTCAGTGGTGGATTTTATTCTTCATTTAATTTTATTTGATTAGTCCCACAATAAGCCGAGAACTTCTGATTGGCAGCATTTGGCAGTGCAGAGCACAGAAGGGACATAAAATTTGATTACAATTTTGTTTGAAAAAGAGTAATTGATAATAAAGGGATTAATCTCGAGTCTGGATGACATCACGCACATCTAGCTTTGAGAAAGCACATTTCATTATGTGCTATTCTTGTCCTGGAAGGTAGGAAATTGCATTAACCTTAAGCAAAGTTTAAATTATAAAAGACCCAGCAGTACTTTGTTATGTGACGAAAATTGAAGAATGGATGATGCATTCAATGGTGAATTTAGTTGTCTTCTCCTTTCAAGGGCTGAATCAAGTGCAAGTGGACACTTGGGGAATCTGCCTCTCTACTGACTTGAGTGCCAAGTTAATGGTCACACAAGTCTCCGAAGTGTGGTTTAACATCTCTGCACACTCTGCCCTGAGGGAGGGTTAGGGTTACATGGGAGCTGGCTGCTCTTCCCAGCTGCTCTGTGCTGGTGTTAATAGTCCATGTAAATTGCTGCCCCTTTTATTTAACTCCATCAGCTTGGTCATTGATACTTTTCTCCCTTCTACTTTGTCATCATAAATGGATTGGGATTTCACTCTGCATCCTGCTGTTAATGAAGCTTTGGGCTGTACGGTGGTGTAGCGGTTAGTGCTGTTGCCTCACAGCTCCAGGGGTGCGGGTTCAGTCCTGACCACGGATGCTACCTGCATCCTCTCTCCATCAGATTCATCTGGGTTCTCTGGTTTAATAGTAACAAGAATCAAAGATGTGTGAGCTGTAGGGGTAAGAAAAATCCCAGTCCCTGGGATTGTTCTCCCAGGAAATGGCACAGGCCAGATGGGCTAAATGGTCTCCTGTGTCATTATAGGACAAGGTCAGCTGTGAAAGGTTCCACTGTGTATGCATGAGGTTGGAGTCCACCAGTAAGAACCTGGGTGTCTTGCTTGCTCAAGTAGAGTGGAGGGTAGAGGCTGGAATAAAGTCCCTTGGGAAGCTTGAATGCGGGATTCGTCGGGCTATTGTGGTTCTTGGAGTATGCTAGCATGAAGTTGAGAGGTCAACTATCCTGGCTGGCATAACTAGCTGATCACTCTCAACCACAGGCACGCAGTTCCCTGAAAAGATGGACACATGATGCCATTGTAGTGCTTATTTTTAAAATCCTTTGAGTCCTTTTAAAAGGAATGCAGCAGGGAGATTTGAGATGGTTTGACTTCCAATCACCCTGAGCTGCAGTGACGTATGCCCACAGGGCCAGGGGAAGCTTTGAATATTTAATGGAGAAGGAATCTGCATCTAAAACAACATTTGCTGCAGAATAGATTGTGGTGCAGTGTCGAATCCGGCACTTAAAATAAGTCCTGGCCCTCCACAGACACCTTCAGATATCTGAAAAGTTTTCTCGTTGTACTTTCTGGTGACTTTGAGACTTTGCTCAAAGTCAGGCATGTAAGAAAATACACATCAGAAATCAAAGGAAAAATCTGAAGTGATATTAAAGGAAGAGCTCCACCTCAAAGGGATCTTTTCACAGCCTATAAATTACTCTTGCAGTTGTGACTTGGGTAAAACCAGCAGCTAATCAGTACACAGCAAGATCCCACAGACACGGGTGATGGGGATACAGGCTGTCCCTCGGCCGTGAACGGGTTCTGTTTTTATAGATGTCTTTAAGTCGATTTTGTCCACAAAAATCACTCCATGGTATCTGTAGCTCTGCAATACTGTAATGAATGGCATCAAAAAACACACCAGACTGATAAGAAAGAACAATTACTAAAAGTGAAGAGAGAAAAAGAGAGAGAGAAACTCGTTCTGCCATTCTGCCATCCATTGGACTGAATCTTTCAACGTACATTGGACTTCTGAATTTAGTAATATTATGGGAGCTCATTTGTATGTAGGGGTGTCCGTAAGTCAGGTTCATAACCTGGGGGTCCCCTGTAAGCAGTCAAACTGCATTATTGAAGTTGGTTAAAGGCATTGTTTTTAAGATATATTTAAGAGAATGACTTGGACAGTTCTTTCCAATGGATCTCTTGGCCGGGCACCTGTCTAACATCTCACCAGAAAGACAGAACCTCCAACATTGCAGCACTCCCTCAGTGCAGCGTGAGATACATTATGTGGTCAAGGCTGGGTCCCTCAGTAATCTTCTCCAGCCTAACAGCTGTTCCTCACACAGGGTCTCGATCTAACACCTGATCTGAAAGTTGGCACCTCTGACAATGCAGTATTCCCTCAGTACTGTGCTGGAGTGTGAGCCCAAATTATGCACAAATTCCAACGTGAGCTGAAACTGCAGGAGATTCTGTGCCCTACAGTGACTGTAAACAAAGCAAAACCCAAACTAACCTTTCCTCCCACCCACCTTCGGCCGTTGCTGGTTAGCAAGTCCAACAGATCTGTTCTGGGAAGAGATTACCAGTTGGACAGAGGAAAATAATCAAGGTGTGCTCAAAGCCTCCTTGGGGAAAAGTCCAATATCCCCACTGACTCCTTGGAATCTCTGGTCCATGAGCACTCTAGTGGAGAAGGACCATTCAGGATGGTATTGAAGCCATGCATTGGAACACACAGGAGCCCAGCGTAAATGGCAGAAGGAGTACATTGCCTCACTAGTTACCCTCCTGTCACATCTGTGGAAGAACCTGCAGTTCCTACATTGGCCGTATCAGCCTCCTCAGAGCCCACAGAAGTGGATCAGAAGCAAGTCACCTTCGATCCTGAGGAACTGCCTAAGAAAAAGACATGGAGCCAGATGACTGCATGTTCTTTCCATCCTGTTGCAGAGCTGTTCTTGCTGCTTCATTGCTTTGCAATTTATCGACCACAAACTTCACAAGTGTGTGGTGTTTGTGCATTGAGATCTGTCCACTGTAGGGATGTGCATACTGTGTCCTCTGTACCCAGCCTGCGATCTGGTCTCAGGGTCTGCATTGTTCACAGTTAGTTGATGTCAAAGCCATTTCTATCCTAGTTACTAGTATACACTAGTTTTTGACTTTTTGATCCTGGTTACCTTCCTTCTCACTCAGAAGCCCCTTCACTTGAGAGGAAATGTTATTTTAATCACTCGGGGGAAACCTTTTTCTTAATTTCATTGTCCTGAAATGTGAGGCATATGTTGAAATATTTCCCTTGCCTTTGGGATGTAATGTTACTTCACTCTGTGCACATTTGGGTTTTTTTTAAAGTACGTATTTCTTGCTCTTGGCTGTCTGGCTAGGCAGATGTGGGCCAGCCAGTAAGCTGGCAAGTAGCCACAGTGCTCTGGCTGCCGGTACTGTGGTGCTCGGGGAAGGTAAAATGGCTCTACGTTTCAGCTGGTTTTGTGGGCAGCCCTGCATCACTTCCCTCCAAGCCCATAGAGTGTCTCACAGCTTCAACCACAATGCAGCACCATCACCCAGGTGAATGAACCAATGTCCACGCGTGCGTGCACACACACACATGTTCATGTATACATGTTGCCACCCAAATGCATAGAAGCAGATATGTGCCTGTACACCTGTATCTGCTTCTATGCATTTGGGTGGCAACATGTGTACATGCTCATGTGTATGCATGTTCATGTGTGTGTGCATACATGCACATATATGCACTCATTTGCACACACATACATATGGTTGCACATGCACATAAATGCATGCAAACAAATCAATGTGCACAAATGAGCATGCGGGATAAAGCTTGCAGGAAGCCACAGTTTCCTGGGGTTACAGAGGGAACGGAGCCAACAGCAGTGCAAATAACATGAATGCAGGGCTCCTGTGGGTTCCACCTGCTAACTCCATGCTGCTCAGTAAACTTCTCCAAAGAAGGTTGCTGGCAATGCCGTCTGCGGTCCTTGTTGGAAGCATTTTTCACTCTGGGGTGGAAGTATAGAGGAGGAGCGGGTTGTCTGCAAATTCCCGACGTTTAATTGTGTAAACGTTTAAAAAAAAGTATCTCCCCCTTCACATACTCCACACTTCCTCTCCCCGAGTGGGATTTTGATGGAACAAAAAAGAAAAAAAAATTAAAAATACACAGTGGTGTCCAAGCCATCAGAATGCTCAGGTACTTTTTAATCCCAGTGTAGGTTGTCAACAGTTTCCTTGTCCAGGTACTAACCTGTGTGTCTACTTTACCCTGTTTAGTAGTGTTGCAGATTTTCCTTTCTGGTTCCACAGCTTTACTCTGGGCACCTTAAAATGAGCCCAATATACGGACAATGTGTTAGTGTCACTGTGAGGATTTGGAAGCCCCGCTGCCTTCTGCAGCCATTTTCACTGATTTGTTTGTCTTCTTGCAGATCACCAGAAGCTGGAGAGGGAAGCCCGAATCTGCCGGCTGCTGAAGCACTCCAATATCGGTGAGTACGACCGATTTGCTTGTGGGTGGGAGAGCAGTTGCCTCTTGAAGGCCACTCTGCCCTGTCCATCTGGTTATTCAGGTGTAAAACTCAGAGCTGCCTCCTGAACAGAACACCATAGAGCTGAACCAGTGTTACCGTGCAGAGTTGCAGCTGTCTGCAAAACGTGCATCTCTGCATGGTAGTGTCAGCGTGGCAGATAGTGCTGCTGCCTCACAGTTCCAGGGATCCAGGTTCGATCCTGGCCTCTGCTGCCTATGCAGAGTTTGCATGTTCTCCCTGAGTTTCCTCGCAGAGGCGGCCCAGTCAGTAGTCGACTGAACGCTGTAAATTGTCCCTGGTGTCGGTGGGTGTAGGGAGAACCGGAGAGGAGATGATGGGTTTGTGAGAAAGAATATGCTTCAGGGAAGCACGGAGAGGAGGGTGGGGTGGAATTGGACTGATAGGATTGTTCTGAGAGCTGGCATACTCGATGGGCTGAATGGCTTCTTTCTATGCCGTGAGAGATTTGAGATGTGAAATGAGTGTCAGCAAGGAGCAAAATTGGACGCAGTTAGTTGGAGTTGGGTGTTCCTGTTCTGTTCGTGGTGTCTAACTGTGTGATGCTGCATATCTTATTACACTTGCTGGTGCCCTACATTAAGAATTCTTGATACATGAATAGATGTTCTGTGGGAAATTCCCTGAACCAGGCAGACAACTGTAGGAGGTCAGGAACAGAGGGGCTTGGATTTCACCAGTAACCAATATTAACTTGCTGAAATTCTCACTGGTAATTAATCACAATGTAGATATTAGATTCCACTGACAAGCTACAGCAACCCATTATTAGGTGCACCAATGATAGGTGTAACGCCTCATTACCTGTACACATAAGTAATTCTCTGACAGCGGCAGAGTAACTGCACAACCCCTAGAGCTGAGTGCTGTACAAGCCCCTTCTGGTTCCTGGTTCCAGTAGCTGAGAAGCAGGTCAATTTGGAATAAAGATCCTCTAAATGCTTCCCCCTTCTGTTAGTTATTTGTTCCTGGGCGGGGCGATCACTGTCAAGGCATTTACTGGTCGTCCCTAATTGGCCTGGAATTGAGAAAGAAGCTAAGAATCCACCACATTGGATCTGCGGTCACTTCTCAGCCAGATTCCTTCCCCTGAAAGTCATTGGTGAACCGGGTGGATTTTTACACCAATCCAGTAGTTACCATCACCAATAACAGATTTAAGAAAGTTTGGATTTGTTTAATCCACGAGTTTAGTTTCCCTAACTGTGCAGTCGGATTTAAACTCTGGTTGGTCCTCCTGTCACTTCACACCTATTGTACCCTGAGGGAGCTTAAACTGTGTGAATAGTGAACAACTCCACTGGAGCTGATTCATACAACTGCAAGGATTCTAGGGAGTGAACTGGATAGATCGCAGGCTGTTCTTGTTTCCATGTGATGGGCCAGTAGCTACTGGTCCCAATTCTGGTTAACCAGAGTGGTGTTCTGCATAGACAGCTGCGGACACCAGGCTTGCTTGGACAACCCTTGCATGATTTTCTCCCTGGATGTTCACTGTAGTGCTCAGGACGCCAGTCCTCAATTTCAGAGAATCTGGGAGGGCTGGAATCCAGCTGCTTCATATCAGAGGTTTTACCATCTTTTACAATGGCAACTCTGAAGGACTGGTTCATTTCTGTAGAAGGGTTGTGAGTTCCTACTCAACAACACCATCAGGGAGTCCCTTTGCATCACTGACTTCAATCCTGACCTTGGTTGCTGTCTGTGTGAAGTCTGCATGTTCTCCCTGTGACTGTCTGAGGTTCCCTGAGGTGCTCTGGTTTCTTCATGGGTAGTAAATTGTAAATTGCCCCTAGTGTAGGCGGGGGGTAGGAGAATAGTGGGGAGTTGATGGATGTGAGAGCTTTGGTTACCAGTTACTAAGTGGGGGAATGGAATTAATGGGATTGCTCTGAGAGCTGGCATAGACTTGATGGGCCAAATAATCTCTTCCACTGTCATAAGAAAATATAAACTCTGAAAAGACAGTGGCTCACCACCGCCTTGTCAGAGCCAATTAAGGATGGGCAATAAATGCCTCCTTGGCTGTGACGCACACATCCTGAACAATGAATGAGTAAGGAGTTCAGTTTGGCTGAGGGAGGAGAGTGTGAGGAACAGACACAGAGCTTAATGCAGCTGGTAAATTGGGAGTGATCTGGGACAAAGCATTGTTTTGAGCAGGAGTTAGTCATAGAGTAATATAGCATGGAAACAGGCCCTTCGGCCCAACTCATCCATGCCAACCATGGTGCCTACCAAGCTAGTCCCATTTGGCCCATATCCCTCTCAACCCTTCCTCTGCATGTACCTATCCAAGAACCTTTTAAATGTTGTTATTGTACCTACCTGCCTCAATCACTTCCTCTGGTAGCTCGTTCCATATATGCACCAC